>NW_027185698.1:45568526-45625916 GCF_028583685.1 Petaurus breviceps papuanus | reverse complement strand
ATAGATAGATAGATAGATAGATAGATAGATAGATAGATAGATAGATAAAAGGTTTGAAATGTAGGGAGGTGTCAGATTGTGGAAGACCTTGAATCTAGGCCAAAGCCTCTAGAGGTCATGCTACATTGGGCCAAGGACAATGGGCACTGGGTTTTACCCTCCAAACTGGAAAAGGATAGCTGAAGGCTGGTATTCAGATGCCAGACAAGAAGCCTGCCTCAAAGGCAATCAAGCAAGGCTCTACCAGACAGACAGAGTACATGGAGTGTTCAAGGAGGACGGCACCTCTGGTGTGAGGGCTGGTGAGCCCTCTTCTGGGCTGCTCATCCACCTTTGGTGTCTACCTGTCACCCAACTTTCACCTGTGGCTCCAAGAAGCTATAGTGTGCACTGTGGCCACACCCTGGTAGACCATCTCAGCAGATGGGCTAAACCATGTTGAAGTTTACAGGCCTCAAACCCATGGGTAAGTTAGGGGGATGTCTACTCCAAGCCTGTGAAGACTTCCCCCATAGCACGGACTGATGAGAATAGTGTGTTCCGATGGCCATGGGGGTGGCTGAAGCAGTTGCCATGGGGCGCTCAGAGCTTGGTCAGACACCACTGCATCCCGGGCCATCACCAATCCCCTGCTCTATGTCTTGCCACTGGACTTCAGTGAGTCTGGGAGAGAGAGTGAGGCTGATGATTTTGCACAGCTCTGCCTCACTGAGATCCAATCCCCACATGCTAAGACATCACCCCATGATATCATCGGTCCTCTTCGAAAATGAAGGACAAAGAACCAGGAGGACGGAGTTCCAGTGGCCTGGAACTGAGGCTAATGCATCTCCTCCCAAGACAGAAAAGGCTCCTGGGAAAGCACATGGCCCCTTCCCTTAAAAGTTCCTCTCTTGACTCATGAACATGTGTCATGATAATGGGACTTAGAGTCAGAAGAGACATTGTAATCTAATCCCCTCATTTTGAAAATAAAGAAACGGAGTCCAATGAGATCTAGAATTTTATATTTAAGATAATAGACTCAGATTCATAGGTCACCCATTATTCAATGGATGAAACTAGGGTCTTACAAGGTTACACAGGAAGCAAAGGCCAGAACTGGAATTTCTGTGAAAAGGAAACATTTCAGTAAAGGTTGCTGAACATTTACCTGTTTTGGTTTTTTTTTTTTTTTTGTCAAATGCCAGGCCTAGACTTGTATTTCTCATGCTGTGGCATTCTTTGGCATGTTTTGGAGAATCATGGGTCCAAAGCTGGAAGATGGCTTGGGGATCATCTAGCCTAGCATTCTCATGGAAATAGAAATGAAAATGGAAATCCATTCTCAGCTTAAAGACCTCAAGGGGCTGGAAGCTCATCCCATCAGACAACTCAGGTCATGAAAAGTCCTTTATTTGAATCCAAAATCTGCCTCTTTATACATTCCATTCTACCCTCTGGGACCAAGCAGAGCAAGCCTGATCCCTTCCGCCCCCATGACAGCCCTTCCAGTATTCAAAGTCTTCTTCTTTTAAATTTAATTTAATTTTTATTTTGGAGCGGGGAGGGCAGGGCAATTGGGGTTAAGTGACTTACCCAAGGTCACACAGCTAGTACATGTTAAATGTCTGAGGCTGGATTTTAACTCAGGTCCTTCCGACTCCAGGGCTGGTGCTCTATTCACTGAGCCACCTAGCTGCCCCCAAAGTATTCTCTTTTTAAAACCAAACATGCTCAGTTTCTTCAGCTCATCCTCACACAGCACAGCCTCCAATCTCCTTCCCAAACTGGTTGATTTTCTCTTGATCAAAGGTTCTTATACTGGGGGTTCATGGACTTTTTTTTTCATATTTTGATAAGAGTTAGGTGGCACAGTGGATAGTACCAGGCCTGGAAATCAGGAAGACTCGTCTTCCTGAATTCAAATTTGGCCTCAGACACTAGTTATGTGACCCTGGGCAAGTCACTTCACCCTGTTTGCCTCAATTCCCTCATCTGTAAAATGAGCTGAAGAAGGAGATGCTAAACCATTCCAGTATCTTCTCCAAGAAAACGCTAAATGGGGTCACAAAGAGTTGGAACACAACTGAAAAACGACTGGAGGATAATTTCAACATAATTGGTTTCCTTTGTAATCCTATGTATTTTATTTTAGGCACTTAAAGTCTGAGAAGGGGTCCATGCACTTCACAAAATGACCCAAAGGGTGCATGGCACTTAAGGACAGTAAGGCTATAACCTCCTTCACCATGAATGAATATTCTGAGGCCAAATACAAGACTTGACCTCTTAAATTTTATCTTGTATTTGACTCCAATCCTGATTCCAGCACAGAGAGAAGCATCCATCCAGATCCCAATTACTCATACAATAAATTAGCCATCCCTCCCCACCTCCCCAAGACCCCATCTCCAAAACAAGAAAACATCCCTGGAGCAACAGGGGGAAATCAAGGCAGCCCTGGCTTCCTCAAAGCAGAACAGAGGGAATATTGACAAGGAGGAAAGGGGCAGGAAAGAATGGCTGAGAGAAGAGGAATCTTGCTGGCATTTCTGTTGCCATCCCTGCCTGTGACCTTGTGCCAAGAAGGCTAATCTTGGAGGGAGAAGACCACTCTCTATTGGCATGATTCTATGCAAATCATTACTCCTCTTGGTGCCTTAATTTCCTTAAATGTAAGACAGAGATCATTTTATTATTTGCCCCATAAGGTTGTTATGAGGAAATCCCTTTGTAAATCTTAAGAAATGGGCTCTATTGTTTGCCTGGCCAGTTATGTCTTCTAGTCAACCTGGCGGAATAACACCTCTGGTCACCAGCACTCGGGGGAGGTATAAAAAGTGACCACGATGTCCCAGCAAGGGGCTGGTTCAGAGGGAAGCTGGAAGCATGAGTCATTCTTCTTCTTGCTCTCATTTGGCACTGCTCTGAATCAAGGCCTTGTCCTTGGCCAGAGGGACCTACGAGTTGGGTATGACCTCATCTCCCCAATTTCCAGCAGTCTGTTAGGGGAATCCTGAAGCCAGGGACAGATGAGCCCCACAATGTGAAGCTTCTGGGGCCTGGAAGAGAACTCAGTATGCCCAGGAGCCAAGTTTGATGAGAGACAGCTTCGCAGGCCTCCCAGGAGTGAACAAAGACCCATCACATCCCCTGAATTTCAACTGTCAGCATCAATTTGGCTAGAGGTTTCCCTGTTTTGGAGAAGGGGTTTTGGGGGAGATGGGGAGGGATGGCTAATTTATTGTACAAGTAATTGGGATCTGGATGGATACTGGAGTCAGGATTTGAGTCAAACAAGATGAAATTTAAGAGGTCAAGTCTTGCATTTGGGCTCAGAAAACTCATCCAGAGCTCGTGTCCATTGTGATAGTCTGACTGTCCTCTGCCCTGATCATGCCCCACTGGGAGAGTGTTCCCAGTTCTAAGGCACATTTAGGAAGGACACTGACAAGGTCAAGGGCATCTGGGGCAGGTATCCCTAACCTTTTGTGTGTCGTGGACCCTTCTGGCAGTCTGGTGAAGCTCATGGACTCCCTTTCAGATATTTTTAAATGAATAAAAAAAATTCTCAGAGATGATTTACCTATAGTCTAATGAAGGATGTACTGGTAAATGTTTAACAATTAGCTCTCCAGGGGGATAAAAGAAGTACACACAGTGCACTTTTCAAATAAACCTACATTTTAACATTTTCTCCATCACTTTCCTAAGTCTAGACAATCAACAAAACATTAAATCAAACCCTGATGTATAGGTAGTGTCTGCCAATTTCTGAGGTATAAATGCTCATGCAGAAAATTTAACAATCAACTGTTGTGAGTAGGTTAGCTCCAGAAGACTACTGCAAGTCATGGGAATCGGTTTAGTGCCTGTGCCCCCTGGGGATGAGAAATATAGGGGATTGGGGGAGGACATCAGCATCTCAGATCACAGAATTTCAGAAGTTTACAGGATCTTCTAAAACAAAGCCCTCTAGAAAGTGAGGGCTGAAATGAACCTCAGAACAGAGACTATTTATCGATGGAAGGGACCACACAGACCTTATGGTTCAATCCCTTAATTTTTCTGAGCAGGAAAGTGAGGGTTAAAGATGGCATGGGACTTGTCCAAGGTGACTTAGCTAATAATTGTCAGAGGCAGAGATGCTAACTCAAGTTTCTGACACTAAGAGCAGCATTCCCAAGCTCAGGAAGGAAACACTAGGTCCTCTATTAAAAGGAGCCGGAATCTATAACTTTGAGGTAGAGAAGCCTCCCATCCTTGGATATTGCCTCCGGGGGATTTGAAGGGAATTCTTAGTCTGGATGAGGGATTAAGATTCATGTACATGGAAAATTACATGACGATGCAGTATGACATGGTAAGAAAAAAAGACCTTGTCAGTGTCCTTCCTAAAGGTACCTTAGAACTGGGAACACCCTCCATGTGGGGCATTGGAATCAGAGGATCCAGTTCAGATACAGGCTGTGACATTTAGTCCCTGTGTGACCTTGGGCAAGTCACTTAACCTCTCTGGGACTCAGTTTCCCCATCTGTAAAATGAAGGATTTGGAAAGAGATGGCTGCTGAGGTCCCTTCCAGCTCTAGAATTACAATCCTGGCCACATCCCTGTGAGGTTGGTGCTATGGTGACCTCATCCATCATTGAGAGGTGTCCTTTAGCAAAAAGAACACAGAAAGCCCAAGTCCAAGACTTGGCTCTGCTAAGTCACAGCCCTTTCCATGGGCTCATCTGTAAAATGGGGAGAAGGTCTGTGAGAATAAGAATGTAACCAGGAAGGCCAAATGCTCCCCACATGTCGTTGGTTACTCATCCTTTGGTTTCTTGGTTTATCTTGTGATGTGTCCTCCTAATCAGACTTTGAACTCCCTGAAGGCAGGAACCACAAGCCCTCCTCCTCCTCCTGTCTCTCCCAAGATCCCTAGACTAGGCTGCTCTACAAAGACTTGTAGCTTTAAATGTCTACAGGTTTCTAGCTCTGGCTAGGAATAGGATCACAGGATTCAGAGCTTTAAGGAAACTTAAACATCATTGGTTCTAACTCTCTCATTTTACAGATCAGGAAACTGAAGCCCAGAGAGAGGGGAAATGGCTTAACCCTGAGTCACCCCAGTAGAAAGTGAGAGAGGAAGGACTCAAACCCATCTTGGAGTCTGCAAATCCAGCCTTCTTTCCATTAATGCAAATGATGAATCCCTGAAGTGGTTGCATTATTCAAATTCAGACTGTATGTTACCATTGGACTGGAATCAGTTGCCATATGGTACATAATTTTAACACCAAATAGTAAGAATTCAAGTACTTCGGGGGATGGGCACCTGGCTGTACTGGGGCCCTACCCTGCAGGATGAACCTAAAGGCAGGACCAGTTCCCTGCGTGGGCCTCCCTTCTCTCCTCTGGTCAATGAGGACATTGGGCTCCGTGGTCTCTAAGGCCTCAGCATCTCTACCATTCATTATCCTGTGAGCCCATTCCTTCCTCCCACCAGTATTTAGTAAGCACCAACTATATGCTGTGGGGTGTGCTGAGCCCTGGGGGAGCCACTGACAGAAACAGAACGCTGCCTGCAATGATTGATGACTAACTCAATTCAGCAAACCCATATAACAAGTGATTTCTGTGGCGGCCAGTCTGGGACTGCAAAGATGAAAAGCAAGAGATGCCTGCCCTGAAGGAGCTCGTGACCTAATAAAGTACTATTAGTGACTATTAGTGACTAATTTAATTAATTAGTAGACCCATTAATTGGTTTACTTATTAATTGGCCATTTGACTGAGTCAGCTGACCCCTGACTTCCAAGCTGCTGAATCGTGTTGCAGAGCTGTAGCCTTTTTCTATGTAGGACTGGAGAAGTAGAAGAGCCCCCAGAGGTCCTTGAGGCCAACTCTCATTTTATATAAAAGGAAACTGAGGCTCAGAGAGGCTGAGGGCTTCACCCCAGGTCGCAGAGCTCGGATACAATCCCACATCCTTTGACTCCAAACCCAGTGCCAAGGTGTCCTCCAAGGACAGAGGCTGGTGTCGGAGGAGACGCTAAGGTTTGCAAAGGGCATAGGCACACTTTCTCATTGCATCCTCATAGCTCTCCTGCGAGGGGGTGGTATCATCATCCCCACTTTACAAATGAGGACACTGAGAAGTTTAGGCAACTTGATTAGGATCGTGCAGCTGGTAAACATCTGGGGCAGATTTGGAGCCCAAGTCCTCCCAACTCCAAGCCCAACCTTCTCTCCACTGGGCTGAGTAGAGTCAATAGTAGGACTATATAGGCCTAGGGAAGGGAAGGCAAGGCAAGGGAAACCAAGGGAAGGAAGGAAAGAGAAGGGGAGAAGCATTTATCAAGCACCAACTGCATGCAGGTACCATGCTGAAAACTTTACGATCAGTATTTCATTTTTTTATCCTCACAAGAACCCTGAGAGATAGGTGCCATATTTTGTCATTGAGAAAACTGAAGCAGATAGAGGTTAAGAGACTGGAGGCAGCCAAATGAACACTACCGCCTCAACCACCACCTCCCCTGAGATCCCACTACAGATAACCCAGTACCCTGACTCCAAGAGCCTTGAGAAGAGTAGTACCCTGCCCCCCCCCGACCCACTGCCCCCCGGGGCCTATAGCCATCACTGGGGGCAGCCATCACTCTGGAGAAGTCTACCTTCCTCTACACCACTTGCTGACCCACAGATAGGCAAGCCCAAGAACCCCATGAGTGGCAGCATCCTTCAGACTGCCATTTCTGCTGCCAACCCAGCTCCCTAGCCATCATCCCAGGAGGCAGTCCCCATGGATACTTGGCCTGCCTGGTGACTGCTTCTCTCGGGGCTACAGTCACAGCTACTGAAGACCTGGAAAAGAAAATTCTCACCACCAAAGCCCTTGGCACTGTCAAATGGTTCAACACCAGAAACTGAAAGGATTTTATCAATGGAAATTATATTTAAAGAAGATGCATTTATATCTACTTTGCTGCTGAACCCTAAGGTGCCTTGCCATCTGACTTGCAGGTGAAGTCTCCTATGTGCATCATCTCTCCCATTAGAATTGAGCTTGCTGAGTTCAGGGATTTGGCTTAAATTTCTATCTGTATCCCTAGCATTAATCACAATGCTCTGCACTTGGTATCTAATAAATGTTTTTTTTCATTCATTCATTCATGTTCCAAGGGCTGGTCTCTCACTGGCCAGTCTCTCCACGCCACCTACCTTAATCTGCAATTATGTGAAAAATGACCAAAATGACCATGCCCACTGACCCCAAGGTCCCATCACTATGCATATACTTCAAGAAAATCATTTACAAAAAGAGAGGTCCAAATACATGACCATTTTTATAGCCACACTTTTCAGTGACATCAAAATACTTGGAAACAAAGTAAATGCCCATGGAGTGGGGGGGGGGGGGGGCGGCGGGGGTGGAGCGGAGAGGAAATGGTTAAGCAAATTGTGGCATACAAATGTAATAGAATAACCCCGCATTGTTCAAAGAAACAATGGCCACAAGAAACACAGAGAATCCAAGGAAAACTTATATGAATTGATGCAAAGAGAAGTAAGGAAAACCAGGAAAACAACATACATAGTGAATAAAACTACAGAAGTAGTGATAGCAAACAACAACAAAATAATTGAAAATGAATGCTTCTAAATTAGAACGACCAAATTTGGTGCCCAAGAAGTGATATGAGAAGGTACCTCCCCCTGCTTCTTTGCAGAGGTGGGCAGAACCTGCATGGAAAATGCTGTGTTTATTGTCAAACTTTTTCAATATACTGGTATTACGCTTAAAAAATTATTTAATATAAAAGATGACTATCTGGGAGGAGAAGGGAAATGGACACACTGGGAAATGACTGAGGAAACAAAATGTCAACAGAAATTCACTTTTTAAATATACACAAGATAGGGGCGGCTAGGTGGCCCAGTGAATAGAGCACCAGTCCTGTTATCAGGAGGACATGAATTCAAAGCCAGCCCCAGACACTTAACACAAAAACCACTAGCCGTGTGACCTTGGGCAAGTCACTTAACCCCAATTGCCCCAACCAATAAATACATAAATAAATATACACAAGAATGAAGTTCAGACAAAGTTCAGATACACAGGCAGTTTTGTTACTGTCCCATTGAATTTTATATGCATATATGTATGTATGCATGTGCATATATATTTAAACTACAATAATAGAAGTTTATGTTTTTATATACAATCTTTCTTTGTTCTTTACATATTGAAATGTCTCATTGATGTCAAGTTTATAATAAAAGGCGAGTTTTAAAAGCCGATGCAAAAAGAAAACAAAAAAAAGAAAGAAAGAATATTCCAAAGCTGCTTTTCAGACACTGATTTCACTGATTTTCTAAAATCCGTGGATCCCAAACCTTGGCTGACTCTGTTCTGAACTGTCCCAGAGTGAGTCCAGGCTCCCAGATTAAGACAGCCTGAGTCTGAGCAGCAGGATTAGAGTTTAGTGTTTGAGGGTTGCTTAGAGATCCCCCATATTTCACCAAAAGGAAACCAGGACGTTAGTAACTGACATTCCTATGACAACTTAAATTTTGCAATGTCTCCGTTATCTCATGTGAGCCTCACAACCATTCTGGGAAGTTAATATTGCAGATAATCTTGTCCCCATTTTACAGATGGGCAAACAGAAGGCTGTTTTATTTGGGGGTTTTTTAAAGAAGTTAAATAAATCCTGCTCCCAAGGTCACACAGTCCATATTTATAAAAGGTGAGAGCTGAAGTCCAGGTCTTTCCTCTGTCCTCCATGTGGACAGTCTGGACAGTCACATGGAGAGCCAGGGGCAGAACTGGAATTCAGTTATAGCCCCTCTGGCTCCAAGTCCTGTGCTCTTTCAAAATACAAAGAATCTGGTTATTTAACTGGATGATTCAGGCACTGCCCAGAAAAGGAATAAACACTTTGTATGGGAAGTTGAAATGCATCCAACTAGCTCACTCATGACATAATTATGGCTAGCGTTTGTATAGCGTCTAAAGGTTTGCAAAGTGTTTTACATGAGTTAACTCCTTCGCCCCTCACAAAAGGCCTGGGAAGCAATTGATAATATTATCATTCCCATTTTACAGATAAGGAAACTGAGGCAGTCCAAGGCCAAGTGACTGGCCTAAGGTGAAATAACTGGTAAGTGTCTGGGGGCCTCATTTGAACACAGGTCTTCCAGACTTTCTGCTCTGTGCACTATGGCGCCTTAGTCTGCCCCCATCCCCATGCCCATGCCCCCAGTCTGTATATCTGTGCTCAGCCCAGTCATTTTTTCCTGGGCATTCATTGATATGCTATTTATTGAGTGATAGCTTATGACGTGCCCATTGTTACACAGCCAAAAAGTCCTGGAACCTGAGCTCAGACTCAGCATTTCTGACTCCAAATCTAGCACAATTTCCATTAAGACATGTTATTTACTTGGTATCTTTCCAAAATCCTGGAGGCCTCATCCTGCCCTGATTCAGGACTGTTTGGCCTTTAAATAGTGAAACTGGGCATTCATAGTTCTACCTGGTCAGGGTGGTAAATGGACTTTCTTCCTGGAGCCTCACCCTTTCTCCTCCAATTCTTACAGGCCCCACATGCCAGGGTCAGAAAATAAGACTCATTGCAATAAGTACTTAATAGTTTATAAATCACTATCTTTACATTAACCCTTTGGGTGACAGAATGCAAGTATTATTATTACCACTTTTCAGATGAGGAAATTTGAGATTCAGAGAGGCCTAATAATCTGCCCACGGTCATCCGGTCCAGTGGCAGGGACAAGGTGAGAATCTAACTCTAAGGCCAGGGTCCTCTGTACTCCACCAAGATGTCTCAGCCACAGATGGGCTGGCTCTTCATTCAGCTCCAGGAATCTTTTCTGCTCTGCCTTTCCCCTGCCCCCTCCCCAAACTGTACCCCAAAGAGGCAGCTTTGAAAACAAACATTCCAATCTAAACCACATATGCAGGGCAACATTGTGCAACCAAACAAAATCTTCAGAGCAATTCAATGGAGAGAGACGGACAGAGACAGAGAGGGAGAGAGAGAGAGACAGTGAAAGAGAGAGAGAGAGAGAGAGAGAGAGAGAGAGAGAGAGAGCCATGCTGGGAGTCAGGACACCTGGCTCCTTGTTCTAATTCTGCCATTCTGTGTGACCTTGGGCAAACAATTTCCACTCTTTTGGAAGGATCCTCAAATAGCTTTTAAGGGCCTCCCTCAGCTTGGATAATCTATGTTCTGTATGATTAAGTGTCTTTCAGAACTAACAATATAAGTTGCAATGTCCCACCAAAGTCTAACATTCAATCATTCTATCCTAGGATAGCTCTCTGTATCAGCAAACACTCTAGCATACCCAGGATGGCTGCTAGCACAGGGCCTTTGATCTGCTTTTCTAAAGGAAAGAGGGTTAACAATCTTACTTTAATCAAACATATATGTACATATAATATAATATATATGGAATATGTAAAGCATTATATAATATTATATTGCATATAACATATATATAATTCACTTAGTTCAGGGGAAAAACTCAGCACCTTGAACTTCAATAAATACAAACAGAAATTACAAGCAGACAAAAAAAAAATACAGAGAAAATAACACAATTCAACAGACCAACAGACAGGGCTTCTAGTTGTCTGACCATTACATACATACAGTGTTAGTTACCAGAGAGAGAAACACCAACATCTGGGTTTTCAAAGCTGGGGGGCTCAATGGCTGCCCAGAGTCTCATCTGACCAAATCACACAACTCTTCCCATAAGAGTGAGGCCCATTAAGGGCAGGAAAGATCTTCAAATTTCCTTACCATTACACTCCCCTAATTCCCTCCTGGTGCAGCTGTTCTCTTAGATGAAAGAATAAAACTTTACATTTATCTCTTTTAAATTTCACTAGCACAGCGTTTGGCACATAGTAGGCATTTAATAAATGTTTGTTGAATAGTTCTGGTACCCAGCCCTTTCTCTTCTCTCATGCCTGCCACCTTAATTCCAGCTCCCAACAGTTCTCTCCTAATTGGTCTGCCTGACTTGAACCTCTCACCTCTCCTGTCCATCCTGCAAGCTGTTGCCCAAGCAATTTTCCTGAAGTGTAGATCTGACCATGTGACTCCCCTCACTCAATCAACCACAGCTGCTCCCTATTTTTCCTCTACAATAAAACATCAGCTCTTCTGTTTAGCTTTTAAAGTACTCCACAGTACCCTAACTTCTTGTTCCAGACTGATTGGATATTACTCTCTCCCACCATTTGCAATTCAACCAAACCACCCTTCTCTGTTCCTCAGACACAACACTCTAGCTCCTGTCTCTGTTTCTTTGCACTGGTCATTCCACATTCCTGGAATACCCTTCTTTTATTTTTACCTCTCCTTCCTTTAAGGCACAACTCATGTGAAACCTTTGTCGGGGCCCCAAATGCTAGTCTTAGTGTCTTCCCAATACCCTTTATCTCACTCCTTTGTATATATGTGTATTTAATCATTTTATATATGTATATATAAATTGCAATATAGAAATATATATATATATATTGCTAATATGTACTCATTTCCTCTGTTACAATATAAGTTCTTTGTGAGGAGGGGTGGTTTCTATCCATTGTATTTCTACACCCAGCACTTAGCACAGCATCCTGGCACATGGTAGATGTTTATCAAATGATTGTTGATTGATTGATTGAATACATGGTCAAGCTACATTGGCCCGCTTGCTGTCCCACAAAGGTGGCTCCTCCTTTCCTTCCTTGGTGCCTTCCTACTGGCTGCCTCCAAGCCAGGAATATGCCCCTACCTCACTTTTACCTCCAAGAATCCCTGTTTTACTTCAAGGCCCAGCTTTGGCACCACTTTCTAGATGAAGCCTTTCCCAAGTCCCCCATCTCCTGGTGCCCCCTCTCCCCAAACTACCCAACAGTCTTCAGAATATTAAATACAAAGAATAATAGAAGGGTGGTGATTTGTCCTAGGACAGGTTCCAACTGAACTTCATTGAACAAGATGAGAATGACATTATAAATACCGATATTAATATATTATTTTACATTATTATTGTATGTAGGATGTCACTTTACAAAATTTTTATCTAATATATTATCATATTATATTTAATAATTAGAATAATAAAATGATGCAGATTTTGTGAAACCAGGTTATAGGCACACAGTGTCCCAGAGGTCAAGGGGAAGGAACCACCTCTCCTTGTGCCTCATAAGCAAGCGTCTCTCCCCAGTTCAGCTTTGACTCAGGGGAGCATCCCAGCTCGATGTCCTTTCTCCCCAGTCTCTTCCCAGTTGTCCCTTAGTCCCAAAGGCATCTGGACAGGGTTATTCAGATTCCCCAGGGCTGCTTCCCCAAACACCTCAGAGAATGGTGAGAGGAGGGAGAGGGAGGTAGAGTTTGCTACATATTTTCCTTTGCCGCCTCCAGGAGCTGAGTAGGAAGAGGATGATCTGGGGTCCCCTCAGCAACACGTCCTTTAGGTGAGCATCCCTACACTAGCTATAGAAAAAGGGGAAAGAAAAAAAAAAGGAGAGTAGGGCCTGCCCTCAGGGAGCTAACAGTTTGGGCGGGTGATCCAAACCCTCCAAATGAACTGGTAAAAAAAAATGGATTGGTAATCACATTGGGCAGCCGGCATTTGTGACTGGTGCTATTGGTCCACAACTATGTCTGCAAGCCCTCTGGGAGACGTCAGCATTTAGCCCTTTTGGTCATTTCCACCCGGGCATCAGGGCTGCCCTCGAAGGCAGGTCAAACTTTGTGTCACTGAACGTGGATGAATGACCTAAGAGAAAGAGTCAGCTCGGAATGACAGAAGGGACCAGGGCTGGGGGTCAGCAAGCCTGAATTCTGTGAGACTTCAGGCAAGGTCCTTCTGCTCTCTGGGCCTCGGTTTCTTCCCACATAAAAGGAGGTTAGGCCAGAATCAGGGGTTCTTAAATCTTCTGCATCGTAGGGTACCTTTGGCAGCCTGGTAAAAGCCTAACTGAAGGCAGCTAGGTGGCTCAGTGATTAGAGTGATGGGCCTAGAGGCAGGAAGGCTCATCTTCCTGACATCAAATCCAGCCTCAGACACTTACTAGCTAGGTGACCCTGGGCAAGTCACTTAACCCTCAGTTTCCTCATCTGTAAAATGAGCATGGCAAACCACTCCAGTGTCCCTGCCAAGAAAACACCAGATGGGGTCACAAAGATTTTGACATGACTGAAAAATGACTCGACAACAAAGCCTACACACCCCTTCTGAAAACAATGCCTTTAAATGCACCCAAAAAGTGTTGCAAAGGAAACCAATTATTTATATATGTATATACATATACATATACATACATGCACATACCTATACATGTGTGTATATATAGATATAGAAGCCTGGTAGATTATCTGTAAGGCTCCTTCCAACTTTGAACACTTCTATGCTTCTCAGCATTTCTGATTGTCATTGACTGGATGGGCATTGAAGGGTAAAGAAAGAAGATCCATGGCCTTCCCTCGGGGAGTTGCCAATTGAGAGAGCAGCTATGTAAGTAGATGGAGGATAGAGAAGCCAGTCTTCATCACTTGTTAGATGATTGGGGGTGGACAGTCAGAGGTTGAAGCCATCACTGGGAGTGGAAGAATCAAGGATGACTTCTTGGAGGAGGTGGGACCCTGGAGGAGCCTTGAAGGACTGATCATTTTGCATGAGGCTTCCCTTCAAACTTGGAGGAGCTAGACCCCTCTAAAGAGAACACCTGGTCAGTGACTCCAGAGTCAAAGAATCCCAGAGATAAAGCCACCATTCCCCACCCCCAACCCTTCTGGTCAGGGAGTCACACATGCCTTAGTACAGAGCACCTAATGAAGCCATGAAAAACACATTTCACTGGCTAGAAATGAACATTAAAGGGGCTATTCATCCCAAAGAGTTGGCTGCTTTCCATGGCACATGCAGCTTCGGACAAAATCCACTTTTTCTCTCTCTCTCCCCCCCACCCCAGCCCCTTTCACCGTATAAAGGGCTATTGATCTGGTCATTAAACCAGCGGGTGTCTGCTGATTTCACCCTCATTTGAAAACTTGGAGAAACAGCCAGTGCCCGGCCCTTGGGGAAGGACGTCTGAGCCACAGACAGGCAGGCGCGGGCCTCCTTTCAAAGGGTCCATCAACTCGGCCTCAACAAGGCCATGCTCAGACAAGAACAATTTAAAAGGGGGATGGCTCAGGAAACAGAGGCAGCTGTGGTGTAGCGTGGGGTCAAGGGCACTGAATGTGGACTCAGTGCGCCCAGCTTCAAAACCTGGTTTCCTTCTCTGGGCTTCAGATCTGTCCTCTGTAAAATTAGGAAAAGGGGAGAGAGGGGGCAAGGAGGAGACAGGCCGGATGACTCCTGAAGTCTCTTTTGATCCAAATCCCATCACAACGTATTAGCTTTATGACCCTGGGCAAGTCACTTTATCTCTGTGTGCCTCAGTTTGTATACAAATTATGTGCCTCAACTGTATGCAATGGTGTAGAGTCCTGTAGGATTATAGGCTGATTAGACTGGTTTCCTTCCCCTAGATGAAGGAAGAAGAGGGACACACAGAAAGAAAACTAAAATGGCAGGTGGCTTCATGAGTACCGTCCCTGACACTAAAGGCACTCTACCAACCTCCGGTAGAATCCAAGGTCCCTTGAGGCAGGGGCTTTCATTTTTGTATCCCCAGTGCTCCATGCATTGTTTTTGCACGTGGTAGGCTTTTACTAAGTACTTATTAAATTGAACTGAATTAAGGTCAGAGAATCATAGCTGAAAAGGACCTCAGAGGCTGTCAAGTCCAGCTCCCCATAAACCGAGGCCCAAAGAGATCATGATTTGACTGAAGTCACATAGGCAGAATGTTGGTAAAGCTGGGATTTGAACTCAGATCCCACCGCTCCAAGTTGAGCACTTTTCCTCCACTATCACATGGCTTCCCTGAAGGTTATCCTTGTATGACCTACTCAAGATTGGTATATTCAGAGATACTCAGGGTCTCATCCTAAACTATAGCATCTTTAAGAGATTCCAGAGTTCCCTTTGTCTCTTTCAGTATAAAACCACACAGTTTTTAACTTCCTTGGTTCATTCCACATCTGTCTGTCTGCTCCTGCCAATTGCCTGGGCTGTGGTTATGTGTGTAGCTTCATTTCCCAGTTCCAGACCAAAACTGGGACTTATAATTGGTCAGGACACAGAAGCACATGTCTCCCCGTGTCCATTTCATGTGAGGGACCGTTCCACAGATGGTTAATAGCTTATCAATAAACCTAGCCTTTAGCTTAGAGGTGAGTATAGTCACAAGCCTGTTCCTTAAAATCCCAACCCAAACGAACAAAAGTATCTTTGCTACAGGAGTTCTTAACCCTCAGAGTCTGTGGACAGATCTGAATTTTGATAGGGGGAAATGACTTTTATTTTCACTCATCTTTGTTTTTTTTTGCACACCTATGTATTTAAGAGCACAATTCTGAGGAGGGGTACATAGGCTTCACCAGACTGCCGAAAGGTCCAGGCCAAAAAAAAGGTTCTCCTTCTTACCTGTTCTCCTTCTTACCTCCTAGGGAGGTTGTGAAGGTATTATTTAGTAAATTTGAAAGTATTTTAGAAATAGGAGTTATGGAGAACATCATGAGAGTCACAGAATCCTTGCTTTCTGAGATAACAGGGGACATCTAGTGTAACCCACCTCCTGATGCAGGAAGCCCCTCTCCAGCCCCAATCTGGCAGGGAGTGCATCCCATTTTATCTGGGGACAGAATTGTAAGGAGGTCCTTTCTTTGATGGAGTCCTGCCCCATTGTTCTCTGGGAGCATGGCCTCCCTTCCATGACGTCCCTTCAAATACTTAAAGGACAGTTAGCATTTCTTTCCATCCCTCCAAATCTTCTTTCCTCCAGGCTAAAGATATCCCCAGTTCCTTCCATCAAACTTTGGCTAGCCTGACCTCTGGTCTCCTCCCCATCCTGGAAGCTCTCCAGCATGTCAATTTCCTTCCTAAATCATAATGCTCAGATCTGGAAACAATACAGAAAATGGGGTCTCACCAAGGCAGAGAACACTGGGTTCATCACCTATCTTGCTCTGGCCCTTGAACATGGTATATCAGTCACTCTGAGCCTCCCCTCACCCTGTCCCCTACAACTGCCCTAAAAGAGACAAGTCCTCCCTCGATGTAAGGATTCGGCCCCACCGCTACCCCATCTGCACTCCAACCCCCTCTGGCTGCGAGGAAGAGCCCTATCTAGGAAATGTCAGAAACAAGCGATCCTCTTTGTCCCTGCTGGCATCAGCTGGGCCAGGCCCCACAGCTGGCTCACAGCTTCCCAGCTGTTCCAGGAATCTAGCAACACCCCTGTCAGAGCCGGGCACTTGGGAGGGTGCCACTCATCTGTCCAAAGTTCTCTCACAATATGTTCCATGAAGCAACCATAGGAAGTAATCAGAGTAGGAATTTATCATCTTCATAATACATGGATGGGGAAACTGAGGCCCAGTGAGGGGAAATCACCTTTGCTGCTTCTCCCTCCCAGAATGCCATCTCAGAAAGCCCTCTTTCCTATTCTCCTCAAACTCCTACTCAAATACTAACCCATCTTCAAGGTCCCCCTCCTCCATGAAACCTTCCTTAACTACCAGCATTGTCTGTTCCATGTGTGGTGTGTGTGTGTGTATGTGTGTGTGTGTAAGCCTTCTCTCCCTTACTAGGGGCTCTTCTTCTCTGGGAGCAGAGTCTAAAGATAGGGAGAGCCAGGGTCAACTTCATCTCTATCTCTCCCACACTATAGCTAGATTCAGAGCAAGGTGCACAGGGAGATTCAATGAATACCTCTTGAATCTAATAGAATATTAAAGATATTTTCCCATGTTCTGAATGGGGCATGATTTCAGGTTTGAGGGGTTGCCTGGACCTCTTTTGTGTGTAATAGACCCCTCTGGGGGAGCCTCTGGACCCCCTTTCACAATCATATTTTAATTGCTTAAAATAAAATACATAGTATGACAAAGGAAACCAATTATATGAAATACATTCATCAAGATAATTTTTAAATAAGTTCATGAAACCCAGGTTAAGAATTTCTGGCCTAGGGTGAAGAGGGAGCCAATCAAAACATCTGCTGGCTGTAATGCAGACTAACTCAATTCCTTATAGTTTGTGGGATGGGTAGGAAAAGTCAAACTCAGGTGATCAGCTGTCTTAAAATTCTTTCTGCTTTAGAGTTTACTGAGTATCCCCAACGAAGGTGCTCAGATATAGACATCATCACTGCTTGACAGCCAGGGAAATGCAGACTTAGAACATGAAGGGATCTTCCTGAGCTGTCCATACAGCAAGCCTGGGTCATACCTGACACAGTTCTATGCCTGTCTGTCTCTCTCTATCTCTCTTTGTTCAATAGTTTTAATTGTGTGCAACTTTTTGTGACGCTGTTTGGGTTTTTTTTGACAAAGATACAGGAGTGGTTTGCCACTTCCTTCCCCAGCTCATTTGACAGACAAGGAAACCGAGACAAGCATGGCTAAATAACTTAACCAGGGTCACACAGCTATTAAGTGTCTGAGGCTGGATTTGAACTCTGGTCTTCCTGAGACTCCAGGCCTGATACTCTACCCACTGAACCACCTAGCTGCCCTATATCTATCATCTATTTATCTATCTCTCCATTTATCTATCTGTCTGTCCGTCTATTTATCTATGTGTTTGGGGGCAGGGTGGGGGGGATTTGTGGGGAAGGAGGATCCAGACTTGCAAGGTACACATTATGCATGCAATAAAAGTTTTTAAATTAATGAATAGATGTATGAATGTTAGATTCAATGCTGCAAACATTTAGAGACTACTACTATGAATGAATGAATGAATGAATGAATGAATGAATGAATGAATGAATGAATGAATGCACAAATGAATGAATAAATGATGGAGCCCAATAAAACAGGAGCTCTCCTGCTCCAGCCTAGTCCTACGATGACTCAAGGGAACTTTGAATAAAAATTAACATGTCATCTCCAAAAAACAGAATCACACAGATTAACTCTAAATTCTTAAGTTTAGGTCAATGGAGATGCAATATCTTGAAAAAGCATCATATTTCCTAGAGTTTGAGTACATAGAGCTCTGAGCTGGAATGAGGAAAAGCTGGGTTTAAACAACGCCTCAAATTCTTACTAGCTGTGTGACTCTGGGTGGCTTGTTTCGTTTTTCTGGCCTTTGATTTCTTCATCTGTAAAATAAAGGGAAAAAAATAAAATAAAATAAGGAGGTGGCCTCAGTGGCCTCCAAGGTCTAATTGGGAAGTTCAGGTTCTAATCTTCATTCTCTATGTGACCCCAGACAAGTCACCAAACCCCTTCCCTGCCTTAGCTTTTTCAACTTTGTAGTAATGGATAGATTATTTCCTCTTTTTTTTTCTGGTCTGAGCCTGTTATTTCATTATTGGGGAGAGCTCTTGGAATGGAAAGTCTATTAAGGCAGATTTACTGACTCTGTTTGTAACTTACATTCTTAGACAGTTACCTGAGGGGACCAAAAAGTGAAGGGATCTGTCTGTCCTTGATCATAAGCCAGTCTGGGCAGTCATTACCTCTGACAGCATCAGTCTGGTCAGAGACAGGAGCTCAAGTCTTCCTGACTGCAGACAGCTCTGTCCACCAGGCCTTGCTACCCCCCTGCGCAGTTCCCAAGTGCTTAGACATGCAATGCGTAGCCTAGAGACATCTCTACACAGAGTGAGAAGCCCCCACACACTTTTATCTATCCTGTCTAGCACTTAAGCATTGTAGTAGTAAGAAAAGGGGTCTGAACCTGGAATCACAACTTGGACCTAGGTTTGAATACTGCCTCACACATACAGAGCTATGTGATCTCAATCTCAGTGTCTTCATCTTTGAAATGGGGGTGATTATTATCTAACACAGGGTTTCTGTGAAGATAAAATAATGAATAAAAAACACTCTGTTGACCATAAGACACTCTAGAAATGCCAGCTGTTAATAAAGGAAAACAACTTTGAAAAATTGAAGAACTCTGAGCAATATAATGACTCATATCTCTTACCTCTTAGCAGAGAGGTAGGGGACTGCAGGTGCTGAATGGGGTATACATTTTCAGATAGTATCAAAATAACACAAATTTGTTTTGTTTAACTACGCTTTTGCTTTTGAAACAAAGAAAGGGTATTTATTTGAAGAGTGGGTATTAGGAGAGTAAAGGAGCAGTAACGGTAATGCAAAAAAAAGAGGCAAGAATACCAATAAAATATTTTAAAATTACATAGAAGAAAGCAGAAGGGAATTCAGAAGGGGGTACAGACAAGCAAGGCAATGTTGGTACTACCATATGAAATTAAATAAATATTTTTAATGAGCTTTATGTAATAGAGTTGTGGTGTCATAGATATTCCCCATTTTCTGACTTCTTTAGCATCACTACTAGTATTCCATATAGTTATTTGAGTTTACTCATGTTTTTCTAGCTCATCGTAACGTGTTGTTAAGTGAGCTATTACTGTTATTATCTGTGTTCCAGCACAGGGACAAAAATGGAAATATAATAAATGTAAGTATAAATAAATTTGGAGACTAATAGAATTATCTGAAGCTCGAAGACATCCCAGAGACCACCTACTCCGACACCCTCCTTTGATTACTGCCAAATCCACCATACTTTTTTCAGACCTCATCCTTCTTGGTCTCTGTAGCATTTGACTATTGACAGCTCTCTCTATGGTCCTAGAAATTCTGTCCCCTCTTATTTTCACGAGGCAGCTTTCTTTCTGGTCTTCTACCTGCCTGGATGCTAATTCTAAGTCTCTGTTGCTGGCTTATCATCCCTCACCCCCTAACTGCAGATATCCTCCAAGTCCCTGTCCTGGGTCCTCTTCTCTTTCTCTACATTCTCACTTGATGACCTCGTCAACAATTTCCTTGAGTTTAATTATCATCTCTAGGCAATGATTCCCAGAGTTATACATCCAGGCCCAAACTCTCTCCAGAGCTCCAGTCTTGCAATACCATTTATCTTTTGGGAAATTCACACTGAATGTGACATAAGCATCCCAAACTCAAGTCCAGGACAGAGTCCAACATCTTCACTCTCCTCCCCAACCATACTGCTTCCACACTTAATGATTTTTGTTGAGGTTGTCACCATCCTTCCATTCACCTGGGTTCATAAGCTCAGTCACCCTGGACTCTTTGCCCTCCTTTATCTCCTTTTTCCATCCTGGTTCTGCCACATATTATCTGTGTGGCTTTGGATAAGTTCCTTTACCTCTCTGTTCCTCCAACAAAGAGAAAACCCTCCACTCACAAACACTGGATATGAAATTATTATTTCCATCCTGGTTCCGCCACATATTATCTGTGTGGCTTTGGCTTTATCTGTTCCTCCAACAAAGGAAAAGCCTTCCACTCATAAATATTGAATGTGAAATTATTATTCCTCTGGGGCCTCCTCTGTTTACTTATTTATAAAATGAAGGATTAGTTCTATGGGCCTATGAAATTACTTCGCATTGTCTTTGTAAAATTTGAATCTACTTATATGCATAGTGTCATTTCCCCTGATAAAATGAATGCTCCTGTTTTCTCTTTATGTGTTGTTTTCTTTCTCGTGGTTTTTCCCTTTCATTCTGATTCTTCCTTCACAACATGACTAACGTGGAGATATGTTTAATGTGATTGTACATGTGTAGCCTATATCAGATTGCTTGATGTCTTGGAACTTGGGGAGGGGGGAGAAAAGGGAAGGAGAAAAAATCGGAAACTTAAAATCTTATAAAAGTGAATTCTGAAAACTGTATTTACATGTAATAGGAAAAAATAAAGTACTATTAAGTGGGGAGGGAAATAAAATATTTTTTTTAAATGGATGCTCCCTGAGGGCAGGGACTTCCCCAGTTCTTTGCTGTTCCAATTGTTGCTTTTTGTCTTTGTATCCCCAGGCCCAGCAAAGCACATTGGAACTGCTGAATGAATGAATGAATGAATGAATGAATGAATGAATGAATGAATGCTTGTTGATGACTTTGACAGAGAACAGAAATCCAGATCCTTGCCTAGGGTCACACAGGGAGTCAATGGCAGGGCTAGAACCCAAGCCTCCTGCCTCCCAGCCCAGGCCTCTTCCATCAATCCAAGCTTCCTCTTTCCCTTACATCACCATTTTCCAGATGGCAAATAAGTTCACAGCCAGTGTTTATGAGTGGAGGGGTTTCCCCCAACTTGGAAGAACAGACACTAAGCGGCCTTTCAGTACAAGCCTGACGTCCACGTGGAAATGACCAAAGGGTCTGAATGCTGACATCTCCCAGAGGGATAATATCCCACTGTACTTATACACACTTACACACACCCAGCATTCAGGGGACCCGGAGCCAGACGCAAATCCCAGCTCCTAATTTGAATTACAAATTCTGTGATGGGGGAGTGTATGGAAAAAGCACTAGATGGGAAAAACAGACTTCTTTCTTTTAAAAAAAAACATCCATTTTTATTGGTACCTTTTGTTTTAACATCACCTACACTCCCCAATGTATTCCTCCCTCTTCCTCTCCCAGAGAATAATCCATTCTAATGAAGAATTAAAAAGGGGAGAGGGAGGAAACAATTCAGCAAAACCGACCAACTTATCAAAAACATCTGCCAAAATATGCAATGTTCCCTGCTCGAAATCTCCCACCTCGGCAAAGAAGCAGGGAGAGGCAAGTTCTTACATCTTTTCTTTGAAGGCAATCATGGTCATTGGAACTTTGCAGTATTCATTTCTATTGGTGGCACAGTGGATAGAGCACTGGGCCTGGTGTCAGAAAGGCTCATCTTCCGTTCAAATTCAACTTCACCCGCTTACTGTGTGACCCTGGGCAAGTCACTTAACCCCATTTGCCTCAGTTTCCTCATCTGTAAAATGAGCTAGAGAGAAGGAAATGGCAAACCACTCCAGTATCTTTGCCAAGAAAATCCAAATGGGAACATCACTAAAAAATTACTCAACGAAAACAACAAAAAGAGGTTTTCAGATTAGCTTGTTAAGTCTTATAATTTCGGAGCTAGAAAGGACCTCAGAGGCCCTCCAGTCTGACCGGGGCCTGAACAGAAATCCCCTCTACAGCTTCAAGTTTTCACCCACCTTCAGCTTGCATACTGCCAATACTACAAACAAGGCAACCGGTTCTTCTTTTGATGTTTTTCAGACATTTCCGTTGTGAAATGTGTCTGACTCTCAGTGACTCCATTTGGGGTTTTCTTGGCAAAGATATTAGAAGAGTTTGCCATTTCCTTCTCTCCAGCTCATTTTACAGATGAGGAAACTGAGGCAAACAGGGTTAAGTGACTTGTCCAGGGTCACACAGCTACTAAGTGTCTGAGGCTGCATTTGAACTCAGGTCTCCCTGACTCTAGGCCTGACACTCTCTCCACTGCACCACCTAGCTGCCCCAATTCTACTTTTAGATGGCACTGATTTTTAGGAAGGTCTGCCTTGTACCTGGCTAAAGTTTGCCTACCCATGACTCCCTTTCATTGCTGCTAAATCTGTCCTCCCAGGCAAAACAGAACCAACATTGTCTCTATAGTTTGCCCACAACCATCACAGGTGATTGAGAGTTAGTGATGAGGTAGATTGTTCATGGGAATAAGTTCAGATGCTCCCCCCACTGTCCTCTCATTTCCCCCCACCCATCCCTGCCCCCTCTCCCCAACTTTATTCCCCTCTCTGGGCCTCAGTTTTTTCCTCTTCAGATAAAGATGCTGATTTATATCAGAGACTCTTAACCTTTTTGTGTGTCAGGCAGGGACCCCTCTGGAAATCTGGGGAAGCTTATGGACCCCCTTCTCAGTATCATGTTTTTAAATGCAGAAATACAATGCAAAGGATTATAAAGGAAGCTATATATGAAACAGAGTTATCAAAATAGTTTTAAAAACAAATACATGGAAATCAAAGGGGTGCCCATCAACTGGAGAATGGATAAATAAGCTGTGGTATAGGATTGTGATGGAATTATTATTGTGCTATAAGAAATGACAAGCAGGATGATTTTAGGAAAACCTGGAAAGACTAACATGAACTGATGCAAAGTGAAGTGAACAGAACCAGGACAACATTGCACACAATAACATCACTATTGTATGATGAAGAACTGTGAATGACTTAGCTATTCTTAGCAATATAATAATTCAGGACAATTCCAAAGAACTGATGATGAAGCATACCATCCACCTCCAGAGAAAGAATTGACATTGTTTGAATACAGACTGAAGCATGCTACTTTTTACTTTCATTCTTTTCCTTTTATTCAAGTCTTCTTGTACAAAATGACTAACATGGAAATGTTCAACATGATTGCATATGCATATGCTATATCTGATTGCTTAACATCTCAGGGAAGATGGAGGGGAGGGAGGGATAGAATTTGGAATTTAAAACTTTGAAAAATGTGAAAAATGTTGTTTTAGCATGTAATTGGGGGAAAATGAAATATATATATTTTTTAAACCATGGACTCCAGATTAAGAACTCGTAAATTTTGGAGACCTCTAAGGGCCCTTTCAGCCATGACCTCCTATGGGTCTATGCCTCTTCCCTTTACCCCCCCCAGATGTGTTCTTTTCCAGGACCCCACAGCTGTTCCTCCAACCCCTTCTTCTTCCTGCCACCCCATAATGACCCCCAACTCTTCCCTCTGTGTTTCCAGGACCCCAGAGGGAAGACAGCAGGTGCACAGAGCAGCAGATGGGTTTGAACTGGCCAGGCCTCGGGCAGAGATCTGCCTTTTGGAAGCACTGGCTGCAAGTGAGGATGAGTCCTCCGGTTGTCTCCAACCTTCCTTCCCTGTTGCCTGGAAAATGACCACACAGCAGCCTCGGGTGGGGGATTCTTCAGGAAGCTGATTCCCCTTCCCAGATCTTGTCACTCAAATCTTGTTCCCAGCTCCCAATACTGCCCCTATTCCACATATAAACACACACACACACACACACACACACACACACACATTCCATTCTGGATTCTGAGTCAACCTCCACAGAATTACACATTCTCAGAATTGGAAGAAGCCTGGCAGGGAGGATTGGGAGGGAGGGACATGTGCAGGAAAGGAGTATCTATTCCAACCTGTATCTCAACAGAGATTTCCTCTACATCAGGAATTTTTAATCTCGGGTCTGTGATTTGGGACTGTTTTGTTTTGTTTTTTACATTTTATAACTGTATTTCAATATAATTTATTTCCTTAATAATGAGCTTAATTTATTATATGCATTTAAAAATCATTATTCTGAGAGAAGGTCGGTCCATGGGCTTCACCAGACTGCCAAAAGGGCCCAAGATCCAAAAATAAAAGACCCTACACTACCACATCCCCCTACAAGCCATTCCTGGGCCCCTCTCTGCTTGTGAAACCCTCCAGTGATGCTCAGCTACTCACTAAGGCAGCGCCCATCCTGCTTTTAACCAGCTTCAATGTGAAGAAATTTTTCCTTATATTCAGCCAAGATCTGCCTCTCTGGAATCTTATCTAAAGGCAGAGCAGGCAGACACTTGTGTGGACAGGCAGGCACCCCAGAACAAATTATCTTCTTCTCTCACCTCTCTCAAAGCTCCTCACATACTCCACCTTCCAGCCAAAATGGCTCACTTGTTATTCCTGAAGCCTGGTCCCATGGGCAGGGCCTTGGCTCTGGAACCAGGGGACCTGGGTTCAAATGCAGCTACCACCTGTGCAGCCCAGCTTACCTGAGCCTCAGTGTTCTTTCCATTATAAGAGACACATAGTACTGAATATGAACCTCAAACTTTCCTACCTGTGGGCCTTTTCTCATTTCATACTCTCCTCCTGAAGCTGGAAGAAGCAAAGAGGCCTAAGTTAAAGTGAGGGACTTAGGATTAAGCAATCAGTCATGACTTTATTAAGCACCTACTAGATGTTAGTACTTGATAGACAATGGAGATACAAAGACAAAAACAAAAAAAAGAAAGAAAGAGTCTTTGCCCCCAAGGCACCTATAAATTCCACTGCTAACATGTGCTAGCTACATGATAAATAAAAAATCATTTTCACAAGGCCTAGTTTCCTCATCTGTAAAATGGGGGGCGGGGGGCGGGAGAGGTCAATAACTGTAGTCTCTATCTGACAAGGCTGTTGTGAGGCTCAAATAAGACAAGGACAGTCAAGGGCTTCCCAAGCTATATAAATGTCAAATATTGACAGTAATAATAAAGGCTCACTGGGGTGGCCAGGTGGCACAGTGAATAGAGTACCAGCCCCACAGTCAGGAGGACCTGAGTTCAAATCCAGCCTCAGACACTTAACACTTACTAGCTGTGTGACCTTGGGTAAGTCACTTAACCCCAATTGCTCTACCCTCCAAAAAAGCAAAAAATAATAAAAATAAAGGCTCCTTTTCCAATACACTTTACAATTGGTAAACCGCTTTCCTCACAATCACCCTGTGGTGCTGCATGCGCCTACACTCTTACAAAGATATAGTATAGGTGGAAAATGTTGGATTTGGACGTACATGAGCTGATGCTGAGTGCACTGAGCAGAACCAAGAGAACACTGTACACAGTAACAGCCACAGTGTGTGGATGACTGACTTTGTTAGACAGCTCTTCTCAGCAATGCAAGGACCTAAAACAATTCCAAAGGATGCATGATGGAAAATGCCATCCACATCCAGTCAAAGAACTATGAAGTTGGATGTAGATAGAAGCAGGCTATTTTTCCTTTTTTTGTTTTTGGTTTTTTCTTTCTCGTGGTTTTTCCCTTTGGTTCTGATTCTTCTTTACAATATAACTAACGTGAAAATATGCTTGATATGATTGTACATGTGTGGCCAGTATCAGATTGCACACCATCTTGGGAAGGGGGAAGGGGAGAGGGGAGAAAATTAAAAACTCAAAACCTTATAAAAGTAAATCATGAAAACCAATCAATCAAATATTTTTTTAAAAGAAAAGAAAAAATGTTGGATTTGGAGTCAGAGGTTAGGGAACTTCAAAATGAATCTTGGTTTTCTCACTCAGTAGCTGTGTGATCTTGGGAAAACCACTTCACCTCTCTGGACCTCACTTCCCCATGCACAAAATGGAGGTAATAATGTTTCCACTCTCCAGATCACACAGTCATTGTGAAGCTCAAACTCACACTTGATGCAAAGCATACACATACATAGCACCCCCATTTTATGGATTAGAAAACAAACTTGGGGATGGGATATGACTGACTCACAGTCACACAGCTCTTAAGTAACAGAGCTAGGACCTGGATCCAGATTTTCTAGCTTTCCACAATACCTAGCTGCCTTTCTGCTTTCCCACTCTGACATGCACTCCCAACTCTACCTGTAGAAGCTTTAATCGATTTTATTTAAGATACAGTTCAAATGCTTCCCCCTCCTTGGAGTCTTCCCTGATTTGTTGGTGTTCAGTCATTTAGTCATGTCTGACTCTTGGTGACTTTAGCACACCAGGCCCTTCTATCCTCCACTCTCTCCCAAAGTCTGTCCAAGTTCATGTTTGTTGAGTCCATGACACCATCCATCCATCTCGTCCTCTGCCATCCCCTTCTCCTTTTGCCTTCAGTCTTTCCCAACATCAGAGTCTTTTCCAATGAGTTCCATCTTCTCATTATGTGATCAAAGTATTCAGTTTCAGTACTTAACCCTCCAGTGAATAGCCTGAATTAATGTCTTTAGTTATTGACTGATTGGATTTCCCTGTTGTCCAAAGGACTCTCAAAAGTCTTCCCCAGCACCACAATTTGAAAGCATCAGTTCTGTGACATTCAGCTTTTATTATAGTCCAACTCTCACAGTCATATATTGCTACTGCAGGAAAAAATAGCTTTGACTACACAAGTCTTTTTCAGCAAGGTGATGTCTCTGGCTTTTTAGCATCCTGACCAGATTTGCCATAGCTTTCTTTCCAAGAAGCAAGCCTCTTTTAATTTGCTGGCTGCAGTCACCTTCTGCAGTGATCTCTGAGCCCAAGAATGTAAAATCTAACACTGTTTCCACTTCTTTTCCCTATATTTCCCAGGATGTAATGGAACCAAGATCTTGGTTTTTTTTATATTAAGCTTCAAGTCAACTTTTACATTCTCCTCTTTCTCCCTCATCAAAAGACTTCTTAATTCCTCTTCACTTTCTGCCATCAGAGTGGTATCATGTGCATAATGAGTTGTTTCATGTTTGATTTTAACTGTTGTTTCTTGGCCCACATACAGGTTCCTCTGGAGACAAATAAGATGCTCCCATCACTTTGAGGACTTGCCACATTTTATTGTGATTCACAGAGTCAAAGGCATGGTCAATGAAGCAAAAGTGTTTTTCTGGAACTCTTGCTTTTTTCCATAATCCAGTGAATGAATGTTGGCAATTTGGTCTCTAGTTCCTCTGTCTCTTAGAAAACCAGCCTGCACTTCTGGTCATTCTTGGTTCACATATTACCAAAACCTAGTTTGTAGAATCTTAAGCATAACCTTGTCGGCATATGAAATGAACACAATTGTTCAGTAATTTGAACATTCCTTGTCATTGTCTTTCTTTAGGATTGGTATGTAAACTGATTTTTTTTTCCCACTCCAGTGGCCACTGTTGTGTTTTCCAAATTTGCTGGCATATTGTTCTGAATGCTCTTTAACAGCATCATCTCTTAGGGCTTTAAGTAGCTCAGCTGGAATTCCATCACATCCACTAGCCTTACTGTTAGCAATGCTTCCTAAAGCCCACTTGATTTCATTCTCCACTGTCTGACTCTAGATCTGAAACCACACCATTATGTTTATCAGTGATGTTAAGATCTTTGTTGTATAGTTCTGTACGTTCTTAGCACCTCTTCTTAATCTCTCGTACTTCTGGTAAGTCCCTACCATTCTGGTCTTTTATCATGACCATTTTTGCCTGAAACTTTCCCTTGATATCTCTAATTTTCTTGAAGAGATCTCTTGTCTTTACCACTGTATTGTTTTCTTCTATTTCTTTTTATTGCTCATTTAAGAAAACCTCCTTATCTCTCCCTGCTATTCTCTGGAATTCTGAATTCAGCTGGGTATATCTTTCCCTTTCTCCTTCACCTTTTGCTTTCCTTCTTTTCTCAGCTATTTATAAAGCCTCATTAGACATTTTGCTTTGACGCTCTACCTTTTCTTTGGAAGGTTTTCTGTTGCTGCTCTTATACAATATTGTGGACCTTTATCCATCGTTCGTCAGGTACTCTATCAGATTTAATTCCTTAAATCTATCCATCACTTCCACTTCATATCCATAAGGAATGTTATATAGGTCATACCTATCTGGTCTGATGATTTTCCCTACTTTCTTCAACTTAAGTCTTATTTTGCAATAAGAAGCTGTTGATCTGAGCCACAAGCCCCAGGTTTTATTTTAACCAACTGTATAGTGCTACTCCACCTTTGGCTGCAAAGTATATGATCCACCTGATTTCTATATTGACCATTTGGTGATGTCCATATGTAGAGTCGCCTTTTGGGCTGTTGAAAAAGAGTGTTTTTTATGACCAGTTAGTTATCTTGACAAAACTCTATTAGTTTCTGTCCAGCTTCATTTTGTATTCCAAGACCAAACTTGCCTGTTATTCCAATTATCTTTGTTTCAGTCATGTCCGACTCTGTGTGACCCCATTGGGTTTATTGGTTTGTTGTTTTTTTTTTTTTTGCAAAGATACTTGAGTAGCTTGTCTTTTCCTTCGAAGTTCATTTTACAGGTGAGGAAACTGAGGTGAATAGGGTTAAGTGACTTGCCCAGGAGCACACAGTTAGTAAGTGTATGAGGCTAGATTTGAAATCAGGTCATTCTATCCACTGGGCCACCTTCCTTGATTACTCCAGGTGAAAGTGATCTCTCCCTTCTTTTATCACCACCAACCCCCAAGCATTCTTAATCCCCTTCTTTTAGTCCTTAGCACATTCTCTTGCTTAGTCATTTGCATCTGTTTTTATCTTCTCTGATGCTATCCTTGTGACAAGGTGGAGAAGTGTGGGCTAGATGACAATCTAGATTGGGTATATGCAGAATGGATTGAATGGCTAGATCCAAGACATCTGTTAGTAGACTGACGTCAACTTGGAGGTCCCTAGTGGAGGGCCCCAAAAGTGTGCATGGCCCTGTGATGTATCATCTTTTTATCAACGGCTTGGATAAAGAGGCTAACAAACATGGGATTCTCATCAAAGGTGCAAATGACACTCATGTGAGAGGGACAACTAACAAGTGGAATGATTACACATTTGATTCTCACAGCTCATCTTCAGGAGTACAAGATGGGAAAGGTGTGGCTTATAGGAGTCATCTGGGAAAAGATCTGGGGGTCTAAGTGGACTGCTAGCTTGATATGAGTGACTTCATTTCAATACAATTGAATGAAGCGATTCTGGTGGTCAAAAAAAACTGCCATCTTAGACCAGTAAGAAGTGCACACTTGGGGTGGCTAGGTGGCACTGGCCCTGGAGTCAGAAGGCCTGAGTTCAAATCCAGCCTCAGACATTTAACACTTACTAGCCATGTGACCTTGGGCAAGTCACTTAACTCCAATTGTCCTGCCTTCTTCCCTCCAAAAAGAAAAAAAAGAACAAGTGCACATTGGTCAGGAGGCAGAAGGTTAGCAGTGTGATGGTAAATGAGCTCTGTAAAAATGTAAAATATACTTTCCAGTTTAATTTCACAACTTTCTCCATCACTTTCTTAAGTCTAGACCATCCACACAACAATTAATAGAGCCCTGATTTTAGCCTTTGTAAATTTTCACACAGAAAATTTAAAAATCAACTTTCTTGAACTGCCTTCAGGTCTCCCCTGTGATAGTCCCACCATACTCTACTCTGGTTCAGTTATGGTCTTCATTTTAAGAATGCTGACAACCGGGGTAGCTAGGTGGTGCAGTGAATAGAGCACCGGCCTTGGAGTCAGGAGGCCCTGAGTTCAAATACGGCCTCAAACACTTAACACAAAAACTAGCCATGTGACATTGGGCAAGTCACTTAACCCCAATTGCCCTCCATCCCCCCTCCAAAAAGCAAAAAAAAAAAAGGATGAGGGTAGTATAAGAGTCCAGTGGTGAAGAAAGCATTTGATAATGTGCTGGGACCATATCAGTTATTATTATTATTCAAAAATTGTCATATTAGAAAGGGATCTCAGAGATTGCCTAATACAGCCTTTCTTTTTATGTTGACATAACATGGGCCCAGAGAGGTAAGCCTGATAAGTACCATGCAGCTAATAAGTACCAGAACCTGGATTGGAACCTGGGTCTCCTGACCCCTAGTCCAGGGCCACCCCCCATTCCCATCTCACCACCCTGGCTGCATGCACATTGGTCATCTATTATGCCCCCAAACCTGCTTCCATAGCATACATAGTACACAAGCCCAATATTCAGGATTGTTCCAACTGCTAGGCTCGATCAAAGGGCAATGCTACCCCCACGCCTCTGATTCACAAGCTGATCTCACTGTAATGCCATGTGGGTGCAACCCCTGGAAGTTATTAGGGAAGCCTTCAGAGGCTTCTAAAGAACAGTAATTACTATCACTGTGATTTTCATCACCACCACCATCATCCGCAAGAGCAATTATCTGCCACTTTCTGAGCTTTTCCCCACCAAGAATCAGCCAGTTGGATTTGGAGAGAAACCTGGGGAGTGAAACCAACAGGAGAACTGGCCCTGGGCCCTGGCCCTACCGTTCTGCCTAGGGGGGCCTCTGCTTGGCAGAAGGCTCTTTTACCGCTCCTGGCCCCAGGGTTTCTGAGAACCCAAAGTAGAGGGGGGCAGGGACCCAAGCCTATTGACAGCAGGCTGTGCACTGGGCTCAGGGTGCGATGGAGACTTGACAATTATTTAGTGAATTGGAGCTGTAGAGACAGCCTGTCTGAATCGATCCAGTCAAATAAAACCTTTTTCCACCAAAGCTATCAGTTTTTACCTCAGCACACACTAAGTCCAGAGTTCTTAGCTTTTTTTAATATCATAAACCCTTTGGGCAGTCTGCAGGACCCCTTCTCAGAATATTGTCTTTAAATACATAAAGTAAAATACAAAGAAAACCAATTATATATCTCTCAAAACATTAATAAAGCAAACCTAATAAATAACCCTAAAATAAAATTAATATTTGTATTAAGATATTAATAAAAACAATTCACTGAGCCCCAAAAATCCATTTAAGGGCTCTAGGTTAAGAACTCCTGCTCTGTGGGGGAAAATACTTATCTGAGCTATGGATAGGGACAGAGTTCATGACCAAGCAAGAAATAAAGAGGCTCAGGGGAGATAAAATGCACAATTTTGATTATATAATATTAAAAAGTTTGTTTATAAGCAGAGTCAACTCAGATGGAATTAGAAGAGAAGTAGAAAATTGGAGGGCAGGATGCAATCTTTACTTCAAATTTCTCTGTTAAAAGTCTCATTTCTTTTTTTTTTTAAGCAATTGGGGCTAAGTAACTTGCTCAAGGTTACATGGCCAGTTATTTTTGTGTGGGTGCCAAGTATCTGAGGCCAGAACTGATCCTGGGTCTCCCAACGCCAGAGCCAGCGCTCTTACTCACTGCGCCACCTGGCCACCCCTAAAAAGTCTCATTTCTAAGATACATAGAAAACGGGTTTGAATTTATAAGAATAAGTCATTCTTCAATGATCAAAGGATATGAACAGGCAGTTTTCAGAGGAGGAAATCTAAGCTATCAATAGCTATATAATAATGCTCTAAATCACTATTAATTAAAGAAATGTGAATTAAAACAATCCTAAGGTTTCACCTTACACTCATCAGATTGGCAAATTTGACCAAAAAAAATTGAAAATGACAGATGGTGGAGGGACTGTGGGAAAACAGGCACTGTTGGTTGAGCTGTGAACTGGTCCAGTCATTCTGGAAAGCAATTTGGAACTATGCCCCAAAAGCTGTTGAGCTGTGCATACCCTTTGACCCAGAGTCTATGCCCTAAAGAGATCAAAGAAAGAGAAAAAGGACCTACATATAAAAAAATATTTGTAGCAGCTCTTTTTTTCAGTAACAAAGACCTGGAGAGTGAAGGAGTGTCTATACATTGCAGAACGGCTGAATAAGTTATGGTACATGAATGAAATGGAATATTATTGTGCTGTAAGAATTGATGAAGGGGATGATTCCATGGAAATCAGGGAAGACTTGAACAGACTGGTGCAGAGTAAGGTAAGCAGAGCTAAACTAAAAAAAAAAAAATTTACATGATAACAACAGTATTGTAAAGATAATTTTGAAAGAGCTCTGATAAACCACAATTCCAGAAGATTCATAATGAAAAAGGTTTCCCACCCACCTCCCAAAAGAGAACTGATAAATCCAGACTAAGACTGAGGCACATTCATGGCCAGTGGAGGGAATTTTTTTTCTTTTTTGGAAATCATTTTTAAAATTAAATTTTATGTTTATTTTTAGTTTACATCATTCATTTCCACAAGATTTTGAGTTGCAAATTTTCTCCCCATCTTCCCCTGCCACCCTGGAGGGAATTTTTTTTTTGACCATACATTTTTATAACAGCTTTTGGTTTTTCTTGCTTTCTCAATGGTGAGGGGGAAAGGATATGGACTTGAAAATAAAATAAAATTGAACTTTTTTTTTAAAAGAGCCCCTGTTCTACCTTGTATAGCACATACTTGTGTACATTATAGCCCCCCACCCCACCTCTGTCATCAGATTATAACCTCCTTAAAGGTAGGGACTGCTTCATTTTTCCACCTTTGTATCCCAGGGATGACCATGGAACTTTGCACAGAGTAGGTACTTCAAAAACATCACCAGGGATGAATTCCTTCCTTACCCCTGCCTTTCAGATTCCTCACCCTCCCTCAGGTCCCACCTCCTCCAAGAAGTCAATCAATCCACAGGTATTTATTAAGCATCTACTATGTGTTACAAATACAATGCATGAAATTATTCTCACAAAAATCTTACCTTCTAACAAGGGAGGTTAGACAGATGTGGAAAGATGTGCATACACACACACACACATATTGAAGAAAATAAATAGGTTAAATGGAGTGTTGGGTCTAGTGAAGAATGGGGAGACTTGGCCATGTTTGAAGGCATTATGAAAGGAACCGGTAGATAGGGAAAGATTGAAGATTAGAGAGAGAAGGGGGATGATTGGGGGTGCATCTGCTGGGGAAGATGGGAGGGGATGGAATCCAGGGCACCTGAGAGTGTTTGACCTTGACAATGGAAAGGACCAGATCTTTGTCAGGGACTGGGGGAAAGGAAGAGAGAATGGGTACTGGATGTCAAGGGGTTTTGAAATAACAAGAATAGCCTCAATCAGAGTCCTTGTCCTCAGTTAGTGTTCTTGACCTCAAATGCTCCTGGGGATCTTTGTCTATGGTAACTTGTATCACATTTATCTCTCTACTGGTCTTCTCCCTGACCCCTCCCAGTAGAATATAAGCTCCCTAAGGGCAGGGTCTGTCTCATTTTTGTCTTTGTGTTCCTAGAACCCAGCATGAGGACTGATACAGAGGAGGTGTTTAATAAACATGCTGAATTGAATTTCTTGTTGAATTCTTCTAACCAGAAAACAATGAAAATCCCCTGCTCTATCTAAAACCTCTGAGAAGCCCTCTCTCCCCAAACTGGCCTTGACCTGCCTATATGAAAGACGACCATGGTCTCCATGCTGAGCTATGCCGAGCTCACTTTTGAAAGTCTGCCAAACATCTCATAAAAGTTATCTAACTGAGGGGCGGCCAGGTGGCTCAGCGAGTAAGAGCACCGGCTCCAGTGTTGCTGACCTGGGGATCAAATCCGGGCTCAGATACTTAGCACCACACCCAGAAATAACTGGCCGTGTAACCTTGAGCAAGTTACTTAACCTCGATTGCTTTAAAAAAAAAAAAGTTATCTCACTGGATTCTCTCTGCTCTATCTAAACAGGGCAACTCATATCTCCAAACACATCCTTTCATCTCATGCCCCCATATCTTTGTTCACATGATCCCCTATGTCTAGAATTTTCCTTCTCTTCTTTTTCCTCCCCATTCTCTCCTTCTGTTGAAATACCCCCATCCTTCAAGGCCCAGGTCCAATGTCATTGCCACCATGAAGCCTTCTCAGATTTTCAAACCCTTCTGTCATCTCCCACCCCCAACTCAATGTGATTTTCCCCCTCTTCTGAACTCCAAAGGGCTTTCTTTGTGGTCTCATGCAAAGAATAATGATTAAGTCCTGGCTTAAATTTCCCACTCTGACCTTTATTAGCTGTGTTATCTTAGACAGTTTCCTCATTTGAAAACTGGGAGTAAGAATGTCTCTGGCATCTTACCACTCTGTCTCAGTTTCCTGATCTGTCACGTGAAGGAGAGGAGGTTTAGACTCATGGCTGCAAAGGTTCCTTCCAGTTCTAAATATGTGATGCTATGTTCTCCCTCACAATTCTTGGGAGGGAAGTTTTTTGTTTTTGTTTTTTGTAAAACGTAAAAGGAAGGAATGTAGGAAGGAGCATGAGCTACTATTATTAGTCTTTCTCTTAACACTCCACACGTGTGTTAACACCGGTACCCAGGGAATTTTTTTAAACCCCCAGAACATAGAAAGTCCATGAAGGACTTAATGGGAGAGGACGGATGGACAAGAATGGGCCAAGAAAAGAAGGGCTGGAAATCTTGACTGTGACTCTTAATGGCAATGTGAACCTGAGGTTGTCTGAGTCTTGGCATCACCTGGCACCTGGAGGGAGTGACCACATCAGAGGGAGAAAAAGAGATCGTGGATCTGTGGAAATATTAAAGTATCTGCCTCTCTATTGCTCTGATCCCATTCTGCTGGGCGATCTGATTGTGAAATTTTCAGTGTGAACATTTACACCATGGAAATCAGCAGACACCAAAAATCAGGGCTTGATTTATTATTTTGCTGATTGGCTAGACTTGGGAAATTATGGAGAAAATGTTAATGATGCAAATTAAAATTTAGTGTCAAGGTGGCTATATTGGTTTTTTGGAGAGTTGGTAGACCAGCATTTCCCAGCACACCCCTGTAGCTGTATTTGTTCTATCCTTTTATCTCTTACTTCTCCCTCCCAGTCTGAGGGCTCTGAGAGCAGACAGGCTACCTTCCCCTCTGTGCCTAACACAGGGGCCTGCTATAACTGCTGCTTAATAAATGTCTATTAAAAGCATGAATTAGCTAACTAATTCATTAATGAATGTGCCCCACTTTGAGAGTTAGACAAGGCAGGAGAAATTAACTCTATTTTACAGATGGAGGCACTCAGCATCTTCCTGATCCAGTGTGGTGCCCCTGGATTTGGGGGCAGAGGGCCTGGATTCAAATGCTGCTTAGTCCCTTACTACCTGCTAACATTTCTAGGGCGCTTTACATATTATTATTATAGATAAGGAGAACTGAGAATCAGAGAAGTTGTAACTTTCCCAGGGTCACATGGCTGGTCACAGTCTGAGGGAAGATTTGAAATCAAGTGTTTTTTTTTTACTCTAAGACCAGCACTCAATTACTCAATTATCTGTACTACCTAGCTGCCTTTGACCTTGGGTACCCCCTGTCAGCCTCAGTTTCTTCATCTATGAAATGGGATGCTTTCCAACTTAAAATCTCTCATCCCCGGGCCCTGAAGCTCCGATGTGCAGCAAGGGTCACACTGGGCACCTGAATGAGCCCCCAGGCAGCTCACCCTCCACTGGGGGAAATAAATAGGCACAGCATCCACCCACCCTCCAGAGCCCATGGGGACACCAGCAGAGCTTCCTCCCTGGCAGTTAGAAGGCCCCCACCGCCCAAAGACAATGGAGGGAGAGAACCAAAAGAAGGAGGAAGAGATAATGGTGGCATTCCAGGTAATAGTAAAAAGAAGAAAAATACATATTTCCATAGCTCTTTCAGGTTTACAAAGCCCTAGGAGGGATACAGCGCACTCCTCGTTTTACTGATGAGGAAACTGAGGCCCAGGGAGGTTAAAAATGACTCATTCAAGGTCACACAATTGATAAGTGGCAGAGTAAGGATTCGAACCCAGAGTTTCTGACTCCCAGGCCAAGACCGTTACCACTGTGCCATGCTAACTCCAAGTACAAATGGAAAAGACCTGGAGAACAGGGCAGCCTCCCCAAGATCCTGCCTATGGAAACAGCCGCCCACTTTGTGAGCTTGGTTTGCATTTATGGTATTAGCCCTCACTTGAGAGGAGATGTCGGCTCCTTCAGAGATGAAGAAGAGAAAAGGAAACTCAGGCATCACTTCATAAGTGCCCCGACCCCTGAAGAGGTTTGGCGGGGACTTGGAGATCCCACGATAAAAGACCCATCTAAGTGTCTAGGTATCATTAAAGATCATTAGGCCAATCTGGTAGTGGAGGCTCTACAGTTACCCTCAAGTCCCTCGTGCATGCACACACACACACACACACACACACATGCACAGACACACAGACACACACTCACACACACAGACACACACACATGTACACACTCACACAGACATACAGACATCACACACATGCACACACAGACACACAAACACAGATGCACACACAGACACACATACACACAGACACACACACTCATACACATCACACACGTACACACACTCACTCACACAGACACACACTCACAAACAGACACACACACACCCACAGACACACACTCACACACACTCAAACACACACAGACACACATCACACCCACAAAGACACAGACACACTCACACACACAGATACACTCACACACAGACGCACACATTCACATACACACATCACACACACACTCACACACACATACTCTCACCCACACACACACACACTCACACACAGACACACACTCACTCACACACACACCTCACACACACACTCACACACACCATGCACACACACAGACATACCCACACACTCACACACACACAGACACACTCACACACATCACGCACACACACAGACACACACACTCATACAGACACACACACAGAGACACTCACACACACACACACACACACACAGAGCACCTAGCCTGGCTAGCTTCTCCTCACTTTAAAGGCAGCCTCTCAGGAGGGCTCACAATATTCTCAGCCCATATGATGCCCAAGGGCCAATTTCCATACATTCAATCATTCAGTCACCTCTTGGATACAGCACAGTCTCTGTCAAGGCGTTTTCAATCTAATGAGCAGGAGGGGATGGGTGGAAAGTAGGTTGGGGACAGAGGCAGGGAGGAGTGTCCACAAATAACTACGTGCAAAAGGACTGAGAGAAAGGCGAAGAGAAAAGAAGAGAACTTTGAGGAGGGAGAGATCTCTTTCACTGGGAGTTAGGCCCAGGTTAGACAAAGACCCTTTGCCCCATGGGAGCTTCAGGTAAGAGGGTCAGGCTCAATTAACTTTCAAGGAGGGGTCAGTATTGCCACACCCTGCTGTATGTGGGTTTGCAATAAGCCATATTCTGTCCAAAGTCAAAGAAGAACTTCATAATAAATCTGCCTTGAAAGAAAAGAAACAAGCATTTATTAAGAGCTTACTATGTGTCAGACACTGTGCTAATATAAATATTTAATTTAATCCTCTTTTAATGAATTAACTTAATTCAATATTCACCACAACACTGAAAGGTAGGTGCTATTATTATCCCCATTTTACAGTTGAGGGAAACTGAGGCAGGCAGTGGTCAGGTGATTTGCCCAGGGTCACACACCTAGTGTCTGAGGGTGGATCTGAATTCAGGTTTTCCAGACTCAAGGTCCAATATCCTACTCTCTGTACCACCTAGATGTTCCCCATCAATGTCGATGTCCTCGTGAAACTCAGGGGTTGTGGAGAGGGGTTTCTTCCCTGAAAGGGAGGTTGGACTACATGCCCTTCAAGGAGCCATTAGAGTTTGGGATTCTAAGATTTCAGGATTCCCTACAGAGCACAGCTGTGAGTTATATTTATTTGTTCTTTCTTCTAGTTCATCATTGGTCCAGCTCTCACCCTGTCCAGTCTTCCGTAGAGGGACTGAACCTCTAAATCCAATTCATTTCAATCTGACAAACATTAAGAGGTAGAGGGAAGCCAGGAAGATCTGGGCTCAAGCTGTTCCTCAGACACACACTGGCTGTGTCACCCTAGGCAAGTCACCTAACTTCTCTACGCTGGGCATATTAGTGGCAAAGAAGGTAGCAATCTGCATTGGTCTCAGTCAATTAGGAATTCCCTATACCAGCAGGTCCAGCTCCTATTCCTCTGTTCAGAGTGTGCTCAGTCTGGGGATATAGAGATGGGGTTGGGGGGAGGTCTACCTTCAAGGGATCTAATAGGGGGAGGATACCTGGGCACCTCCCAGGAAGAAGAGAAAGAAAGAGGTTCCATGATAACGCTCACCTCCAGGGGCTGTAGGCACCCCTAGCTCACAACGTATGTACACTGTGGGGGCAGGAGTGTGTGTGTGTGTGTGTGTGTGTGTGTGTGTGTGTGTGTGTGTGTTGGGGGGGACATTCAATATGAACAAAAAAGGTAGAAGGAAATGGAGACAAGAATGAAACACAGACAATGAGCTTCAAGAAAACCCAAGGGAGAAATCCCCTTCACATGGGGAGCAGGAATCAGAGATAACTTCATGAAGGAGAAAAAGCCTGAATTGGATCTTGAATGAAGCCAAGGATTTCAATCAGGGTCAAACAAGGAGAGGGTGGGTTTCAGACATGGAAGAGAACTGTATGGATAGAGAAAGGGAAGGATGAGATTGAGGGCTGGCCAGGCTCCTTCTAGTTTGGCTAGAATGTAGAGTGAGTGAGAACAGCAGGCAAGGAGACCAGAAAAGGATGGAGCTCGGCTGTAGAAGACCAATCCCAGAGGCAAAGGGGTTGGTAAGTTTTATCCTATGCAGCCTTTTTTCCCCACTCTTGGTTTCCTCCAAGGTCCATCACAACCCTATTTCCTCTGATACCACCAAAGCCCAAGGTTACACAGACAGTACCAGAATGTTTTTGAACTCCATTGTGGGATCACAGAAGCTTCTTGGGGAAGAGCCTCTCCCCGTCCCCATCCTAGGGAGTTTGCTGGGGCTAGGAAGGATGTGGCAACGATGGGCCATTCTCCCCCAGTCCAACACCCCCCAGTTACAGGGCCCAAGTCTATTAAACAAAGATCAGAGAAAGAATGAGGCTGTGGGAGGGATTCCTCTCCCTGTAGACAGTTTTTTTTCCCCCACTCTAACACAGTGCCTGAGGGCACAGTAGAGGGCCTTAATAATAATAGGTCCCTGTTGAACTCAAAGAGGTTTGAAAGACTGGAGAGGATTAAACACACTATCTACACCCAAAATACCCTACTGTCACCTGGAATTAAAACCATTACCATTATGATTATGTTTTGATGCTCAGTTATTTAACACCAAGGCATTTCCCTTCTCTGGCCTCAGCTACAAAAAGAAGGGAATGGTGAGATCCTGTGAAATTTTTGAGAATTTCCCATCATTTCTCAGTGAGAACTGGAGATATTCTAGATATCCCAAATGGTGCCCCAGATATCACTTAATTTCTCTGGGACTTCTTTATTTCATCTATAAAATGAAGAGGTTGGACTCTGTGGCCTCTCAGGTCTCTTCCAGCTCCAAATCTATGCCCACCAGACTAGCTCAGGCCCTCCTGAGAGAGGTTCAGAGATGTTGCTTTGAAATGTGAAGGTGTGTAACTTACAAGTATGGCTGTGACTACTCTGTCCCCTACTTTCTCAAGGCCAGGTATGTTACATTTCACTGATCTCCCACGCTGTATTCTCAAGGGGCAAGGGTGGTGGTGAAGTGTCATTTTTTGCAGCTTGAGTACCCACTGACTGTGTTCCTCAAATTTTAGGGTTCCCTACACCCCAGTTCCATTTAACCATTTAACAGTCAAATTAACCTTAAAAAAGAAATACTTATTTCAAAGATATAAAAAACAAATACACAAATCATCTCCACACACAACAAATTTGAGCATAATTCCCCCTCTACCACCCCAGTCTCTGGGGAGGGAAGGAAGATTAGGTGCACAATTTAGCTCAGTTCCTTCCAAGTTCCAAGTCCAAAGTCTGAGGCCCAGGGAGGGCCCCACCCAATCTCAAGTACAAATTTGGGGCCCAGGAACCCTGGCTTGTCAGGGCTTCCCCATTGACCTGGCAGCAACCCAAGGTTAGTCCCTAACTCAAGTTCTTAAGCCCAGGGACTCCAACATTTGTGCCTAGAACTGAAAAGGACAAATGAAAGGGACAAAAGCCCCAAGCCCAGTTCTAGGGGTCACAGGTCCTAAAGGGGGGAAGGGGGAGGTAGCCCCCTGCTGCCCCTGCCCCTCCCCCACACTTAGTCTGGTTCATGGCTGCTGGTGGGGCTGTGGGTGATAGACCGATTGTCCTTGTGGGGTAGTTTTAATGACCCAGCTGGTTCTATCAAAGCAGCACATGGAAAAGGCTACTCCCATCCCACACATAGGGGACACAAAATATATCCTCTCAGAGGCAGTTCCCTGGTGAGATATCTCCCACATGGGTGCCTCCATCTCAGGAGTTCTGGGCATGGTATGAAAGCCCCTGTTATGTTGTTATGATATTTTATTTATCTTTAAAGAATTTACAAGTCCCTTGGTTAAAGGGAACTCCAGATTGAAGAAATCCCCTGCCTTCATGCAGGTCTGAAACATGCAAGCTCACAAACCTCTTCAGAGCTGGCTGGGACATTTTAGTCCAACCTGCCCCTTTGAGAGAAGCTGAAGCCTAGGGAGGGAAAGCTGCTTACCCAAGATCCCTCCGGGTGAATGAGCACCACAGTAGGGATTTGAACAAAGATCTTCTGACCCCAGAGCTGGACTATTCTTAAAAGAATCTTCCTGGAGTCGCTGAGAAGCAGAGTGACTTGTTGACGGTTGGTGTAGCCAGAATTGTGGGGCAAGGGGTGGGGGAGGTAGGTCTCCCTAATTGAGAAGCCAGCTTTCTTCTCCCTCACAACACACTTCATCTTATATTTAGCCATCAAACTGAAATATTATTTCAGAGCTGGGTAGGACAGGAATCCCTTCTGTTGCATGTCCTGGAAGGAGCCATCCAACCTGTTCTGGAAGATTTAACAGGAAACTAATTTTCTGCAGTCCAAGAAAGCTCATTCTGCTTTTGTAAAGTTCTACCCTACACTGAGCCTAAATCTGCCTCCTTCTCATTCCTCCCTATTGCTCCGGTTACCGCTATCCTGGGCCCTCACAAGTCTGTGAGGTAGGGAGTGCATCACAGAGCAAGGGAGAGGACCAAGAAGAAGAAGGGTTCTTTCATGGAATAAAAGCCCTTCAGATACTTGAAGAAGTTACTCCCTGTCAGTCTTCTAGTCTCCATGCTAAACAAGCTTCAAATCCCAAAATGGTACCATGATGGGTTTCCCTCCTCATCCTGGTCTTCCTCCTCTGAATCCACCATCTTCTGGATTTCCCCTCATACCTTCAGGACAACTCTCTCCCAGCCTAACTAAGCCTGGACCAAGAAGAAACACACTCAAGTCACCAGTGCCAGAGGATTGGGCCTGGGAAGGGGGAAGAGGTAAGGAACCCCAGATTTCCTGCTTGGTGGCCCTGAACCCCTCCTAAGGTCTGGATCTCTGCACAAGAAAGAAAGGCTCTCATTGGTGCCCCTTGGTGATGATGCCCTCCCTCTCCCCTCCCCCACCCTAGGGAGTACAATAAGATAGGATGTGGTAACAATGGTCCACCCTTTTCCAGGCCCCCCCACTCCTGCTATTTAGTCCCAGGGCTCAGGGCCCCCTGGCAACACACCACTTGGGCCTCTCGAAAACACTCAGGGAGGCTCGATCCATCACGGACATCAAAAAAGATAGGGCTTCCAATCAATTCACCAAAGCAAAACCTTTGACCTGGGAACAACGGCTACAGCCCCGGGTATAGGGAAACTACAAGATGATGAAGATGACAATATGCACCACATTTAACCCATCCAAACCATTCTACACAGTCACTGAGACGCACACCTACTCGTGCAAGTACAAGCGCCACCGGCAGCTCCAGCTCCCAGAGCTGTGCCCCTGCCCATTTCCCTATCCCTGCCCTTGCCCAAACCCATGCCCGTGTCTGTGCCTGTGCCCAAACCCGTGCCCAAGCCCGTGCCCAACCCCTTGCCTAATTCCATGCCCTAGTCCATGCTTAAGTCCATGCCCTAGCCCGTGCCTAAGCCCATGTCCAAGCCCATGCCTAAGCCCATGCCAGAGCCCGTGCCTAAGCCCGAGTCCGCGCCTAAGCCCGAGCCCGTGTACGAGCCCGAGTCCATGCACGAGCCCGAGCCCATGCACGAGCCCGAGCCCGAGCCCATTCCCGAGCCCATGCTCAAGCCCATGCCCGAAGCCACGCCGACAAATCTGCGTCAACACCTACGAATGCGAAAGCAGAGGCTGCAAGGGAAACGGAGGCCGCGGCAGCAAGCACTCGTGCTCCAAATGCTCGTGCAGTTGCTCGTCCCACTCGGTCCGCGCCCCTAGCAGGCGCCGACACAAAACCAAGGAAACCTACTTGTTCTCGCGCCCCCACTCCCACTGACCGTGAGAGCTGGCTCTCCTCAGCACACCTGTGCACCCCAGGAAAGGGCTCGGCGGAACACACTGGGTGTGGGCAGCCAGGTCTCGGGATCTGGCAAGATAGGAAGGTGAGGACGTGGGGACACGAGGTGACGATCGCGGGGCGCCCGCGGGCCCCGGGGAGGGGCAGAAAAGGCCTGGTAGGGGCACGGGGGGAGACCAAGGCTCGGAGGCCCAGTTAGGAGAGCATCCTAGCAAACTAGGGAGGGGCCACGGGGGGCCGCACCGGTTGCGGGACGTGGGAGTGAGGAGGAGAGATGAATGAAAGGTGTCTGAGACCCTGGACCAGCCAGCAGGAGTCCGTAGCTACATGTGGGAGCTGCGGGCCAAAAGGGCCTCTGAGGATCTCGCAGGCATCGGCAAACAGCGGGAAAGGTAGGAGGAAGGTAACAGGGCCTCTGAGTGGCTCCAGGTCCTTTGGAGGTGCCATTGAAGGGGAAAGGAGCCCCCACACTGAGTAATCTGGCCAAGATGACCATGCTATATGTAAAGAGTCCTGGATGTAAGGTCCGGCTTTGCCACTTAGGTTAAGTCACTGAGTAATGGCACAGGCTGGGGAATGGGGGAACGTGCCTGGAACCAGGGCTAACCGTGCCTGAGCTGAACAGTTATCCGTCAGGGAAGGGGGCCCAGTCCAGCAGATTACCCTTAGTCTCGGAATACCCTGGGGACAACTGGGAGGTTGGCACAACCAAGAGCTAGGGGGAAAATGGGACAGTGAGGATGGAAGCTGAAAGCCGAAGGAAATAGTCCCTGGGGACTGAGGAGGCCTGGAAGGCTTCCTGAACCCTATTTATAGAATAAAGGAGCTAGTTTGTACCATTTGTTTGGGCCTTTTCTCCCAAATGTTTGACTTATTCTAGAAGGAGAGGAGAAAAAAGGGAGAGGGGAAAGGGGAAAGGAGAGAGGGGAGATTTCTCCAAATGAACTAGGAGGTCCCTAAGAAGAGAAGGTTTCCCCCCTCCTTCTCTCCTGCTTTCTCCTCCTCCTCTTCCTTGTCCTCCTCCTGTTCCTCCTCTTCTCTTCTTCCTCCTCCTCCTCCTCCCCCTCCTCCTCCCTCACATCAAAACCAAGCCCAGGCTCCAAAGCACACCTGAGACAGTCCAGAGATGCACATGTTCCATGTGAGTTTTCTGGCCTATCTGTATACCACCAGAAGAAGCAATGAGTCAGTGGGAAAGTGCCCTGAACTTGGAAAGCAAATACAAGAATCTATAAATCTCCACTTTTACAATCTGTGGGGGCCTCTGTTTTCTTCTCTGTAAAACAAAGGGATCCCTTCCCACTCTCATTCTATGAGCCTATGATAGCATGAGAGTCCACAAGGACCCTAACATTTGGGTGTGGACAGGAGTGACCCCTCCTGAAGGGCATGTGCCATGGGGGAGGGGCTCCCCTGCACCCCATGCCCCCCTCTATACTAGGATGGCCTCTGAGGCCCTGTCCAGCTAGGACACTTTTTTTAAGTCTAAATATGAACTATATAGACCCTACTGAAGCCTCCCTAGGAGGCTGAGACAGCCATGATGGACACATGGGGTGGGAGGATTAGAGATCTAAATAGGTTGCCATTATCCCCAGGTCCTCCACAACACATACACACACATTCACACACATATACATGTGTACACAAACACATATACACACACAGATCAAAAACAAACAAACAATTAAACATTTATTTCCTTACAGAATTTCTAAGTCTTTGTAAACAGCTGGCCTGGGATGAGTTACAGTTGGTTCTTCTGGCAGACAAAAGGTAAGTTGGATTTCTTCCTATTACATCATGTATTTTTTTAAGGAAATTAACTATCCCAGGAGATTCAGAGGAAAGTTTTCATGGTTCTCTCTGAGGGGGGCCTGAGCAAAAAAGAAACCATATTTCCTGTGGGGCTCATTGGCTAGACACCCAGGGAGGAGAAACTCATTTAGGTCATGCCCCCGCCTCTATGCTGAACCTACATAGCCGAATCAGGCCCAATCCTATTTTTAACAGCAACAGGGAAGAAAAATGTCTCTAGCTTTTTGTCCTGTCCCAGTATCTCTCAGCCCTAATGTATCAGAGTCCCACTGTCCATGTAATAACAACAACAATAATAACCCACATTTACACCACATGTTATAAGTCTGTGAAGAAGGGAATGCAGCATAAATCGGGGAAACCATTGAACTATACTGTAGTAGTAGTACTGTAGTTAGTAGCTGAGTGACTTCGAAGAAAGTCATCTCGAGTCTCTCTCTGGGTCTTATTTTCTCCATCTGAAAAGGGGGATAATTTTACTTGCCCCTCCCCACGTCACAGGATTATTGTGAGGACCACATGAAATACTATCTATAAAATATGCCTTTTCAAAGACTCTATCATCCCCATTTCCCATATGGGGAAGCTGAGTCCCAAAGAAGGCAAAAAATTGATCCAAGCTCACATACCTCCAAGAAGCTGCAGTTATGGTTAGTAAGTCAGGGTCCTAGACTCCCATGCTAGGGTTTCATTTCAAGCTGTTCTGCTTCAGGGATAGGGGGAGGACTGAAATAGACTGGGGTGGTGAAGGAAGAAGGGGAGAGGGGCATGGAGGGCAGGGGCAGAGGAAGGGGCCAAGGAAGATAATCCAGGCTGGGTGAACATTGTGAGTGAAAGCCTGAGAAGAAGGAATAAGCTGGAGATGTGGAGTATTGAGGGATGAGAAGACCAATATAGCAGGAGTGGAAGGATTTCAAAAGAGATGATGTTAGGAAAAGAGGTCTTTGGGATCCCCAAGGTAATTCAAGGTCAAGGTCATGACCTTCAGGAAAACAGAAATAATCTCTGGATTCACTCTTCTATTTGTGTCCCTCCCCCCAAGCAATGCCCTGAGAGAGTGGAATGGAGAGGTCACTCTAATACTGGCAGATCCTAATAGATGGAGGAAAGGGGGCAGGATACAAAAAAAAAAAGGTCATGGGGTGGATTCATCATTGGGCCAGCAAAAGCCAGTGCTGATAAGTGAGGCTGACTTGGGAGGCAAAGGGAACTGGAGGAGATTGTTAGTCGGCTCAGTCAGCTGTTTAACTGGAAGTCCCTTGGTGTCTATACCATACTAGATGTGTGGGAGCCACCTGGGAGCTAGGGCAGGCCATGGGAGACAGCATCATGGTCCTAGGCTCCAGTCCTGTGAGTCTGGTTCTGTTTAGAGCCCCATCCTGAAACCTGCCCGGGAATCCAAGTGAGCAAGAGAGCCCAGGCTGATGCAAGCCTGGTCAATCCACTCCCTGGAGTGGGATGGTGAGCTGGGTCCCTTTCCCATTCTGGCAATGGAGAAGCTCAGGGTGTACCATTCTGGCATCTGTTTCCTCTCCACAGTCTACTCCTGCCCCATCCCTTCGGTGGATTCCTGGATGTTTGAGGAGCCTGTAGGACAAATGTTCACTAAATACTGGAAGCTTTCCCTGGGGCCTGAAGAGGTGGTGATGAAAATGAGGCCGGTACCTGAAAATGACAACATAGGACCTAAGCACAAGAGATTCAAACTCCGCGAATGGATAAATGGAAGAAGAGAAACAGAAAAAGCTACAACAAACCAACTAGAAACTGTTCTCAAAACAAAGGCCTTGGAAAATGTCAGAAATGCCTCTGTAATTGGGGAGAGGGCAAAGGGAAATGCTTCTCTATTGAATTTCTAAAGGAAATAGGTTAAGAACAGAATATCTTGATCCATCATACTCTTGCGTGTAAACTTCACAGTTTACAAGGTGTTTCGGTGTTTACAAATCATTTTGCCATTTACAAGGCACTAGGCCATTTTATAAGGCACTTCACAGTTTACAAGGTGCTATACAACGGTAGAAGACACTTCACTGTTTACAAGTTGCTTCAAAGCTTACAAAATGTTTTATATTCATTATTCAACAACAATTTTTTTTCAAGCACTTATGCACAAAACACTGCCCAAGGTGCTAAGAGAGATACAAAGATAATTCATATGTGTTTTGTTTTCAAAGGCTTGCCCATCACATTATTTCATCTGATCTTCTGTGAAAACAAGACAGGGGCAAAGATCATTATCAACATTGTACATATGAGGAAATGGAAGCCTGGTGGCAGAGCTGGCTTTTGAGTATATAAGCTCTAATCCCACTTCTGTCCTTTAATCCTTGGGTGCCATGAGTAAGCTAGAGGCAGCTGGGTGGCCTAGTGCATAGAGTCAGGAAAGTCTTGAGTTCAAATCCAGCTTCAGATACTTCCCAAGCAGTGTGACCCTGGGCAAGTCATTTAACTTCCATTTGTGAGGCTGTGAGAATCAAATGAGATAATTATATTTATAGAGTGTTTTGCAAACCTTAATGTGATAGAAATGCCAGGGAGTTCTTGCACCTATCTGAGCCTTGGTCTCCCCATTAGTAAAATTAAAAAGTTGGGTTTCACAGCTTCTTCAGTCCCTCCCACCCTAAGATCTAGATGGCTAGGATCTTGTCAACACTTTTTTTGTCGTTCCCCACTCACTGGGTCCATAAATGGGCACTCTGTACTGGTGCCAGGAATAAAGAACAGGATCAGTTTCCCCATACCCTGGGAATGTGCAGAGTCATTTCTGGCACTGTCACCACTATGGTGGCACACTGAGCACATGGGATGGCAAAAGGTACAATGCCTATATTTCCCTACAGCTGTCCAGAAGCAGCCATGGTCACAAGAGGACGGAGGCATTTGCCTTCCCCCAAGAAGGTCAGCTCAGATCTGTAGGGCTTTATTGAGCGTTTATTGTGACCACACATGGCATTCTCCATCCACAGACTGCGGTTTTCTCAGGTGTAAAAACAAAGAGATCAGGTGTTCTAGAAGGTGATTTTATTTTGTCAAGAGAGACTTGTAGTGTACTGGGAAGAACATGGAAAGTCAGAAGGCCCAGTCTAGTTGTCTCTTGATTTTCTTACTATTTACTGTCATCACTAACATCTCACTCTCTACAAAATCATCTCAGCATTATCAGAATCATCTCCATAAGCTCTTCCTCTTTACTACGATCACCAGAATCACCATCATCATTCTCTTCCCCTCTACTATAATCGGCAGCATTATTACTGGCTCATCATTATCACCATCATCTTCCTCCCACTCACAATCCCTAACATTGTCATTGAAATCACCACCATCTTCCTTCTACAATAACCAGCATTATCATCATTGGAATCACCGGCTTCCTCCCTGCCACAATCACCAACATTATCACTGGAATCCCTACCATCTTCCTCCCTGCCACAATCACCAACATTATCACTGGAATCCCTACCATCTTCCTCCCTGCCACAATCAATCACCAACATTATCACTGGAATCCCTACCATCTTCCTCCCTGCCACAGTCACCAACATCATTACCACACAATTACTAGATGATTACTATCATCTTCCTCTCTACCAGAATTACCATCTTCATGGTCACCTTCACCTTCATCACCATATCCATCATTGTGTTGTTCACCATAATCATCTCACCAACACCACTTCCACTATTAACCTCACCCTTATCTTAACCTATGAACATCACTGTCACCATTATAATCACTATGACCATCGTTATCACATTACATTCTCTCACCTCCATATTTTTGCTTACATCATTTCATTTGCCTAGAATGTCTTCCCTCCCTCTCTTTGACTACTGAATTCCTATCCAACCTTTAAAGCCCAACTCAGATGCCACCTCTTCCAGGAAACATTCCCAAGTCCTTCAGCTCAAAGTGATCTCTGCTTTCTCTGACCCTATCCCAAAGCATCTCCTTTGTCCCTCTCTTATACATTTACATCATAATGTTATGTATTATAGTTATCTGTGTATTATAATTGTCTCTTAGTTTCTTCTCCTATTCCACAAGGACAGAAAACAGTCCATTCTAAATTTTGTGTCTCCCTCAGAAATTCATACATTTAATAAAAGCTCATTGAAGGGATGGCTCACAGGTTAGGGAAGGAGAAAGAGTCATACTAAGAAATGAAGATGATATAAAAACAAAAAGTATCTATAAAAAAGTCAATACATCCACATTGGTCACTGTAAACAACTCCCCTTTTGTCTCCTCATTGAAATTGTTTCTTTTTGTGCTCTCAGAATTTCTTTCTAGACATCCCATCCCTCCAAAGCTAATGTCCCACATAATTACTGCATTCCACAAAATCCTACCTCTTACCCCTGAACTCTTTATACCAGGCTCTCTGAAAATCTCAGATATTTGTCAGACCATGTGATAGTAATGGCAATTAAAAATTCCCCTGTATTGGCTTGGTTTTCAAATTGATTGTGTTAAAACCCAGAGTTTGTTAATCCCACCTGTGGGATGGGCTTGTTGATGTGAAAAGAAAGTCCTGAACTGGGAGGAGCTGGTGATGTAGATTTGGAGAGACACTAGAGAGAGGCGGAAGATCTTTTTGGAAGCAGCACCTCGTGGAGAGAGAGAGACTAAGAGAATTGCTGGTGGCCGCTTTGAATTGCCCTGGACTTTTGAGACCTGCCCCCTGAGCTGCCAAGGACTGAGGAGACATGGCTGTTTTGCTGGTACTTTGTCTGTCTGTTTTGATGTTATTTTGCCAGATTTGTCCACTGGTGAAAGACAGTCCTTTTGTTGAAGAAGTCCTGGAACCTGGCTGTTCGCTAAGAAGGCCTGAGACTGTCCTGCAGACAGAGAGTGAATACTGTCCACTGGTGAGGGACAGTGCTGTTGTTGCAGGGGTCTGGAGACTGTCCTGCAGACAGAGTGAATACTGTCCACTGGTGAAGGACAGTGCTTTTGTTGCAGGGGTCTGGGAGCCTTTCTATTGGTTCAGAAGCCCTGAAGAAGGATTTTCTTGTTGTATGTTTACAGAAATCCTGGGAGAGGGCTTTGCTAATGTGTTCAAGGGTTCTAGGACTGTTCTACAGACAGAGGATAAATTCATGAAGGGACTGGCAATGTATCTTGTGGCTTTGCTAAGCCTTGTCTCCCCAGGAACTAAGATTGCTGAGAACTTGCCTCGTGTCAAGATGAAGAAAAGACCTCCATTTGGGTATTAAGTGCTGTGTTTAAACTTGATGTAACTCTGGGGTAGATTCTATTGTGATCCAGGGGTGGGGAACTTTTGACCTTTTTGTGTTCTGTGGTTGAACAAATGAATGTAGTTTACTTATGTTTGGAAACTAATCTCCATTTGAGAAGAGGGGCTCTGTGGTGGACTTAATTAAGGTATAGCCTAGGGGTGGAGAAGTATTTAGAACAGAGACTTTGTAATTGATTGAATGATTGGAAGGTCCTGGGGTGGGGTAGTAGTTGGAGATTATTTAATCACGCTTAGTAAATGCTGTATTTTGAATGATGTCATGTTTTGATCTTCTCTGTTCTTGGTTTGTCACTGAATAAAATAGAGAGCACCTATGCTGGTATTTTGAACCTGGGAAGTTGCCTTCTTTTGGCATTACATTACAGACCAACAGGGGCTCTCTCATCCTTAATCACAAATTCTTTTTTTGGTAAATAGTATATTTTTCCAATTACATTAAAGACAGTTTTCAACATCCTTTTTTAAATTAGATTTTAAGTTTCAAAATTTTTCTCCCTCCCATTCTTCCTCCCCAAGATGGCAGCCAGTTTGATATACAGGTCATCTATATGCAATCATGTAAAACATTTTTCCACATTAGTCATGTTGCCAATCACAAATTCTTAAAGGAAGTGAGTGGTCACTTCCTCCCCAAGTTCCCACTTGGCTTTATACATCTCTGGTGCAGTTATGTAATGTTGTATATGTATTTGATGCATATGTACTTTAATCTGTATGTGTAATTTATGTCATATTACATGTGATACTTATGTATGCTCAAGCCTTACCCTCCTCCTAGATTCTGAACTCCATGAGGGCAGAGCTGATATCTGAAAGCTGTCTCCCTCATAGCTCCCAGCACAGGGCCCTGCACACAGAAAGTGCTTTAAAAAAATCTCTGTTGGACTTAATTGAATGAAATGGAATCAATTAAATCCCATGGAGCAGCTTCAGGGCCCCCTCTTCTCTGGGTGGCCTGCCAGGCTGCGACAGGATGCCTTTCTTCTGGGGAGAGTATTTTTCCCAAAATGGAAAATGACTTGATTCAGATCAGGCTGTGCCTCTCAGCTTCTCCTCACTCTGTTTGGGGGTGTTTATGGTCGAAGCAGATGCCAACCACATCCTTCAAAGGAGAAAGAGCTTGGGCCTGTGGCCCAGCCCCATGCAGAAGCTTCGGCAGAAAGACCACATTGGAATATCAAACTTGGACTTTTTTTTTTCCTCTTTTGACAAACAACCTATTTGTTTAAAAAGCCATTTTTGAAAACCACATTTTTAGGCTAAAGGTCTGTGAGGCGGCTTTGTTCAGCAGCCTTGGCCTTTCCCTCTCTCCGATTACTACGAAAGCTGTGCCTGCAGCCACTCGTGATGAGGTCTGAGGAAAACCAGGCTGTGGCCTACAAGAGACAGGATCCCCCAGCCTTTCCAGCACCCTTGTGGCTGGTGAAATGTTTGTGCATGGGGGTGTTTGTGTATAGGGGTGTATGCTGGGATGTCTATGCATTGCATTTCTATGTGTCTGCCTGTATGTGTTTTAATATGTAGATAGAACATAGAGCAAGGAAAAGAGGACTGAACTTGGTATCACCAGACCTTGGTTCAAATCCTGAACTCTGCAACTTAACTCTGCAAGCCCCTCAGGCTCTCTGGGCCTCAGTTTCTCCATCTTTAGAACAAGGTGTTTGGACTAGATGGCCTCCAGAGCTATGATCCTTCATGCTTTTGTACCTCTGTATGTATTTGCTTTGATCCCCCTATCTCCAAAATGAAGGAAAAGGCCTTCTCTGCCCATTAGGATCTCATCTTTAGATTCCCCCTTGTTTTGTCATGGACACAAGCTTTTAGATACTTGAGATCCATTTCCTGCAAATATTCTAGTGACAAGAATAAAATTACTTGCCTGCTAATAAAAATGTATGCACATGTTTGTGTATTTGTATGTCTTTTTATACATGGGCGTGTCATTGTATATTTTATCTTTGTGGTGTGTTTGTATATCTCTGTGGCTGTTCAGTTGTTGGAGTCATGGACTCTTTGTGACCCCTTTTAGGGTTTTCTTCACAAAGATATTAATTTGTTATTTCCTTCTCCAGCTCATTTTGCAGATGAGGAAACTGAGGCAAACAGGGTGAAGTGACTTGTCTAGGAAGTATCTGAGGCCATACTTGAACTCACAAAGATGAAATTTCCTGACTTCAGACCTGGCACCTATCCATTGTGCCATGCAGCTGCCCTCTTATACCTTTAGGTTATGAGTTATACTTTCACACGTATCCTCATATGTGTGTGTTTATATCCTAGGATGGGTCTGGGTGTGTTTATATGTCTACCTGCCTTTTTCAGGGGAGGGAAGACTGTTATCCTGTGTCTGTGTCTTTCTAGACATCCCTAGAAATCCTCCCAAGGTGTGACTACCACATTGGAAGCTCCCTAGGGAAAGGGACAGAGTGCCTTCATCTGTATCTCTCCCACACCCTTGCCGAATCCAGGGCCTTGAATGCAGTAGGTGATCAATAAATGTTTGTTGACATTGCAATTGCCCTCCCCCCAACATTATCAAATCAGATTTATTAATCCATCCAAAACATCATTCAAGTAGGTAAGGGAAAAACTGATCCATCAGTCCATCAATGAACCAAGTGTCTGAACCCAGCCCTCACTAAGCCTGTGCTCAAAGATTTCTAATAAGAAGGGGAGGGCTTTGGGAGGGAAGGGAGGTGGGACTCTGAACTGTCCAGCCCATAGTTATCCAGCAAGTTCATTTCACCAAAGCTCCTCTCATGTGAGAAACCTCGATGGATGGGACAGTGGATAGAACCCTAGATTTGGAGTTAGGAAGACCCAAGTGTGAATCCTACCTCAGACTCTTACATATTTATGTGATTCTAGCTGTCACTTTAAAAAAAATCTGCCTCAGTTTCCTCATGTATAAAAAGGGAAGGACAACACCACCTACTTTCCAGGGTTCTGAGGAGAAGATGAAATAGCATTTGTAAGAAGGTCTGCTGTATAAAGTGCTGTATAAAGTTAGCCATCATCATCATCATCTGTGAAGACAGTGGAAAATTGTGCTGCAGCTCAAGTCTAGACTAGAGTCTTCCCCTAAACTATCTAAATAAACCAGCAGTTACTAAGCACCTACTATGCTCCAAGCATTCTGACTCTGTTTATTATTGTCTATATGTGACCTTGAGAAAGCTACTTGGACTCTCAGGGTCTCACTTTTCCCATCTGTAAAACTGGCATGCCTATTGGGGGGGAGGAAACCTGAACTAGGTGAGCTCTAAGATATTTTCTGGGTCTGGGTCCAGGATTTTATACTCTCTGTCCTTAGGGGTAATGTGCTCCCCACATCTGGAGTCTTCAGGAAGAGTCTGGATGGTCCCTTGTCAGGGATGGTTCCTCTAGAGACAATTCCTGTCTCTCTCTGGTTTGGTTGGTCTGGCTGATCTCAGAAGACTTTTCCAACTCTGGAATTGGATGATTTTGAAGTCTTGTCTGTCTGCTGAATTTGTTTGACTAGCAAATGCAGCACACGTCTACTAAGCATCACATGCTACGTACAAGTTCAATGGGATTTGTATAGAGCTGCTAGCTCTATGTTTACCTGATGTTCAACAAACACTATAATAACTAGGAATCCTTTGTTACTAATAATAATATAGAAAATATACAGCTCTGAGGTTTACAAAGTGCTTTACAAATATCTAATTCAATACAACAACCCTGGGAGGTAGATGCTGTTGTTGTCCCCATTTTACAAATGAGGAAACTGAGGCAGGAAGAGACCCTTTTTTTTTTAAGTGACTTCCCAGGGTCACCCAACTGGTAAGTATCTAAGGTAAGATTTGAACTCAGGATTTGACTCAGGATCCAAAAACCAAATTGTCTGCACTTTTGTAATAGGGAATTTGAAGATCTTTTCTGCCCCTTACTGAGCCTGAGGGAATTTGAAGACCTTCCCTGCTTTGAAAATATACTCTACCTCCTAACAGGCTGAATGTAGTCACATGGAGCCTATGGTGGAAGGAGTTTGTTGAAGGGTGGAGCAGAGCCCACAGGAAACTGGGAGTCAGAGCAAGCTAAATAGCTGGGAGGAGAGCGTGCATCTGAGGGAAACAGATAGGCTTGTGAGGAAATATTGGTTTGTGGGAAATCTAAAGGATAGTGTGGCTCTCTGTGCTGTTGTGGCTTATTAACTTCTTTGCAACTATGATGGAATAGGCTTACTGGTTTTGGGATTCAGTTTTCTGGTGTCTGAATAAATGTTTTGCTTCTGTGTTCTATATGAAGAGTCTGTTATATTTTGTGATTGAGCACCATGCAGGTATATTTATAATGATTGTGGGCACTGTGGATATTGTATTGGCACTACAACTTTCTACATCCATGCCCCTGTATCTGGCTGTGCCATCTTGTCAAGTCTGTCTCCACAACATTTTTCCTATCTTCTCTTGGCTCACCTGGTCATCACCACATCTTAATTGGACTATCACAAAAGCCTCCTAATCAGTCTCCCTGCTTCCAATCTCTAATCCTCTATTCTACACTCAGATGCCAAAATAATATTCTTAAAAGCACAGTTTTGACTATGCCATTCCCCTATTTAAGAAGCTTTCCTGGCTCCCTATTTTCTCTAGAATACAATACAAACCCTTTGTTTGGCATTCAAAGCCCTTCAGAATCTGACTCCAATCCATTCCTCCAGAACTACTATTCTCTACATTCCAATCAGACTAGCCTATCTGCTCTTCTTTGTAGACAATATTCTACCTCTCATTTCCATACCTTTGGATGCACTTTCCCTTATGCCTGGAATGCACTCTCCCCTCACTCTGCCCTTTTGAATTCATAGCTCAGAGTGTTACTTCCCATGTGGTCCCTTCTCCCTCCAATTTTCAGTGTTCTCAACCAAAATCACTTGATATTTACTTTGAATGTGTTCTATTTTATCTATGTACATGGTGTCTCTTTCCAATAGAATGTAAGAGCAGGGACTCAATATATATATATATACAACACCCTGAACCTGGTAGTAGCTTAGAAAATGCTTGTTTGATTGTTGAGCCAAATAAAACACAGCCATTGCCCTTAGAATGTCAGATATGGAAGGCCTCTAGTTTGGGTCCAGCCTTCAGGGGAACACCCCACCCTCTCGCACAAGATCCCTAGCAAATGGCCATCATACTTCTACTTGAAGGCTTCCAATGGTCAAGCATTGACCTCAAAGTTGAAAGATACTGAAAGCCCAAGGGTTCAGATTCTCCACATTTGTGCAGAAGAGGAAACTGAGGTGGGGGGGGGGTAGAAATGACTTGAATAAAAAATTTTTCAAAAGCATTTTCCATGTGCTAAGCACTGTGCTTATACAAAAATAAAAGTGATGAGGGGCAGCCAGGTAGCACAGTGAGTAAGAGCACCGGCTCCAGGGTCGAGATGACTTGGGGATCGAATCTGGGCTCAGACACTTAGCACCCACCCAGAAACACCTGGCCATGTAACCTTGAGCAAGTTACTTAACCCCAATTGCTTAGGGGCAGCCAGGTGGCTCAGCAAATAAAGAGCACTGGCTCCAGTGTCGGGATGACCTGGGGATCAAATCTGGGCTCAGATACTTAGCACCACACCCAGAAATAACTTGGTCGTGTAATCTTGAGCAAGTTACCCCGATTGCTTTAAAAAATAAAAAAAATAAAAGTGAGGCAGTGCCTGCCCTTGAGAAGCTTATATTCTAATGGGGGAGACAACATTCATGGGGGAGTAAAAGCAGAGGAAGTTTCAGTTTCCACATGTCACAGGGACAGTGAATGGGGAGTTAACTGACACACCTTTTCCAGTAACAATGGCAGAATTGATTTGATTAAAGTTCCCAGAAGAAGCAGGGAGGGCTGTAGGGTGCAGGGCAGGGCTGATGGCAAGAAGATGGGAAGATGGCCAGAGTAGAGTGTGGAATGTGAAGCATGATTTAGGTTGGCTAAATATAGTGGGCCATCTAATCATGTGAGTTTTGTGTTCGTGTACTCAATCACCAATCAGGAGATCAGGGCACCCAGAAGGAGGGAGATGGAATAAGGGGAAAGGTATCACAGTGTGAGTAAAGGCAGGAAGTAGGAAAATGCAAGGTCAAGAGAGAGTAAGGAGTCTGTTTTGGTTGATAGGGAGCATGTTTCTAGGGAGGGGAGCAATGTGAGTTAAGGCAGCACAAAGAGGGAGGTTGGACCAGAGACTGAAGGTCTGCGGAGGTCAGATCAAGGAGTTTGGACTCTTCTGTCTGTAATCATCCTTGGCTAAATGCAATTCATTTTAAACTTGTGTCAACTAATACTATCAATTTGTCTCTTTACCACAAAAAATCACTTTCCAAGACAAAGACTCTCAGAGTAAAAAGGAAGGTCTGAAGCCTTCTAGTCCAATCTGTAGTAGGGCAAGAATCCCTTCTAAAGCAAACCCAGTGAAAGATGACCAGAATTCTGTTGAAGCAGCCCACTAGAATTATGGATAGTTCCACTTGGTAGGAACTTTTTTCCTTGCAGCAAAATGTACTTTAATCTGTGCTACTGAATCCATCAATTCTCCATCTGGAAGTGGATAGTTTGTTTCATCATGAGTCCTTTGGAATTGTGGCTGGTCATTGTATTGATCAGAGTTCCTAAGTCTTTCAAAGTTGTTTATCTTTACACTATTTCTGTTACTCTATAAATTGTTCTTCTGCTCCCTTCACTTTGCATCAGTTCATATAAGTCTTCCCAGGTTTCTCTGAAACCATCCCCTTCATCATTTCTTCTAGCACAATAGTATCTCATCACATTCATATACCACAACTTGTTCTGCCATTCCCCAAATGATGGACATCAGAGGGATGAATTGCTTAATCAGATTGATGTATATCTAGTGATAAGTAGAGAGTGTGGGGAGACAAAGAGGTAGTGAGCATGGCTGGACAATTCGGAATAAATAAATGAATGAATGAAAAAAATATATTAAACATTTAAACTATTTCTAAGGGACAGCGAGGTGCTAGGCATGGAGTCAGGAAAACTCATCTTCATAAATTCAATCTGGCCTCAGACACTTATTATCTGTGTGACTCTGGGCAAGCCTGTTTGCCTCAGTTTCCTCATCTGTAAAATTAATTGGAAAAGGAAATGGCAACCCACTCCAGTAACTTTGCCAAGAAAACCCCGAATGAGGTCATGAACATTCGGACATGACTGAAATGATTCAACAATATGCACCAGCTAAGCAGTAGGAATACAAAACAAGGAAAAAGACAGCCCTGACCTCAAGGAACTCACAATCTAATGGTGGAGACAACCTTCAAACAACTATATAAAAACAAGGTATATACAAGATATGTAGAACATAATTAACAGAAGAAAAGCACTAGAGTCACCCTCTCACAGATTACCCTACCACCAGGAGAAGCGATACACTTAGGTAATACTCATAATTGCAGAATATACATGTAGAGAAATAAGTGTAGAGAACACATGGAGTTAGGAAACATGTGAAAGAGAACACGAGTTGGATACCCAGGTGACCAAGGAATACAAATGATCAATGCAATTTAAACCTCCAGTACTACAAGACCAGCAGCGTCCACTGGTGATGTTATCCTAGGTCTTTCTTCTGTTCTGTTGGGTGTCTCTCCTGAGCAGCTCTCTGCCTGGCATCTCCATGATGTTTTCCTAGGGCTTTCTTCTGTTCTGTGGGTGTCCTCACTGAGCTGCTCTCTGCTTGGCATCTCCATGATGTTATCC
>NW_027185698.1:45554260-45568516 GCF_028583685.1 Petaurus breviceps papuanus | reverse complement strand
TGTCCTCACTGAGCTGCTCTCTGCTTGGCATCTCCATGATGTTATCCTAGGACTTTCTTCTGCTCTGTTGGGTGTCTCCACTGAGCTGCTCTCTGCTTGGCATCTCTATTGTTCTGCATTTCTCTCTGCTAGATTTCTCCTACTCTCTCGGGCTTCTTTCCTAAGCCATTGTTTACTGTTGCCATCTTCAGGTGTGTAACTATGATGTAGTAGCTTCTTCCCCATATGGGTAAGGCTCTGCCAGCTCTTTAGCCTATACAGTTAGAAGCTATCTTTAGCTCTTCTGTGATGTAGACCTTAACCAGCTAGCTAAAGAAACCCCTAGGCAGTTTCAGCCTGGCTTTTGAACTCTTGTTCGCCCATTGCTACTTGACATCTCAGAATCACCCTTCCAGATCCATATTCTAGTCATCATAGGTCCCACTAAGTCTTAGTGATACTTATGATGACAAATTTCCTTCTCTAACCAAGGGAATATACATAATATACACAATAACCCCCATATCAGAGAAAGACAGAGACAGAGAGAAATAGTGAGAGACAGAGAGAGAGGGAGAGAGGTGGGGAGACAGAGAGAGAGGGAGGGAGAGAGAGGGGATGGAGAGAGCAGGATGGGGAAGAATAGAGAGGGGGAGGAGGGAGAGAGAGAGAGAACAGAATGAAGGCCAGAAGGGAGCACAGACAAATAGGATTGTTCTGTATTGTTGGACATGTCAGATTTGGATTTGTACTATACTTAAAAGAAAAGTAATGAGTAACTCATTAAATAATGAGAATTCAGTTTAATGTACGATCCTTTCCTATTCTATAATCTAAAGGGAAATCTATAAATACTATAAGGAAATGTTTATTTTGTCTTTGTTAAATTCAAAATAAAAATAAATTAAAATTAATTTTTTAAAAACTATTGGGGAATGTTACATGCCCTGTCAGACACAGTCTTTGTGTTGGTCATTTTTGTTTTTCTTCTATGATTGTGGGGTCCAAAAAGCAAAAGGCATCAAGGAAGCAGCCTCCACCCCAGTAGAATGTAACCTCCTTGAGGTCACAAGCTATTAGATTTTTTTTTCTATCCCCAGCACCTAGCACAGTACTTTGCACAGAGCAGGGAAATACTGGTAGCTAGACTAAATTGAATTGAGAGATATCCTCTCCCTTCCCTCCCCCTCAGTCTGAGGGAAAGCTCTTGGATTCCTAACCCACTCAACAAGGGAGATACAGAGCCTTGAAATGGGAGAGTCTCTTCTTTTATTTTGTTTTGGAGGCAACTGGGGTTAAGTGACTGGCCCAGAGTCACACAGCTCGTAAGTGTCTGAGGTCGGATTTGAACTCAGGTCCTCCTGACTCCAAGACCAGTGCTCTATCCACTGTGCTAACTGCCCCAAGTCTCTTCTTTGAAAGGTTTCTTAGGGGATAGTTCTTCCTCATTCAGTGACCAGTCTTCCTTAACTCAGTCTCTCTTCCCCAATCATGAGGACCAAGGGACCCAACCTTGCCCTTTGGAAAGAGGTATACATCTCCTCAGAAGCGTCCAGGACATGTACTCAACTCTGCATGGGAAAAAATCCAGCAAGGACCCAGGTCACTGGAAGTCACCAAGCACAAATTTAGCCCCACAAATGCCCCATGGGTTGGATTCCAATCCAAACCCCTGCTCTGCTAGAAATGTCAGCTGTTTCTATAGAACTTTTCAGATAAAAAATATTTTACAGCTACTATTTCATTTGGTCTTTGCAGTGACCTTGTATGGTGGGTAATACAGGGGTTATTACCCCATTTTATAAATGCAGGAACTGGTGTTCAAGGAAGGGCAATGACCACTCAATATTTAAATGGCTAGTAAAGCATGGAAGTGAGATTAACCCTGTCTATAACTCTGATGTGCATAGTGACTGACTTATTGTCTCTCCCGATAGATTCTGAACTCCATGAGGACAAGAACTACATTTTTGCCTTTCTTTACATCCCCAGCACTTAGCATAATACCTGATATATAATAGACACATAATAAGTAAATGCTTGTTGACAGTGATTCAAACCCAGATCTTCTGTTTCTTGATACAAGACTCTTATTACTACATCAGGAATGTCTGGGGAACTCATGTTGGCCCTAGGTTCCAGGGTATCTTTTTATGTGGGGTATAGGCTAAGTGATGATAGTGGTGAAAGCTGAGGCTGGGTGAGAGGGTCCTCTGGAAGATGGTAGGTATTCAGTAAGGTCCTGACTTAATGATTCCACAAGTATGACACGCCTACTGTCTTCAGCTTCCTGTTCTTGGCTATTCTTAGCCCTTGCTCCAAAAGGAACTCACGGTCTAGTAAAAATTGAAATTGATGGTTGAATGTCACATCTGGAAAGGGTCCTTAGGGATCATCTAAGACAACCCATTCACTTTACAGATGGGGAAACTGAGGCCCAGGGAGAGACTGGCCCCAGATCACACAACTGGGTTCTGGCAGAACCAAGAATAGTGTACAATACTCTTTCCCCTTCGTGGCACTAACTAGGTAACAAGTTTAAGCATTTTTTAAGCATTAATAAAACCTTTATAAAATAATCATCACAGTCACAATAGAAGAGAAGGCATGGGATAATGCCCAATCTCATAATGCTTCAAACTCATCTTCTGTACTTATAGTATCACATAATATTTCATGAGAGGCAATAGTGTGATGTACTCAGGAGAGAGCTGACTTTGGAGCCAGAAAGACCAGAGTCCAAGTTGTGCCTCTTTTACACACACTGGCTGTATGACTCTGGGCAAGTAACTTAACTTCTGATTGCTTCAGGCAACTCTTTAAGATTGGAAGTTACAAAGAGTCCTGACCTCCACTAGCCTAGGGCATTTCCTTATTCAGATACTCCCTATATGAATGCACTACTAAATCTTGTCTCTGTCTCCCTTGGGTGCCATAGCTGTCTCAGTCTGGGTTAGGAGCTCCATGAGGCCAGGGGCCAAGTTTTACTGAAACTCTATAGCCACCTTGCCTAATACAGCCCTCTGCATAGAGGTAAACACTGAACCAATTCTATTGAAATGAGCAAAACAGGCACTAGCATCAAGAGAGACTCATGTAAGGGAGCATTCAATGAAGAGTAGTCAGGGGCCAAGAACTGGGCTTTTGTGGATTGGGTCTGGAAAGGAAGAAGGGAGAAGAGAAGACTCTCCAGCCAGGAACTAACAATGTGTACCTAAATACTGTTCTATCTGAGACCCCTCATCCCAGTGAGGGCACTGGCATGGCTGGCCCCAGTCCTTCAGAAAGCTTGTGTCTAGCCCTCGTAGCTCTGGGGCTGGTACAGACATGTCCTGGAGACACCCAGCTCAGAGGAAGGGAGAGGGTGAGGGTTCAGGCAAAGGCCCATTCCACCCACCCACCAGCACACAGGCTCTGCCTGATTGAGGTATATAGAGAGAGAACATGAACATTCTTAGATCTGCCCCATGTGCTGCTGGCCTCCCTTCACCCCTGCAGAGTGCACCATACTCTCCCGTGCTCAAGTCTACCCTGTCCTATCTCATAATCACTTCCTTTCAAATATGGTGGACCTTTCCAGAGCCATACTCTAGTTATGGGATCCATCCCATAGAGCATCATTGACACCTATGATGTTAAATCTGACTCCTTGAACTGGGGGAATAATACCCAGATGACAATAATGTATGTAAGTGCCATGTCCCCAGATAGCTTAAGGATTCCAGAGGACCAGAGCTGGAAGAATTGTAGGATCAAAGAGTTATTGCTGGGAGGTTCCACAGTCCAAACTCTTCACTCTTCAGATGAAGAAACTGAGGGACCAAAAGATAAAGCAATTTGCCCAAAACCACACAAGTACTGTCTCCTCCAGACTGCACCACACAAGTACTGTCTCCTCCCTGAAAAGCTATTTTTCCCAGGTGACAATCACAAAATCAGAGATTTCAAGTCAGAGGGGACCCTAGAAGCCATTCAGCCCAACCCCTCATTTTTCAGATGAGGAAACTGAGGCATGATGAAGCCTTGCCTGGCATCACACTGCTAGTATCAGAGTGATATTTGGACCAAGGTCTTCCTGATTCCACATCCAATGCCTTCTCTTTATAGCAGAAATGAAGAGATGAGAGACAGAGACAGAAAAATCTGAGACAGAAAGATAGAAACTGATAGAAAGGAAAGAGAGCAACATAGAGAGAAGCTAAGGGAGAGAGCTTGGGAGAGAGAAGACACGGGAGGAATCCAAAGTCCCCACCTCCTCCCCCAAGCCCTCCCTATTGATCAGTGGGGTTAGCGCAGCTTTGAGCAAATCTGCTGACTCAGGGATCCTGTTTCCCAGGCTTTTGAGCCATAAATCTTTGGGGCCACTCCCTTGGGCGCTGCTGCCTTATCATAGGATTCCTCATGTTTTCCCACAGAACAGATTACTGCAGGGTACTGGACCAAGGGGAAACTGGAGCATGAGGCACAACTTGGGAAGATGTGGGGGGGAGGTGTTCCCTGTGGCATGAGATTGCACCTAGAAAGGCTCACCAAAGTGTGTGTGTGTGTGTGTGTGTGTGTGTGTGTGTGTGTGTGTATACTTATAAACATGACATGGGTCCCCTGGGTCCTCATCCCAGCTCCAAGCACAAGGAGAGAGGCTCATGAGCAGGAGCAGGAGCAGGACCAGACAGACCATCCAGAGGAGGTCAACTGGATGAAGAAGGAACCAGAGACCCAACCACTGCTGACCCAGATGGAGGGACTAGGAATATTTAGCCTGGGAAATAAGAGTAATAAGCTCATTTTTCTCTAACACTCTAAGGTTTGCAAATAAGATTTCTCTGTTTTAAAAATAAGCAAACAAGGATTCTGGGAGGTTAACCTCCCAAGTGGAGACTGGCTTGTCCAGGGTCAAGGTATCTTCATCTTAACTTAGAAATTTAGAGTGAGAAGGACCTTGGAGGTCATCCAATCCAAATCCTCATTTGACAGATAAGGAAAGGAAGGAAAAGAGAGGCTGAGGCTCCCAATGGAGGCCTCCTCCAAGTGCAAGTCTGGTCCTTGCACACCGAATACTCTTAGAGGAGTCATAGGTACGTACCATCATCATCATCTTCAGATGTATAGAGAGCTTGCACATGAAGGAAGGATCAGACCTGTTCTGGCTGCAACACCATGGGCAAGTCACTTAACCCAGGGGTATGCTGGTAAATGTTTGACAACCATCTCTCTGAGGGGGGAAAATTGTATGCTGGACACACTTTTAAATTTAAGCTGCATGACTACCATTTTTTTCCGCATTTGTTTCTTCTCATTGTGCAGTCGTTTCAGTCATGTCCGACTGTTCATGACCCTGTTTGGGGTTGCCCAATCTTTAGGCAAGTCAATTAACCTCCCAGTGCCTCCATTTCCCTATCTGTAAAATAGGGATGTTGAGCTAGAAGGCTCTGAGGGCCTTCCAGGTCCAGATCTGCCATCCCAGGATCTTATGAATGCCGGGCATGGAGTCAGGACAAACCTGGCTTGGACACTCTCTAGGTGTATGTCCTGGGTGAGTCTCCTTTTATCTAAACCTCAGCATCCCCATGCATGAAGGAGAAATAAAAATATTTGCACTGCCCACCTCATAAGGTCGCTCTGTAAACCCTAAAGGCAGAGGAAATATAATTACAGAGGGGACGGACCATTAGACTGAATCACTGAGGGCTGGCACCCTTTCCATCTCTAGAATACAGGCAGTTTGTGGAACCCGGCTTCAATGACTCTCACTTCTGCTGCTAGGGTGGCCCGAATTGGGCAGGAGACCAAGAGGGCTGGGTTCTTCCTCCTCCCCAGTTCCCTGAACACCCAGAATGAGTTATATAACTATTATCTCTCTCTCTCTCTCTCTCTCTCTCTCTCTCTCTCTCTCTCTCTCTGTCTCCCTCTCTGTCTCTCTCTCTGTGTCTCTCTCTGTCTCCCTCTCTATCTCTCTCTCTGTGTCTCTCTCTGTCTCTTTCTCTTTCTCTCTCTCCCCCCATCTCTCTCCCCATCTCTCTGTCTCTCTGCTAGCTTTCTCTCTCTGTCTCTATCTCCCCCTATCTCTGTCTCTCTCTGTCTCTATCTCCCCCATCTCTGTCTCTCTCTGTGTCTCTCTCTGTCTCTCTGTGTCTCTGTCTCTGTCTGTCTCTCTCTCCCTGTCTCTCTGTCTCTGTCTTTCTCTGTCTCTGTCTCTATCTCTTTCTCTGTCTCTGACTCTGTCTCTCTCTCTCTGTCTCTCTCTCTCTGTCTTTCCCTCTGTCTGTCTCTCTCTCTGTCTCTGTCTGTCTGTCTCTGTCTCTCTCTGTGTGTCTCTGTCTGTCTGTCTCTCTCTCTCTCTCTGTTTCTAGGGAGGGCTGGCAGGTCCCTGGAACAACCACTTCAACCACTTAGCTCCCAGCAGAGGCAGGTTCATACTAGACTAAGGTCCTCTGCCCCTCCCAGGGGGCCAAGATCAGGGCTCCCATCCAGAGCTGGGGGAGTTCCCCTCATAAGCCATGGAAGGCTGGGCTCCAGGAAAGCTCTTCACAGTGACTGTGAGCTACCTAATCCCCTGTGGACAGGGCCAGAGCCCTAAGGTTAGGGGAGAATGTGGCTTCCCACGGATCCAAATATGAAAGGCAAAATGAAAGTCAGTGAAGAGGGGAGATGTTGAGAGATACAGAGAGACACATGTGGGCTGAGAATGAAGAAAGACATAGACAGCTGCAATAGAAATAGGTAGAGAGAGAGAAGAGTGAGGTCCATTGGCCCAAGAGAGGAACGAAAGGCATGGGGAAGGGGGAATGCATTAAGAGCCAGAGAGAGACCCATATGGAGAGAGTAAAGGAAGAGAAGCAGAGGGACAGAGAGAGAGGGAGAGCCAAAGAGAGGAGAGGCAGAGAAACAGATACAGTGTTGGGGAAGGACCCTATAACCCACAGTCTATGAACTTGGGGTTTTTTTCCAATATTTGCCACTGCATTTGAATAGAATTGTTTCCTCTGTTTCTTACTTTATGCATCTAAAAACATTATTTTGAAGAAGGGCTCACAGGCTTCAATCAGACCGACAAAGGGGTCTGAGACACAAAAAGGAGTTAGGAGCCCTGCTATATAGGGAAAGATGGGTAGAAGGCAGAAATCTCTTCTCCTGTGCTCCAAAGACGACCCTGTCCCTTACCAGGCTTCCCTAGACTTGGTCTGACTCTCAGACCATACCCCCAGCTGGAAACACTTTGCTGAAATAATAAGACTGAGGTCCTCCCAAGTAAGAGAAGCAGTGACCTATAGCAAATAGGACAATCAGTGGGCTTGGAACTGCCAAAACCTGAGTTCAAATCCTCCCTCAGTCACTTACTAGCTGCATGGCCAGAGGACAAAAGCTTAACCTCTCCTGGCCTCAGTTTCCTAGTTTGGACTAGACTCGATAACCTTTAGGGTCCCTTCATCTACGATCCTATAAACTACAGAAACGTCCCACACTAATGAGTCAAGTTCAATTTACAAACAGGAAGGTCTTTTGTAAGTTTGATGTTTGGAACTTGGAATTCATTTCCCCATAGAAACAATGTTGTGTGTAGTGGTTAGGCTACAAACCAGCTCATAAAATCCTATGTAAACCCTCCTATAACTTCAGTCACTCAACAAACATTTATTAAGCCCCTGTTATATGCCAGGCACCTCAGGTGGGTGGTAAGGAGACAAAAGTGAAATAGTCCCTGCCCTCTGGTACTTGTCCAAAAGGTGAAGAATTTCAAGGGAAAAAATGGGGGGAAAAGTGGGAAGGAAGGGGTTCTGGTAGTACCAGATCTCAAACTATACTACCACCTGTAATCATCAAAACAGTTTGGTGCTGGTTAAGAAATAGAGAGGCTTGGGGCAGCTAGGTGGCACAGTGAATAGAATACCAGCCCTGGAGTCAAAAAGACCTGAGTTCAAATCCAGCCTTAGACACTTGACACTTACTGTGTTAGCTTGGGCAAGTCACTTAACCCCAAATGCCCTGCCATCCTCCCTCAAAAAAAAAAAAAAGAAATAGAGAGGCTGATCAGTGGGAAAGAAGAAAATGAACAGAAGGCTGGTGTTTGATAAAACCAAGAATCCCAATTCTACTCGACAAAACTGTTGGGAAAACTTGGAAAGTAGTCTGGTAGAAACTAGGTGTAGATCAACATCTCACATCATCTACTAAGACAAGCTTCAAATGGGTACATGATTTAGATGTAAAGGGTGGCATCATAAACAAATTAAAGGAGTATGGAAGAGACAGCTAGATGGTGGATAATTGCAGAAGCCTGAAATTAGGAAAATTCATCTTTATGAGTTCAAATCTGGCCTCATACACTTACTAGCTGTGTGATCCTGGGCAAGTCACTTAACCCTGGGCAAACTAGGGCAAATTAAAAAATTCTTTTTGCCCTAGTTTCTTCATCTGTAAAATGATCTGGAGAAGCAAATGGCAGACCACTCCAGTATCCTTGCTGAGAAAACCCCAAATGGGATCACAAAGAGTTAGATATGACTGAAATGACTCAACAACAATATATAATGTTTCCTATATGCCAGGTACTGTGCAAAGTGCTTTACAATTATTACCTCATTTTATCTTCATAATAACCCTAGGAAGTATGTACTATTATTGTACCTAATTTACAGATAAAGAAACTGAGGCAAAGAGAGGTTAAATGTCTTACCCAGAGTCATGAAGCTAGTAAGTGTCAGAGGCCAGGTAGGAATTCAGGTCTTCCTGACTCCAGATTTGGAGCTATATCCATTGCTCCAGAAGAAGAACTGGCTCAAATTTATAAGAATAAGAGTGATTCTTCAATTGATTAATGGTCAAAGGAAGTTTTAGAGGAAGAAATCCAAGTTATCAATAATCATATAAAAATGTTTTAAATGATTAATAATTTAATAAATATACATTGAAACAACTTTGAGCTTTCACCTCACACCCACCAGATTAGCAAAGTTGCCAAAAAAGAAAAATGACAAATACTGCAGGGACTATAGGAAAACAGTTATGTTAATATGCTGTTAGCAGAGCTGCAAACCTGTCCAGCCTTTGGAACTATGCCCCAAAAGTTATTAAACTGTGAAGATCCAGCAATACCACTACTAGGTCTATACGCCAAGAGATCAAAGAAAGAGGAAAAAGACTCTTATGTACAAAAAATGATAACAGATCTTTCTGGTAAAGAATTGGAAAGTGAGGAAGTCTCCATTAATTGAGTACTGACTCAACAAGTTATGACATATAGATGTGATGGAATATTATTGCACTGTAAGAAATGAGGAAAGGAATGGTTTCAGAGAAATCCTGGAAGACTAGAATGGGTTCAGAGTAAAGTGAGCAAAATTAGAAGGGCAGTTTACACAAGTGATAGCAATGTTGTAAAGACAAACACAATGACCAACTGCAGTTCCTTGATTCACAATGAGTCATGCTGCCCACCTCTTGACAGATAGGGTAAGAGTACAGATTGAGACATATTTTTTGGACCTGGTCAGTGAGGGAATTTTTCTTTAACTATACATGTCTGTAACAGGATATTTTGGCTTTCTTTCTTTCTTGGGGGCTGGCGAAAGTGGGGTGGGGGGAGGACAGGACCTGGGATGGAGAGAAGTCAGATTTTTGTTGATCGAAAAAATATTTTTTAATTTGAAAAAAAAAAAAAGGTGCCCTGAAAAAGGTTCTGAACTTCAGTTTCTTCCTCCATAAAGTCAGGAAGTCACGTATAACTAGCATTCTGTGGTTTGTATTCTAAGGCCCTTTCTGGTTCTGATAGTCTATGTTCTAAGCCACAGTGGTAGAATTTTAAGTGGTGTGACAGATGGGGGCAGGGGGCGGGGGAGGGGGCGGGGAGAAGATGTCTTACAGCAGGATGATGAGGGCAGTGTGGTTTCCCCAGGTTCTTTCTGTAGGTAGGAGTCTACCCTGGATAGCTACCTGTGAATCCTTCTCTGGAAAGGGGGGGAAAGAAATAGATGTAGAAAGTTGTCAGGGGCAGAAGAAAGTAAAGAGAAGGGGAGAAGAGAGAGGAAGCCAAGGAAGGTTCTAGAGAAAGAGATGGAGACAATCTTTGAGGCTGTGAAGACCAAATGAGATGGATATGAGTGCTACAATGTGGCATGACGTGTTATACTTTATATGTAGATAAATAAAGTACTTTATAAACTCAAAAAAAAAAAGAGAGAGATGGTAACCTGGGGTCCATGAACTTGTCTTTTAATATTTTGATAACATATTTCAATATGATGGATTGTTTTTGGTTTGGTTTTGGTTTGGGGGGGGGTTGTTTTGTAATCTCATGTATTTTATTTATGGATTTAAAGGCATTGTTCTGAGAAGGGTTCCATAGGCTTCATCAGACTTGGGGAGGGGCAGGGGGGAGGGGGGGCAGAGCAGCCTATCACAAAGAAAAGATTAAGAACGTCTGCTCAGAGTTTGAACCAAACTAGCTTTTTCTGTGTTCAAAGAGATATTTCAAAAATTAAAATAAAATTGGGGTTGAGGGGAGGGAGAGAAGGATGTCAGCATCCACTATTATGGACATGATTCCCCATTTTTATCATGAACCAAATGCCTCCTAATAAAACCCAGCCTCTTCATTAAAACTTGTTTTCTTTCAAGTGGCTCAAAGCTCTTAACCTCTATCACCTCCCTTTGCAACATCCCTGGGAGGCAGGGAGTGTCTGGGTATGATTATCTCCATTTTACAGACTCGGAAACTGAGGCCCAGAGTAGGTAAGGGTTTTGCCCAAGGCAGATCAGCAAGTTCATAACAGGCCAGGGCAACTCCCAAGAAGCCAGACCACTTGGCAGAAACCTCTCTCCTATCATTTCTCTTTACTCTGGAAATATATGAGGTGAGAACCCTCACAGGAATACCAAGGACTTGGAAGTACTCAAGTCCATACAGGGTCTGCTTCAATCAACTAAATTGTTGCTGATACAGGCCTCTGATCCTGACCCTAGACAGAGCCTTGAATCTAGGCACACGGGGAGCCCTGCATCCAGCCCTGGGCTAAGCCCTGACCCTGGCACCAGACAAGCATCCTGCCCCTGGGTACAAACTGAACCCTGAGTCTAGCTACATACTGAGCCCTGAACCCAGACCAAGCCCAGACCCCAGCTCTACAGTGAGGTTTGACCTTGGTGTCAGACTGATGGAAATCTCAACCATGACCCCAGCCTAGCAAGATTGCAGTACTGCAGCTTTAAAAGCAACCCACAAGTCATCTACTTTAACTCCCTACTTTTATGGATAAGAAATGGAGGGCCCAGGAACTCAAGTGACTTGTCTAAGGTCACAGAGGGAAAAAAGCATCAGGATCAGGTTTTGAACCCAGGTCCTTTCACTCCTGAGGTTGATGGTCTTCTACTGTACCACACTGCCACACCCTGAGTCAGGGCTCCCTTCAGGCTGGCTTTGCACTTGACTTTCTTTAGCTTTAAGTAGATATCCTACCTGTATGAAAAGCACCGGAAAACATCAATAAATGATAATGCATCTCTGTTTTCATTTACAATTCCAGGAATAGGATGGCAAGAATGTGGAACCTTAGAGCTGGCTGGAGGTGTCTGAAAGACTCCCTAGTCCAAGGGTTCTTCATCTGAGACCCATGGATAGACTTCAGAGGGTCTGGTCCATGAGCTTGGATGGGGGAAAAATTAAATTTTAATTTCAATATAACTGGTGTCTTTTGTTATCTAATATATTTTACTTAAGGTATTTCAAGACCCTGTTTTGAAAAGGGGAGGCTTTACCAGTCCTCCATAGAAAAAAAAAAAAAGGTCAGGGAAAACACAGTCTAGGCCAAACCCCCTCTTTTTAAATAGAGGTGACCAAGACCCAAAAAGGGATTTGCCCAAAGTCACAGTCAGGACTTGAACTCTGCTCTCTTGATTCTAGTCCTTTGCAATATATCTCCCTGCCTCTAAGGCTGAAGGTCTGCCACCTACAAAAGTGTGAGCTAGAATACTGGATCAGCAGGCAAGGGCTTTGGGTTCTAGTCCCAACTTTTCCCTTAAATCCCTGTGTATTATAGAACAAGTCATTTTTTTTCTGTATGTTTTTTCCATCTGTAAAATCAGGAAGTGAATTAGATGATGGTATTGGGTGGCTTATCTCTTTCAATTTCCCCTTGTTTCCCCTCATTCTAGAGTCTAGACCCTTGGGTGAGCTGGGCACCCTTCCAACAATTTCCTGAAGCTCTGCCATCTCTCCCCACTCTAACATCTCATGGCCTACATTCCCTTGACATTAGAATGTTTTATGGTCTAACATTCTAAGACCCCTCCCCGTTTTGCCATTCTAAACAAATAGGGATCCCACAGCTCGGCTGCTCTATCCAGGGCTGGAGAAAGACCAAGGAAACCATGTGTTCCCCTGGCCCTGTAAGAAGGTACCAGGTGTGATCGGTCAGCGGTCTTCACCACCACCTGGTTCAGTGCAGGGCACCAGAAAAAAGAATGTCACAGATTGAGTCTTTTTTTTTTTTTGGAGTGCTTTAAATTCCTCCAGAAATTCTGGGATTTGTTCTATTTTAAAGAGTTGTGACAATCTTGCTGAGATGGTGTCTGGATCTGGGGATGGTGGTTGGGGGGTGATCAACCCCACTCCCAGATCCACAGTGAGCAGGACAGAGGGAGAAGCAGCTTAGCTCTAGGACCTGCCCTCAGGAGGCTCACAGTCTGGGGAAAAGAAAGGAAGAAAAAGCCTGGCATTTACCACCTAGAGGAGAAAAGGCATTGGCCTGAGTCTTGCTCTGTGGGAACTCACAGTCGGAAGAGAAACAAGAGGAAGTGGCCTGAGTCAAGCCCTGAGAGAAGGAGAAAAACTGGCCTTTGCCCTCAGGGAGTTGATACCTAGAAGAGAGAAAGGAATTGGCCTGGGCCCTGCCTTGAGGGAGCTCACAGTCTGGGGGAACAAAGGAGGAGCTAATTATTAAGAACATCAGGGTAATAAAATCTTTCTGATTACACTCCAAGGAATAAATTTAGTCTGGATCCTGATTTAATTAACAGCTAAGAAGCAGGGCCCAGAGAAGTGGGTGGGAGGCAGTGGATTTTTACAAAACTAGGGGAAGGGAGAATCTGGACAAACTCACTGGAAACCTGGGAAAGATGACAGAGCTTCTGGAAGGGTGCCCAACTCATCCAAGAGTCTAGACTCTGGAGCGAAGGGAAACAAGGGGAAATGGAAAGGGATATATGTCCTTCTCATTCACCTTTCCCTGCATCAATCCATTCCTCTATAACTCATCACCTTCTTTCCTCTCTCCTCTTGCTCTCCTTTCTCCCTCTCTTAGAGAGATGGGTGAATCCTAGATTTGGAGTCAGAAGACCTAGTTTGATGCCTGCCTTGGCAATTACCACTGTGTGATATAAGTAGATAGTATAATAATATACGTAAGTTGCTTAATCCATCAGGTCCCCACTTTCCTCCTCTCTAAAATAAGGGGGTTATCTCAGCTAGACCCAATGCTGCACTGTTGCCTCTAAGATAGAAAAAAACCAGAGGAAGACCCGGATGTGCTGTGTAAGGGGAAGGCTTATGTAAGGCCATCCTCCCAGGATGAAAAGGCAGGGATGGGCTGGGGTCTGTGTTGATGGAGGGAGCATCCACTCTGGTGAATCACCAAACTTCTGAAGTGGAGGGAACTTCAGCAGGCACCTCATCTAACCCAAAACTGAAATCTTTTCTACAAAAATCATTTCCCCACCACTGCCCCCCTGCAGCACCCCCCACCTCCTACCTGAAGACTTCTAAAAGGAGGGCAAACTCCCCAGTTCGACAGATGCTCCATCCCACCTCTGGACCATTAGGAAGGGGTTGTTTCCCTTATATAAAACCTAAATCTATTTCTTTGCAGCTTTCCTGTATGAGTTACCTAATTCTCCTTCTGGGGCAAGAAGATTAAGTATAATCCCTTCTATGTGATAGCTGTCAAATCCCTAAAGACACTTTTATTTTGTCCCCTAAACATTGCCATTGTGTGGCAAGTCCTCTAGTTCTCTCTGGAGAGATAAAGAACTTTTATTAAGTACCAATCTAAGGCTGGGCATTAGGTGCTCAAGATAAAATGACAAAAACAAAACAGCCTCTCCCCTGAGGAAGTTTCCAATCTATCCAGAAGATATAGCATGTGCTTAGATAGATTGGTAGGGGATGGGGAGAGACAGTCACAAAGAGAGACAGAGACAGAGAGACTGAGAAGGAAGGAAGGAAGGAAGGAAGGAAGGAAGGAAGGAAGGAAGGAAGGAAGGAAGGAAGGAAGGAAGGAAGGAAGG
>NW_027185698.1:45542441-45554250 GCF_028583685.1 Petaurus breviceps papuanus | reverse complement strand
AGGAAGGAAGGAAGGAAGGAAGGAAGGAAGGAAGGAAGGAAGGAAGGGAAGGAGGGAGGGAGGGAGGGAGGAAGGAAGGATGCAAATCAACCACTACCTTTTCTGCATTTGTAGCCTAGACTAGCACTGAAAGCTACGCATAAGAAGTCATAAGCAAGATGTAAACCCAGTTCTTCCTAGCCAACTCTCCATCCACTAGACCATATTGCCTCTTCAGGTAAGCATAAAGTACATATCATGTAGTTCAAAATCATCTTAAGAGGGAAAGATGTTAACCACTGGAGGATTCAAGAAAGGTCTCATGAAGGGATTGGCACCTAAGCTGTGCTTTGAATGCTCGTGATTTTAAAAGGTGGAGGTGAAGATGGAGGGTGGTCCAGACATGGGGCACCATCTGAGCAACACAGTGGAGACTGACTGTATGTACAGAAATACCTAGTAGGCTACTTGACGAGAATGGCAATTGTATCAAGAGGAATAACAATATGAAATAAAAATGTAAAGGTAGGTGGGGGCCAGAATGTGGAGAGTTTTAAATACCTGCTATTTATATATATCAGATTCTGTATTAAAGGTAAATGGGAGCCATAAAGAATTTTGAATAGGAGCATGACACAATCAGATGTGTATTCTAGGAATATCAATTTGGGAGCTGTATGGAGAAAGGGTAGATAGGAGAAGAGACTGGAAGCCGGGAGATCAATTAGGAAACTATTGCAATAGTCTAGGTGAAAGGTGATGAAGGGAGAGGAGTCGAGGCATCTTCCTCAGAATGAGTGTTATCATTCTTTTATGAGACTGCCCTGGGCAACATTCCTGAAGGCCAATCAACAAAGTTTCAGCTTTTTGTCAGGCTCACCACCGTACTTGCTAAAGGGCTCTGGCAGGTGGCTGTTAAGGCCTTTTTTTTTTCAACCTCACTTACCTCTCCCTCCCCTTGCAATGGGTGACCCCCAGACCTGATAATAATTGGGTTAGAGCAAATGAATTCCTTTCAACTCCCATCATGTCCATGACATCTAGTGCCAGGATCATACAAATTACCCTGGATAAGCCTCCAGGAGGCATTACAACACTGGAGTGGGGGGAGGGGGAGGATGAAAGAGAGGGGAGCTGCCCTGAATTCCTACCACCAGGCCAAAGTCCCCACCCCCCCCCTTCACACGCAGAGACCTCTGCCTTAAATTCCTGCCACTATGGCAAAGGTTCTTCTACCCCTTATATTATGTAATATAAATGGTGTCAGGAATAGAAGTGAAGTTCACTTAGCTGTATAAGCTTATGAACTCTATTCTCTTCCTTTTAATGAAAATTGGCACATTAGCTTTTCTCCAGTTCTTCAGCTTCCCTTCAAGTCTCCCTGAACTTTCAAAGGTCACCAGCAGCACAGCCTAATCCTTCATTACTCTCGGGTGTAGTTTGTCTTTGCCTGGTGGCCTGAACTCAGGAGGAGTTCACTTAGGAGGACTGAAATTCAAATCCAGTCTGAGACTCTTACTAGCTGTATGTATGTGTGTATACAGTTATATCCATATACATGTGTGTGTCAGCATACACATGTGTACACACACACAATAACCTTTACCCATCTTACTCCTTTTGAATAATGCATACCATTCCAGAACCATTAGACTGCGGGCTCCTTGAGAGCAGGGACTGTCATTTGCACTTAGCACAGCACCTGACACACAGTAGGTGCTTAATATCATTGAGTATTGACATTGACTAACTGACCCATAGAGCCATATTGCAGTCATGAGTCCCATGACACCAAGTCTCAGTGATACCTGTGAGGTCAAATGGTTCTTCTTGAATCTGTTTGCCTAGTTAATTTATTACTCATATGTTGTGCATTTATCTGCAAATAGAGCACTCAGAGGTCTTGGGCTTTATTACTGGCTCTCTCCTTGGGGACTGTCTCCCATGAGTCATTGTTCCTCTCTTCTGCTAGTCCTGTTCTGTTATGCCCTCTGCGCTCTACAGTACCAGGGGTGTCAGCTCTGTGCAGGCCATGTTCTCCTTCTTCCTCCCTTTTCCATTTAAAGTTTTTGGGATGAGACTGATGAGACTCCAGGTTATCATCTTTATCTCCTTAGACTCAATCCCTGGGTCCCCAACTCTGACGGGTGAATTGATTTTGCCTGGAAGCCATTTCTTGGCCATCTCCACACCATGGTGTCTTTGCCTTTCCTTTTTTCTAGCTCTCCTTTATTTGTTGTCTTCTGCCATTAGAACATAAGAGGAGGAGGAGGAGGAGAAAAGGAGGGGGAGGAAGAAGAGGAAGAGGAAGAGAAGGAGAAGGAGGAGGAAGAGGAGGAGGAGGAAGAGGGGGGAGGAGGAGGGGAGGAAGAGGAGGAGGAAGAGAAGGAAGAGGAGGAGGAGAAAGAAGAGGAAGGAGAGGAGGAGGAGAGGGAGGAGGAAGAGGGGGAGGAGAAGGAGGTCGTCCCTGAGAAGGGCAAGGATTATCTTGCTTGCTTGAATCTGTATCCATGGCACCGAGCACAGGCACTTTATCTAGCTAGCTATTTATCATCTATTTATAACTAATGTGTCTATCTTTTCTCATCTATATCTAACATCTATTTCTATCTATCTCTGACCTAAAGCAAGACAGTTGTCCCATTTGGGCATCAATTTCCTTTCTGTCAAATGAGGTTGTACTAAGATCATACTTTGTAAATATTCTGATGCTTTGATAGATACATGACCTCATTCAGGTGGATACTCCCTCCAAAGATGCAGATATCAATCCCAGATATCATCTGCACAGTCTCATCCTGTGCTAAAGGCTAGAGGCTATAGGCTATAGGCCTTTCTCTGGCACTTCTGATATCTTGTGCTTACTAGCACAGTGTGGCATTGTAACCTTAGAGTTGAGAAGATGAAGGTCGAGTCCTGTGTCCAACATATGCTAGCTACCCAAGATAAGTCATTTAACTTCTCACTCAATGCCTCCAGACAACTCTCTAAGGAGCCTTGAGTTGCACAGCAGGTGCTTATCCTCACTGACAGAGGGAGTTTCCTCCAGGGAGTCCCTTATACAAGCAAGGTCACAGTCCAGTCCAAAAAGATAAACTAGGGCAGCACTCAGGCTATCCATGCACTATAGGACTGGTTTTCAGCCTTTTCTGATTGTACAGTGCTGGAATGTTCCATTTTAAACCTCTTCTTTGGCATAAATAATCACTGGCAAACCAATGAAGCCTACATACACCCATCACACATCTTCCCATTGCCAACACCTGCAGTTATGCTTCTGAGGTCATGGTACTCCGTGACTCTCAGTCACAGAGCCTCAATGAGAGAATATCCAATGAGCAGGGCTTTTGTACCAAGGAGCATTCAGCTTGGAATCAACATAACCCCATACACAGCCCAACACTACCACGTCCTCTTGCTTCTTCCTCTTCAGTTTTCGTCTGTTCCCCACTCACCATCATTGTCCATTTGTGGGGTCTATCCAAGATGGTCTGAGACTAACCCAACAGATGCCCATCCATGTCATGGCCTGGCCAAGAGGCACTTTTCATCCATTTGATGTTTCCTATATGGATTCTTAAACTGGTCTCATTCTAATGACTATAAATCTCATTGTCTTCAATGCTTCTGACATAAAACAATCATTTAATAAAAGCATTCAAAGAATCTCATTGACATCAATATTTGGCCTTTCTCATTGACATCCTCCATGATGCCCATGTCATAGACTCAGCCTTGGAACTGGAAGGGATCTCAGAGGTCATCCAATGCAATGGAGCGGGAGCCTTCAACATGACATCTCCAACCTATAACCTTGGTGTAGTACATAGCATACTGCCCCAAACAACTGCATAGGGGCTGTGTGATCAATCATGGGTGAATCACTTAATTTCTCTTAGTCTTAGCTTCCTTGTCTCTGAAATGAAAATAATAATGCTTAGACTGCTTACCTCACACAACTATGGTTAGAAAAGTGTTTTGCAAACTTTAAATATCTAAAGAAACATAAGTTTTTATTGTTAAGCCTCCACTTAAACATTCCAGTGATGGAACACAGGAAAGGTTTCTTGGAGATCCTCTAGTCCAAGAGATTTTAATTTTTCTTTTCTTTTTTTTTTTTCTTTTGCTTTTTGGAGGGGGGTAGTCAGGGCAATTGGGGTTAAGTGACTTGCCCAAGGTCACATGACTAGTAAGTGTTAGGTGTCTGAGGCCAAATTTGAGCTCAGGTCCCCCTGACTACAGGGCCAGTGCTCTATTCACTGTTCTACCTAGCTGCCCCAGGTTTTAATAGGTTTTTTGTAACATAGAACTCTTTGACATTCTGGTGAAGCCTAGAGGCCAACTCTCAGAATCAAGTTATTTGTTTTGTTTTGTTTTTAAATAATAATTGAAGGGAATGTCAAATTTCAGTTACAGGTTAGTAGGTGGAGGGAAAGAAATATTTCTTTCCCATCCAAATTCAAAGATCTTTCAGACTTATCCACAGATGTTGGTCAGTACATAGACATTTAAGAACCTATGTGCCAGGTGATGTGTTGAGAGCTGGGGAAAAAAAGATAAAAATACAGTAATACAATCCCCTGCCCTCAAAGAGCTTACAGTCTAATGAAGAAGACAACATGCAGACAACTTGTGGAAACAAGATATAGACAAGATGAAGAAATAATTATCAGAGGGAAGGCTCTGGAATCAAGAGAGATTGGAAAGGCTTCCAGAAGAAGTGTCTCAGTCCCAGGGTAAGAACCCCTTGTTCTACTGCAACCCTTTCATATTACATGGGGGAAACTGAGGCCAGGAGAGATCAAGGGACTTTCCTAAGGTGGCTCACATGGGTGTGGGAGTAGCAAAGAAAGGACTCCGATGCAGGACCTCTGACTAGTCCCAGGGCTCCTTCCACCACAACACACAGCGTGCCCGGTTCCAGCTCTGGTATTCTCCAGCTTTCTGATTGGCGTCCTCCCAGGCTATGCCCCTGCCAGGCTGGTGTTTATCCACAGGCATGAATGAAAGGATCACACACCCACCCCATGAGTCACCTCCAAAGAATGTGTGGGAGAACTCCTGTGTCCAGCCTGCTCCTGAGCGCTGTGCTGAGGATGTCTCTGGCGGTTTGGATCCAGCCCAGGCATTTCACAGGAGCTGGGGCAGAAAGGAGGCCTAACAAAGAGACCGTCTGGTAACCTCAAAGGGCTTGGCTTTGGGACAGGCCAGAACAAAGCTGGGCTCACCAAGTAGCGGTGTATACCTCATTAGCCCATGGGCAGCTGTTTCAGGGTGCCAGGAAGTTCCTTGCCACCACTCCTCTGCCTCACACCTTTCCCCTCCCCCTGGTGCAGCTGGAGCCTAAAATCACAATACTAGAATCTCTGAGTTAGAGGAAACTCAGAAGTCATCTGGTAAAACTCGGACCTGAGCTGGACCTCCTGCCCTGCATCCTAGATGGGAAGGCCCACCTGAGGGACAGAGCAGGCTTCTTCAGGCATTGCTCCCACACACACACCTGGTCCCACTGAGGAAGGCACAGGACCCCCCGCCCCATTGCCCAGGCACATTGCAGTCTGAACCTCCAGAACAGCCCTTAGCCTCAGCCGAGTATGATGGGCCCAGCCCACAGGGTAGGCAGAGTGCTTTCAGTGTCCACCTTGGTGCCTGCTGAGGCACCTAACTTAGGCACCGATCTAGGCATCACATCCCCCAGCACCCTAAGAAATGCCCCCAGCAATGCCCCAGGCTCCCCCACCTCCCCCCAGTATCACTTGGGGCACAGCCCAGGCACCACCCTCCCCATAGCTCCCACCACCACCACAACCCTAGGCTCTGCTCATGCCCCACAAAACCCAGTTCAGGTGCCAACTTCTGTAAGATGAGCATGCTGTCTTTCTGGATAGAATGTAAGCTTCTTGGGGCCAGAGACACTTTCACCCTCAATCTTCATATCCTCAGTGACTAGTGCTGGAAAACAGGTGCTCAATAAATACCTGGTGCTTGACTGACTGTCTAAGGTCCCACAGGTAGTCAGTCAAGGAGCATACATTAAGTGCCTACTGTGTTCTAGGTACTGTGCTAAGAGCTGGAAATACAAAGAAGAGCCCAAGACAAAACAACAACATTCCCTGTGCTCAAGGAGCTCCTGGGGTAATGAAGGCCGCAAAATGCAAACAACCTTGTACCATCGAGAAAGAGACAGGATAAGCTGGGGACAAGCAGCAGAGGGAAAGCACCAGCATTAAGGGAGACTGGAAAGGATGTCCTATAAAAGGGTGATTTCAGAGGGAGGGAGAGCATTCCAGGAACAGGGAAAACCATTAAAAATAGCCAGAATCAGGAGATGTAAATCTTGTGTGAGGAACAGCATAGAAACCAGTGCCAGATTAGGTGAAGCGGAGTAAGGTATAAGAAAACTGGGAAGGGTATAATGGCTTTGAAGAGCAGTTAGGTGGCACCATAGTAGATAGGGCGCTGGGCCTAGAGTCAGGAGGACCTGAGTTCAAATCTGGCCTCAGACACTTAACACTAGCCATGTGACCTTGGGCAAGTCACTTAACCCCAATAGCCCTGCCCTCCCCCCTCCAAAAAAAAACCTAAAAAAAAAGACTCACTCATCTCCATAGGTTCAAATCCTAGCTGTGTGACCCTGTGCAAGTCTTTAACCCTGTTTGCCTCAGTTTCCTCATCTGTAAAAATGAGCTGGGGAAGGAAATAGCAAATCACACCAGTATCTTTCCAAGAAAACTCCAAAAGGGATCACAAAGAGTTGGACATGACTGAAATGGCTCAACAACAACATGAAGGGCTTTAAAAGCCAGACAGAGGATTTCTATTTGGTCCTAGAAGCAATAGAAGGCCACTGGAGTCTATTGAAGGGGAAGTGGTGCTGACATCAGCAAAGGACAGATCAGAACGGGGAGAAATCTGAGGCAGGCAGACCCAGCAGCAGGCTACTGCAATAGTCCAGGGGAGGGTGGTCTTCACCAAGGGGTGAAAGTCTCAGACAGAATGTTTGGAAGGGAGAATCAACAAGACTTGGCAACTGGTTAGATACGGGAAGCAAGAGAGGAAAAGTATAGCCCACCCCCCAGACTTTAGCCCTTATCCTTCTATACTGTGAGATGGGAGCAGATCAGAGTCGGGGGTAGGGGGATACCTTTCAGTCCTGTGTCCCACCACTCTCCCTCACCTAAATTATTCCAGGTTCTGAACTCATCCTGGGCTTTTCCAGCTCTGGGGACTGTTCTTTCTGCCCATAGTGGTCCTCTCTCTATCTCTGTTTCTAGTGCTGATGATCTTCTCTTTTCCTTAAGCCCAAGCAAATTTCCACCTTCTCCAGGAAGTCTTTCCTGCTCTTCCCCCCCGACTGACTTGTCAGTGTTTCTTTCACACGTATGTCCCTTTCTTCTTGATGTTATAGTTGCATCAGTGCCCACGTCTTCATGTCCCCCTATTCAAGTGTGAGGTCCCTGAGTACAGGGACCCTGTAGCATCCCCATTTATTTCCCCCACAGTCGTGAACAAGAAGCCTCGCCCATAAGAGGCTGAATCAAAGTTGAAGGAAGCTTGCTAATTCATACTAATCAATTTATAAAATTTATGGAAAAGCTGTAGGTGTCTGGAATCATTAGATCCTCATAACAACATTGCGAAGTGTGTGCTGTTATTATCCCCATTTTACAGCCTCAGAAAACTGAGGCTGAGACATGTGAAGTGGTTTGCCTAGGGCCACTTAACTAGCAAGTGTCTAAGGTGGGATTTAAAGCCTTGGTTTTCCTGACTCCGAGTCCAGAATTCTATCCGCTAGGCCAGGCCGGATGACTAATAACAGACCTTTTACTGAAAGCAGGTTTAAAAGCAAGGAAGAGAACCACTAAGGAGGAAAGACCGAAGAAGAAGAAAAACACAAAGACACATTTCTGTCACTTGACTCCAGGCTGCAGTCTTGAAGCTAGAACTTTTATCAATTCAGCCTGTGAGCAGGCAGAGACTGGTTCCATCTCTGCCCTTCCCCCTCCCAAAAAGAGATCTAATTGAGGGACTTCAGCGCTAGGTATCTGGGAAGTCTCAGAAGTGAGGAGTATTTGATTTCAGGTTGAATGTGAAGATTAACTTTCTATCAGTCAGATGGGCGGCCTTGGGAGGTACTGAGGTCCCTGTTACTACAGGTATTTAAACAGAAACTGAATGACCCTCTATTAGGAATACTGTCCAGGGTATTCTGGTCCTTGAAGAGAGGTTGAATTACATCTCCTTTGAGATTCCTTCCAGTTCTAAGAATCTAAGATTTTCGGAGTCTGTGTTTGGCTGCCAGCCTTCAGCAGGAAGTCCTGCTTGGGTCCAGACTGACCTAGACCCTCTGAGGTCCCACCCAACTCTGGGATTTTCCAAACTGTTGCATGAAGGCTATTCCTCTTGTAGCCACTCCCAGAACTGGTCAACTATCCTTACTTAGCTGACCTGCATCCAAATCAGGGGCAGTAGGTGTTTGCTCATTTTCTTCAGTGCCCATGAAATCACCAGCCACACTGGCATCCCAAGCAGCTCAAGTGCCCAAGATGGGGCTGGTTTCCCACAGCTTTGCCTCTTCTGCAGGAATCTGCATTTAGCACATGGATAAAGAGGTATTCCAGGAGGGAAGAAATGGCCCAGAAAGAAAGGGAGTGGGGAGGGAGGTGTAGAGACTGGCTACACAATTCTGCCTGCAAGGATGGCTCTGTAAACCATGCCAAGAGCTTCACTCCTAACCCCATATGCAAAGCCAATGGCTGCAATGCCTTCTACCCAGGGACAAAGTTGCTCCCTCAGGGATAATTCAGACTGAGAATGTGCTAAGACTGAGAGAGCTATGCTCTAACCCCAACTCTGTGGGCAAGTCCCTTCCCCAAGCTGGGCCTCAGTTTCCCCATCTATAAATGAAGGGGTTGGATTGGATAGTCTCTCCCAGTTCTCATACTCTGTTCCCTACACCCTTTGCCAACATGCTCCAAGCTTTTAGGAAACCCATTAGAAATCTTTCTTGGATACATAACTGTTGTTTTAAATGGCCATTTCAATGATTTCACTGTAAATGAATGGGGAACATGGAGAGTTGAGTTGCATGAATCACACAGGGTGTTTCCAAAGGATGAGAGCAGAGCTAGGGGCAAAATGATCGGGGCCTTGATTTATCCAGAACACTGAGCCCCAAGACAAGTTCTGTGTACTCACCTCACATTCTTCAGCACCTGATAGAATCAGGTGTTTCAGAGTATGTTTTCCTCAAAGACTCAAGATGGCCTAGCCCTGCCCTGCCCTGCCCTGCCCTGCTGGACCCAAGCCCTGGCCTGGGAGTCACATTCCATGCTCTCTGTAATGAGTTCAGAACCAACCTGTCCCGTTCGCTAATCTCTGGCCTTGGATTTTCTTTCAGAACCAAAACAGCTTTAAAGGGCAGACAGGTATTTGGGGGGGAAAAGCTCTAATGGAGGACACAGATGATGAGGCTGACTTTTTTTAGGCTAGAGACAGGGCAGAAAAGTGGAAGGAGTCAGGAGATCTGGGTTCTATTATCTGTCACCAGCAGGATGACTCTTCTCTGAGACAGCTTCTTCCTCTGCCAAATGGGGACAATATTCCCCACCCAGCTTCCCTTCCAGGGCTGTTGTGAGGATTGTTCAATTCATCAAACATGGTTAAGTTCCCCCTTTTTCTACAATGGTAGATCAGGGGATAGCCAAAGACAGGCTACATTTGGATTTCTTTTTTTAAACTGATTTTCTTGATTCAACGAAAATCTTCCTTTTCTCTTTCCTACCCCCCCCCCCAACTCACACTGAGAAAGAATTTTTTTAATGCTACAGACACATAGTCAAGCAAAACAAATTCCAGCATTAGCCATGTCCAGAAAAAAATTGTGTCTCAATCTGCCCTCTGAATCTGTCACCCCTCTGTCAAGGTACAGGTAGCATTGACAAACTCCTATGCTTTCCTTGCAGACAAAATGGGAGATATGCTCTCAAGAGTCAAATAGGACTTCTTGAATGATTGTCCTCACACAGAGGGAAGGCCCAGGGTTTGGCAGTAGGGACACAAAAATGGAAAACCACATCATCTCCCATCTCAATAACTGAATAGGGGGAATGGCCACTTGGATGCTTCAAGAGGTCAGCAGTGAATGAATACCCCTATCCCTTCTGCCAGGGATATTTCAACCCTCTGTGCTTCCTCAACCGTTTATCCTTGTCTATGGCTTCCTATACACCTTCCCCAAGACTTCTTCTAACATTTGAGGAAAGGGGGTGGATACCACTGCAGCACTGGGGCTGCCACATGAAGTCTCTTGTTCTCATTGACATGACTGGCCCACTTCCTTTCCGGGTCACAGATGGCATCTTCTAAACCACTTCTTAACTGCAAGCCCCTTGCTATGGCCCACTTACACCCGCTGTGTCTATTTACATAGCTCTTTGGGGCACCTGTGATTCTGATTCTTTGTGCACTGTGGTATTCCATGACTTATGGCCACATAACATCACCGAGAGAATACTGGTATTGAAGGAATGGGCCTTTGCACCAGAGAGCAGCTGAGGATCATTAAAAAGGTCACTCAGTTCCCCAAATGTATGCCAGATGCTCTCCTCTTCCTGGTTAACTCTAGGCCTAGTTCCTTGTGCCTCCATAGGGACTGTCTGGGATATACATAACTGACAGACTGACCTTTCTCTGGGCCATAGGCATCTACTACCCACAATACAGGGGGCAGGATGAAACATGTGCCTGAGTCAGTATAACAAAAGGGAGAATGTGATAAGTGCATGGGAGAGGGGAAAACATGAAAGGAAACATGATAGGCTGAGGAGGGGCAATTGCTGACATTTCATACAGCATGTTAAGGTTGCAAAACACCATGCCATCAGTCAGTCCATAAGCATTGCCAGGCTAAGTGGTAGGGGTACAAAGAGAAGCAAAAGATAGTCCCTGATCTCAAGGAGCTCACAGTCTGATGAGTGAGGCAATAAGCAAATAAATATGTACAAATAAGCTATGTAGCTTAATCTCCACAAATGTCCTGGAAGATAGTCCCTGATCTCAAGGAGCTCACAGTCTGATGAGTGAGGCAATAAGCAAATAAATATGTAAAAGTAAGCTATGTAGCTTAATCTCCACAAATGTCCTGGAAGCTAGTTGCTATTATCCCCATTTTATGGATGAGGAAACTGAGGCTCAGAAAGGTTAAGTGATTTTCCCAGGGTCACACAGCTAGTAAGTATCCAAGGCAGGATTGGAACCTACATCTCTCTGACTCCATGTCTGCTGTCCTACCCGTGCTGCCTCTAGCTGAGGGGCATCAGGAAAGATTTCATGAAACAGTTGGCGCCTGACCTAAGTCTTGAAGGAAATAAAGGGGTTTTAAACAAGCAGAGAATGGGTATAAAAGTACTTCACAAACTATTTATAGATGCGGGATTATTTAATTATTATCTCCAAAATATACGTGCAGTGTTTATCTGTCCACACCTTATATCTGCAGGCAAGCAGAGAGCCTGGGCCAGCCCACATTGCTACGCACACCCATGCTTACACTCCATCCATGCATCCATGCATCCATGCACTGGAGGCTGCATCATATGCTAGAGACACTGGGAACTGGGGCCCTTGGTTCTGCATCTCAAGTTCTGCCTTGTTTTACTGATGTAACCTTGGGCTAATCATTCTGGGTCTCCCTTCTTGCTAAAAATGAAGGGAAGCTGGACCTGGTCTTCTCTAAGCTCTCTTCCAGCTCGGACAGCCTCTGTTCTTGGTTCTAGGGTCTCTTCCAGCTCTGACAGTCTCTGTTCTGGGTTCTAGGGTCTCTTCCAGC
>NW_027185698.1:45535381-45542431 GCF_028583685.1 Petaurus breviceps papuanus | reverse complement strand
GCTCTGACAGTCTCTGTTCTAGGTTCTAGGGTCTCTTCTGGCTCTGACAGTCTCTGTTCTGGGTTCTAGGGTCTCCTCTGGCTCTATCAGTCTCTGTTCTAGTGTCTCTTCTGGCTCTATCAGTCTCAGTTCTTGGTTCTAGGGTCTCTTCTGGCTCTGATGATCTATTTTTCCTACTCTAAAATCCCTGGCAGTTCTGGCTTTCTGTGATTCTATGGACTGAATTGAAGACCAGATCTGTAACTCGGTTGGTGGCTTCTGTAGCCCTCCTCCTTTCACAGTAAGCCCTCCTCATAGAGTATCTGCCCTGCCCTACTCAGTCAAGGTCTCACCCAGGTAGAGAGGCTGCATCATTCATCAGAAATCCAGATATGCCCTTTCAAAAGGCTTTCAGGAAACAGCCTGCTATGGCTAGATGACCTGAAGAAGAGGGCTTTGACCCTACAAAGTCATGAATCTCATTCTTTTATTCATTCATTATGTAGAAGGTCGATCAAGGCAGCCTGATCAGTTGATGAGGTTACAGGGAAGTGAGCCTTTGTCTGGGATTCTGACAACTCTCCTTAGTCAAGAGGATGTGGATGTAACCACTGCCATCTCCTTGAGAGGACTAAGGATTTCTCCTGGGCCTGAGTACCTGACCATCTCTTCATGCCAAATCAAAGAGGAGTAGACATGTCCTAAGGTCAGAGAGATGGTCCGAATGGTTCCAGCTTTTGTGGGACAGAGCAATCACTTTTGAACTGGGTCTCTCCAAGTTTCAGGTGAAAAGGGAGAAGAACTGAGATCTAAAAAGAGGTCCAGAAAGATACCTGAACCCCAGACATGCATGGAGGGTCATCTAGGATGGTTTGGTTTTTCAAACAATGAAATCCACACTACTTGTCCTACATAGACACACAGGCTAGCAGGCAGACAGATATAGCTGACTATATCCAGCCATTTATTGAGGCATTCTCTGGAAAGTAAGCAACTTCCTTCCATCTGTCCCCAACTTCAGCTTCAGAGGGATCAGGGGAGGAGAAGGGGTTGGAGAAAAGAAAAAGTCCTGCGCCGATAAGCAAATATCTGCATGTGCATGTATGGGGATATGGATCCTGTGTGGAACTGAGTGGCTGTGAGAGTGGGCAAGTGGGACTAGCATGAGTGGGGTGAGCAGCGGGAGCCTGCTGCCATTTCAGAAAAAGTAGAGGGGTGGAGGAGAGCCACCAGGTGATGCCCTCCTTCTAGAGACACCTGACCTAGGCTGTCCAGAATCAAGGTGCCAGGTACGCACTTATTGGAGAGGGTTGAGAGAGGGAAAAGTAGCCTGAGCTTTCCACAGTCCCTCTCAATTTGTCTAACACTGGCCTCAGCAATAGCTTCCAGAATTCACTGGCATGGCCCCTACTATACCCACTCTTCTAATCTCCAAGCCCTGAGGTATTGGGTATCTGCCTGGTCAACCCTCAATTTGGAGCCTTGAACTCCAAAAGTGATGTTACCTCTCCCAGAGGGGGAAAAAATTCTCCCTAGACCAGTTACCAACTCAAAGTATAGAATTAACCCTATACCACATAGCTCTCATTTGCCCTGGATGGCAACCAGGCCCAGGCAGCCATAGGCATTCCCTGGGTCCCCTTTGGGCCATACTAAATTTCAGACCACAATGTCAACCACAGCCTGGGAGAGACAGAGGGCAGAGGGACAGACCTGAGTCCTGCCCTCAGAGAGCTAATGATCTGGGGTGAGACAGAAGAGGAGCAGAGCCAGACCCTGACCTAGAGAAGTCACAGTCTAAGGGAGATGGAGGAAGTATAGACATGTGCTCATCCTTCACAGAGTTCATCATCTGTGAAAGAAGCAGGTCTGAGCTCTCCCAGGTAAACCGTACCAATGCATAAGGAGAAAAGCACCGGGTAACTAGGACAAGAGAGAGGAGGTCCAAGGTCAGAATATGTCAGAGACTCTAGTAAACAGCACTTTTCAAAGCACTTTTCCTTCCTCTGAACCCCAAGAACACTTTGTTTGGACCCTTATCATAACTGCTAAGACTGGGGCTGGACAATTCAGACAGTGCCAGGGCACAACACTGAAGGGGTCCTTTTTAACATGACTTTTAATACAGATATTTGTTGTGCCATAAAAATTTGTTCTTCATGGCCTAGAGAGATTAATTTTCTGATGTCAAGTCCCATGTGCTACAGTAAAGGTTCAAAGTAGATAGACTGGAACAAATGGGGCCTCCTTTTCAAACAGGCCCAGCTCTGACTATCATACTTTTTCCCGTCCTATATTTTTCTCTGTGTCTTATTCCTCTCTACTAGACTGTAATACACTTGAGAGCAGAGGTAGGGTCTTTTGCATTTTTATATACCTTAGGATCAAGGCAAGAAGAGGCCCAGGCACACTCAGAAAAGCCAGACCTTGGGCAGGATACAGGACTAGGTGCTTTCTGGTAGCTCTGTCTCTCACAACCGACTTCCAGATCACAGATCCCGGGTGAACTGAGGAACGGACCTGGGCTTAGGAGTGGCATTCTATGGGAAGGAGAAGTCACAGGCCCACTGTCTAATGAGCAAGGAGTGAGTTTAGGACAAGCAGCATCTCTGTAGCAGAGTAGGGCGGGTCTCACTTCCAGCCAGCAGCCCAATGTGAAGCCTGCTGTGAAATAACTAGAACAGGAAACCCAGACCAAAGGAAAGCTGGTATAGTTCTATCACTCTGAATCAGCAGAACTTCCCAGCTGACTAACAATGGCTAATTTCAATGGTAGTCTACTGGAACTCCTACCAGGGGCAAAGTTGTATGTTGCTCAGAGCTAAATCCAGGTCAAGAATACAGCTCAGACCAGGAAAACAGTGATCAGACTTTGCCCTGGACCAGAACAGTATGGGAACACTTGAAAGCTTGTAGGTTCCCAGCTTGAACTGCTCTTTCTGAGATCCTAGAATAACATAATATTCAACACTCCTGCAAAGCAACAGCAGAACCCAAGTTAATCACCAACTGGCATTGATTAAGCACCTACATTGTGCTAAGTTTTGAGGGTACAAAGAGAGGCAAAAAAAATAAACAGTCACTGCTCTCAAGGAGTTCACAGTCTAATAGGATGCAAGCTTTATCCAGACATTTCCTCCAGAACTGGGCAGAGCCCAACCCTAACATAAACTCTAAAGTCATCATGTAGGCTGAAAGAATGTACAAACAAAAAGAATCCCACCATAAAGAGCTATTCTGGTAACAGGGATGCTCAAAACACAAACCCAGAAGAAGTGAATGACTCCAAAACATCTACAAGCAAAGCCTAAAATAAAAACACAGTTTGGGCACAAGTTCAACTAGAATTCCTGGAAAAGATGAAACAAGAGTGTTAAAATGTATTTATAAATAAAATGAGTGTTAGAAGAAAAATGGAAAAGAAATGAGAACTATGGAAGACAAGATTGAAAATAAAATTAGTAGCTTTGCATATGAGGGGAAAAAAAACCTTTCCAAAACAACAAATTTCATGAAAATTAGAACGGATTAAATTTTCAGGGGTGGGGAACCTATAGCCTCGAGGTCACATGTGGTTCTTTATATCCTTAAATGTGGCCCTTTGACTGAATTCAAACTTGACAGAACAAATTTGTTTGGATTCAGTCAAAGGGCCATGCTTGAGGATGTGTCCTCTGAAGGCCGAAGGTTCCCCTCCCCTGGATTAAACAGAATTTGACACATGAGACAACAAAAAATTTTAAAATCAAAGGATAAAAAACAGCAAAAAACACCTGAACTGGAAAGCAGATTAAGGAAAAATGATTTAAGAATTAATGGACTATCTGAAAGCCATGACCAAAAAAAGAGCCTAGAAAGACTTTTAAGAAATTATAAAAGAAAAATGCCCATATCTCTTGGAACCAGAGGGCAAAGTAAAAACAGAAACAATCCCCCAGTCACCTTATGAAAAAAAAAAACTCCAAAACAAAAACTTCTAGGAACATCATATCCAAAATATAAAGGTCATTTTTTTTTAATTCACAAAACACCCAGGTAAGAAGGATTTCGAGTACTGAGGGACAACAGTCAGGATCACACATAATTTGGACCACTCTAAAGGAGCAAAAAGCTTGGAATACAGTTTTACAGAAGGCGAAAGATAGAGGCTTACAATCAAAAATAAGTTACCCAGCAAAATTGTGTATAATCTGACAGAGGGGAAATGAATTTTTAATGAAATAAAGGTATTCCAAACATTCCTGATGAAAATATCAGAGCTGCATAGAAAGCTCTGAAACAGAAACACAGGAATCAAGAGAAACATAAAAAGGGTAAACAGAAACAAGCACTGATAACAGACTAAACAAAATAACCAGTTTACATTCTAATATGGGGAGATAATGCATGTGTCCCCTCAAAGCTATCATCCACAGGGGTCACAGAGGAGGTCTATTAAGACAGAGGGCCTCAAAGTTGTTTTGTTATGTTTTTTGTTATTTTAAAATAAGAGTGGAAAAAAAAGAATACCCTAGAGGCAAAAAGAGAGAAAAAGTGGAATCGGGGTTCATCAACACCATTTCTAGGTCTGTATCCTAAAGAGATCATAAAAACAGGAAAAGGACCCACATGTACAAAAATATTTATAGCATCTCCTTTTGCGGTGGCAAAGAATTGGAAATTGAAGGGATGCCCATCAGTTGGGGAATGGCTGAACGAACAAGTTGTGGTATATGAATGTAATGGAATACTGTTGTGCTATAAGAAATGATGAGCAGGTGGATTTCAGAAAAACATGGAAATACTTATATGAACTGATGAAGAGTGAAGTGAACAGAACCAAGAGAACATTGTATACAGTAACAGCCACATTGTGCAATGATTGACTTTGACAGACTTAGATCTTCTCAGCAGTGCAAGGATCTAAGATGACTCCAAAGGACTCACAGTGGAAAATGCTATCCATATCCAGAGAAAGAATTTTGGAGCCTGAATGCAGATAGAAGCACACTATTTGCTCTCCTCTTCTTCTATTGTTTTGTTTTGTTTCTTCTTTCTCATGGTTCCTCCCATTAGTTCCAGTTCTTCTTTACAACATGACTAAACATGAAAATTATGTTTAATATGAATGTATAAGTAGCACCTATATCAGATTGCATGCCATCTTGGTGGGGGTGGGAAGGAGGAGAGGGAGGGGGAGAAAATTTAAAACTCAAAATTTTATGAAAGTGAATGTTGAAAACTCAGAATAAATTAATTATATATAAAAAAAGAAAAAAGTATGGGGGATTGTATGACATCATCAGGGTGTTCAAGTAGAAGACTATAAAAAAAGGAGGTGGGGAATGGGTGACACTTGAATCTCATTCATCTGAGCTGGTCAAAAGAGAATGAACACAGGGACAGAGCTGGATACAGAAATGCATTTCCCTCAACAAGGAAAGAAAAAGGAGAAAAAAAGTTTCATGGAGAAAGAGGTATCTGAGTTGGGCCTGGAAGGACCAAGGACAAGATTTCAAGAGGGAAGATGGTGGCTGTAGTGGTATGAGGTGATGGTTCATTACAGTGATGGGTGACAGCATAAACAAAAATGAGGAGGCCAGAGAGGACAAGGTAAATGGTTTATTTGCAAATTCCTCTTAGAAGAGCTCTCCTCAGTTCTTGCTTCACCTTTCTTTCCATGCTCTGGGATAATGCTAAAGAAACCCTAAGTTGTGGCTACAATCCTTAATCATCAGAACCAAAAGGGTCCCTAGAAACTCTCTATTCCAACCCCCTCATTTTACAGAGAAGGATAATAGAAAGGTGAAGAGATTTGTCCAGGGTCATATATCAAATTAGTGGCAGACCCAACATGAGAACCCCAGGCTTCTGACTGCTGGGGCATCCTGAGAAATGAGAAAAGGGGCTCAGGCCCTGTTGGGATGTCTCATTTGAGAGGGTAACAGTTCAATGGCTCGGGGGACATGGGCCCTTTAAGGGCCAGGGAACCCTACCCTCTGACTTGCCACTGGGCCAACTATTTGGGGGTAACTGGTGGATCAGGCTCCATTATGTGTGCAAAACTTTGCTGGCACGGTTCCTACCATACCCTCTCCTCTCCCCACACCAACTCTACCACACCTCCTATAACGCTGCTGTCACTCTGGCATTTTCCTTTCCTGGTAACATTTTCACAGGGATTTGTTTTTTGTTGTGCTTTTTTTTTTTTCAAGTAGGATACCTGTTTTTACAAGTTTTAGCTTCTATGAGCTCCTACACCTTCATTCCACCCAGGCTCAGGTCTGCAATTTTTTTTCCAGGCTGACTTGAAAAGGATCTTGGATCCTTTGGGTAAGAAGGAATGTTGGGGTTCAGAATTGGGTTTGCAGATTAGTGTAGGAAGAAGGCAAGGAAATAAACTACATGTAATAAGGAGGAAAAGGATTGGGACAGTCACCCCAGGAAGACCTGGTTCTTAGTGCTGGTTCTGTGGCTAAACATCTGTGACATAAATAGAGTCACTTCCCTTCAGTTTTCCCATCTACAAAATGGGAATTATTGATCTCTAAGGTCCCTTTCAGGTCCAATATTCCCCTAGTTGTAAACCAAGGTTGCAAAGTTTCAGGCCAAATTCTCAGATCACTCTGAGAGAGCTCAGGCTTCTTAGGGAGTGACTGACAATGAATCAGAAGCACGAGGATTACACTTCCCTGAGAATAAAGACACAGGTTTCTAAATTAAAGGGGAAGAAAAGGGCTTGGGTAGGCTGGAGGTGCCAAAGGAGGTTTTCACTTCTGTGGATTCCAAAACATCTTAATCTTAAAAGGGCTCAAGATGTTCCTGGGCCCAGGTCAGTCTGGTGGTAATCTGGAGGCACTCCTCCCCATCCCTTCAAAGTCACCTAGCCATTGCCAAGTAAACAAGCATTTATTAAGTGCTTACTGTATGCCAGACACTGACATGTAGAAGACTGCATTCTAAGTGGCTTACCTAACTAAATCTGACCTGCAAAATGCCCCCCAGTTCAAGCAATCACTTACGTGTACACACACACACACACACACTCTCTCTCTCTCTCTCTCTCTCTCTCTCTCTCTCTCTCTCTCTCTC
>NW_027185698.1:45514679-45535371 GCF_028583685.1 Petaurus breviceps papuanus | reverse complement strand
CTCTCTCTCTCTCTCTCTCTCTCTCTCTCTCTCTCTCTCTCTCTCTCTCTCTCTCTGAAAAGTATACTCAGCTTTACAGTGGGCATGACACAGGAGGAAAAAAAAAAAGGAGGCCCTGCCCTCAGAGAGCTCACAGTCTGTTCAAGAGAGACAGGACCCACTCACATGGAACAACATTATAAGAATCAATCAATCAACAAGTATTAATTAATTATGTGCCAGGTATTATGGCACACTAATAATAATAGCTAACATTTATAAAGCACCTATTGCCAGGCATTGTGCTAAGGACTTTCCAATTATTATCTCATTTGATCCTCACAACAACCCTGGGAGGTAGGAGCTATTGTTATCTCCATTTTACAGATGAGGAAACTGAGCCAGAAAGAGGTTAAGTGACTTTCTCAGAGCCACACAACTCAAATGTCTGAGGCTGAATATGAACTTGGATCTTCCTGACTTCAGGCATGGTTCTCTAGCTACTGTGCCATTTGGCTGCCATATTGTGTGTTAGAAATAGTATGATATGATAAAAAATAATTTATACATGATTTATATACTTCTGTGTATTTATATGCTTATGCACAAAATAGATAAATACAAGGAAGTTTGGGAGGCAATAAATCAGGGTGGTCCAAAGGGTTATGGTTAGGCTTCCTGGGCTCTGAGCTAGACCTGAAAGGCTGCAGTAACATTCAGAGAGATAGAGAAAGGGGGAAATAGTATGTATGAGCCAAGGTCTGGAGTGGCCTTGTCTGTTAAGGAGACACAGTGAGGAGGTCCAGCCGACTCCTCTGGCCTCCCATAACTCCCCAATACCCTACCAACCCTACCACCAGCTATCTAGCTAATCCAGTGACCTATCCAGGGCCACCATCCTGCTCTCACCTACTAAGGACCAGCCTGGGGGAGGGAAATGGAGACCTGCATTTCAATAGCTCCCTCCAATCTCTTGGAGAGGCAGTATTCTGGAACCTTGGGCTGAGTAGTGGCCTGCCCCGAAGGGCACATATGGACTTTTGTTCAACAACACAGCTGACCCTGGGTGTGTCTCCCTTCCCTTCCCTTCCCCGCTCCATCCTCAGGGAGATAGGGAACCACACTAACTTCCTTTTGGAAAAGCACTGGAGGCTTCCTAAATGGTTATTACATAGTTCAAAGGAGTAGTTTCTTTAGCAAAGCAAGCAGGTGGTTTGATAGAAAAACAAACACACACATACCCTTGTTAATTAGCTCTCCTCTAGCTCTCCTCCCATGATTTCCCTAATGCAGCGTTCTTAACTTGTTTTGTGTCTGGGCCCTCTAGCAACATGGACCTATGGACCCCTTCAATATATTTGGTCTGCTTTGCAATGACATAGAGCAGGTTCCCCACCCTGATATATAGATATGTATGTAATCATATATAGATATACAACTCCATAAAAATATTTAACTATATATAGATATATAAATACATATGTAATCATATCTATACATATGGCTATAGAGATGTATAACTACATATAGAGACATATATAGATATGTATATAACTGCATATAGAGATATATACATATAGAGATATGTATGCAGTCATATATAGAGAGAGAGATATACAGAGAGGACCAAAATGACCTCATTATGCTAGAGTCAAGTTTCTAAGTGTCCAACTGCGGCTGATCAGACCAATATGAGCTCGGAATACTCTCCCACAGGTTGGGCACAAATGGCCCATATGGACATTTGGGGTCGATGCCCTAAAATTTGTGCATCTTACATTTCTTTTGAGCTGCTTCATTTCTGCTTTGCTCACAGAACACAGCACCTTCTCTGCTGTGGGCACGCCATGCTGGGTGGTCCTGTGTGAATGTCTCCTATGTCACACAATCAATTCCAAAGTTCTGAAGAGACACCTTGAGAGTGTCCTTGTATCACTTCTTCTGTGTGAATTCTCCATAAAATGATCTTTTGGGCAAGCGTATGTTTTGCATTTGAACAATGTGACCAGCCCATTGGAGCTGTGCTCTCTGAAGTAGAATTTGAATGCTGCTTAGTTCAAGAAAGGACCTCAGCGTACCTTATCCTGCCAAATGATCTTCAGAATCTTCCCAAGACAATTCAAATGGAAGCGATTCAGTTTCCTGGCATGGCACTGGTAGACTGTCCAGGTTTCACAGGAATACAACAAGGAGGTCAGCACAATGGCTCTGTAGACTTTCAGTTTGATAGTCAGTCTAGTACCTCTTCTGTCCCATACTTTCCATCGGAGCCTCCCAAACACTGAGCTAGCTTGTACTTTCTAGGAATGTACACATTGATATATAATTAGAGAGAGATATAACTATATAGAGATATGTGTGCAATTATATATAGATATATATAACTACATATAGATACAAATGTAGAGAGATATATAACTATGTATGATTGCATACATATCTATAGACATATATGCATATTATTACAAAAGAGATCAAATATATTTAAAGAGAGTTATCAACATATTTTTTAAAAACAAGTTCATGGACCCTGGATTAGGGAATCACTGCTCTCATATTACACGACTCTGGTTCTCTTCCATCCTCTTCCTCAGTCACCTTCATAGTCCCATCTTCCTTATCCTTCTCTGGACCCTCAAGTGAGCATCCTCCAATTTTCTGTCCTCAGTTCTTGTCTCTCTACACCACTAGTACTTAAAGGGAATTCACAAGTTTCTCTCGACGTAGGGGCAATAAAATGTATAACTTTGTTTAATATCAAATTTGGCTTTCCCAGGAGACATAGTATAGTAAGTACAGTATTCTCAAAATAAATAAAAATTTACCTGTTACTATTATGGGTGCCCTGTTACCAATACATACCCACCTTGAAACACATCAGACCTTGAAATTACAAAATGTTCCACAAAAATGGCTGCCATTTGTGTGAGTCTTACAACTCTCCCATAGGGTTACTATGAGCAAAAGAATGTTTGAGAACCAGTCAACAAGCATTTATTAAACAATTATCATATCTGTGGTCGTAAGTTTTACTGCCAGCTACTTAGATTTTGTCTCTTAGGAATTTCTGGATATCTCCATTGCTATTTTTCTACATTTCAGATACTATGTATAGAGTTTGGCGAGAATTGCAGTCAGCTTTCTCCTTCCCCCTTCCTTTTCAGTTTAAAGCCTTTAGTCTAGATTTGCAACACTCCAATCAAATACATACATACACATAGATTTACTAGCCCTCATTAGGTGTACTCCATGCCTAATTAAAATTTTGTCATTCTTAGATTTTGAAGGTGTGACCTAGGAATCAAAATCCAAATTTTAGACATCACTCAACCTTTACTTACCAACTCATCTACTTGAATGTGCTGACAATGTTTCAGACTCTACACGTTCCAAACAGAGCTCAAGCTTTGGAGCCAAGATACTTGGGCTCAAATTCTATCCCTGTGAACAGAGACAAGTCATTTCCTCTTTCTGAACCTAAGTCTCGTCACCTGTAAAATGGGGGATAATAAAGCTCATGCTACCTCCTTCACAGGGTTAGTGTGAGGAAGGTACCTTGTAACCCAACCCTAACACACCATATAAATGAGAGCTATTATCTCCCCCTTAAATCTGCTTCCCTTCCCAACTTCTCTCTTTGGGTCACCTTCCCTATCACCATGTCTCAAAACTCTGTGACTCCTCCCTCTATTTTCACCCCGACCAAGTCCAATCATTTGTTCATTGACCACGTTCAATCACTTGAGCCTGAGTTCAAACCTGACCTTAGATACTTATTAGCTATGTGACCCTGGACAAGTCACTTCACTTCTGCCTCAGTTTCCTCAACTGTAAAATGAGGATAATAATAGCATCCACTTCCTGACAGTTGTGAGGATCAAATCAGATAATAATTGTAAAGCATTTGATGCAGTGCCTGGAACATAAGTAAGCACTCACATACATGCTATTATTATTTACTACGTTCTATCGATTCCAGATCCATTATCATTCTTGTAACTGGCCTTTCCTTCCCGCTCACACTGAATTCAAAGCCCTCCGTCACAGACACTAGAGTGGTGTGGGGGAGTCAGGAAGACCTGACTCAGATACTTACTAGATGTGTGACCTACAGCAAAATCATTTAACTTCTCTATCCCTCCATTGCCTCATCTGTAAAATAGGGGTAATAAAGAGTTGGGAGGATAAAATGAGAAAACGTATGTAAAGCACTTGGCAAACCTTAAGGGCTATATAAATACTAGCTGTTGTTATTATGATCTAGCAACAACCTACCAGTCCAATTTATTCATCTTCCTTCCCCTGACTATTTCAGCCTCAGCCCCATCTCTACTCCTTTGCTCATACTGTTCCTCACACCTAGCCTGTCTTCCTTCTGTCCTCCTGTCTGTCCACCCAGCTCAAGGTATCCTTCAAGGCCAGTCTAAGCAATACCTGGGTCCCAGGTCAAGCTCTGCCCCTTGCTAGCTTTGTGACCTTGGCAAACTTGCTTCTTAAAAAAGAGAAGTCGAATGGTATCGTTTCTAAGATTCGTTTTTTTTTTTCCCTAGCTCTAACATTCTATATTCTACGTCCCAAGGGCCTGTTGGGTTCTGACGTTTTATGATCTTTGTTCTAAGGTTACATTCAGCTTGGGTAATCTATGTCCCATGTTCAGCTTTCATGTCTTGTGTTTCTCTGGATGGAGGAGATTTGCTTATTTTGGGTCAGAGGCTGATCCCTGAGAATTTGGTGTCTGAGTGTCACCCTGCCCACACATACACCATCACCTCCCTCTACATACACACATACAACACATATATACATCCCTTGGGAAGAATCGGGAGGATGAGCCAGGATAGGGAAATGACCCATAAAAAAAAGCCATTTCCCAAAAACCATGCAAGTTTCTTGGCTTGTTTTACATTTTTGAAGGAGGATCATGGGGATCATAATTACAGGGTTTTTATTACACGACAACAAGGAAATGGAATTAAAATGTCAAATGAGTTGCTGGGAATTAAATGTCAAATGAGTTGCTGGGAATTAAATATGTAAATAGAAACAAATGGACATTTCCATGGTCTTTTGCCTGCTACTGATGAGGTTTCACAAACATCACTAATCCCCCTGACCCCCAGAATCTAAAGGGAGGAGACCTTGTTTGACCTAAGAAAAGAGTAATAATAATTTGTAAAGGGAAATGTGAGGGACCCAGTCAAGAGACATAAAACAGTCAGCATTCTGAAGTCAGATCTTTCAGCCTTCAGAGGATGTTAACCCCCTAGATTCTGGGCCATGTGTCCATGGATGGATGGATGATCTTCTCTATAGGATCTCATCTACAAGGGGGACCATAGACAGTATCTAACTCAGTCTCCTCATTTTATAGATGGGGACATACCTAACCAAAGAGGAGAAGGAACTTCTATAACATCACATCCTAAGTTAGTGACCAAATCAGAACTAGTGCCCAGAGCTTTTGGTGGGATTTATACCATAATTGTACAAGAAAATTAGAATAAAATAAAATTGACTCAGGTAAACTTAAAAAAAAAAAAAAGCAAACAGCCCCAGGTCTCTAACTCCTAACCCAATGCCCAATCTGTTATACCATACTGTCTTTCTCATTCTAGAAGTAGCCACCTATATAATATCCTGTGATTGGTGACAGGAAGTCTCTATTCATTGCCTTAAAAGATCACTCCAAAAAAAATTTTTTTAAATGAAAAAGATCATTCCACCCAATTGTCATCAATACCTATAGTTTCACCATTAGAACTAAAATCCTGGGGCCACTAGGTGGTGCAATGAATAGAGCACTGGCTCTGGAGTCAGGAGGACCTGAGTTCAAGTCTGGCCTCAGCCACTTAATACTAGCCGTGTGACTTTGGGCAAGTCACTTACCCTCAGTTGCCCTCCAAAAAAGCAAAAAAAAAAAAGATATGCCTCTCTCAAAGTTCTGCTATTCAAACCTAGTTATCTCCACCAACATTTATCATGAATCTTCTATGTGCAAGACCCTGGGCATGCTGCTGAGAATAGAAGGATAAGTGAGACATGGTGTCTGTCTGCAAGGAGCTTGACATCTCATGGGGAGAAGGACAAGTATGCAACTAAGAATGATAAAAAGGCGAGCGAGCAAGAGAAATGGAGGGGTGTGGTGTAAGCAAGGATTGATAAAAGCTTTTAGAAAGGAGAAGCCGCTTTCACCTGGGGATGGGGCAGAGGTGCCAGTGGAGGGAAGAATCGGGGCATTAGGCTTCATGAAGAAGGTGGCATCTTAATGGAACCTTGAACCAGGAGAAACTTATAAGCAGGAATGAAAACTGTCATAGCATCCTAGATCTAGAGATAGAAGAGACCTGAGAGGCCATCTAATCCAAACAGGACCGGAAAATAACCAACAACAATAACAATAACAATTCTAATCAGGATTATACATTATCTCATTTGACCCTGATAACAACCTTGTGAGTAGATGCTATTATTATCCCTGTTTTATAGAGGAAGAGACTGAGACACAGAGAGGTTAAGTGACTTGCCCAGAGTCAGCGTGTGAGGCAAAATTTGAATTCAGTTCTTCCTGACTCCAAGTCCAGGGCTCTACCCATTGAACCACTCAGCTGCTTAAGAAGAGTCAAGAATAACCAGGAGGTTTACATCTGGAGGATGATACTGCCACCACAAGAGACAGTGAAGTTAGCAGAAAGGTCAGGTTGTTGTGGCGGGGTGGGGGAGCTCAATGAAAATGCAACTTGACTCAGAGTAGACTCAACCTTGGTCCTCAGTAGGAGTGAATTTACTGGAAGCTGCCCTCTTTGACAGCAGGAACCCCAGGCAAGGTAGGGGTGGGCACCAGAAGCAGTGACAGGAGCCCAGAATTATCAAAACCAAACTTTGCCAACTTTGGGCATTCAACATGAAAGACTCTTTATTTCTTCAAATATCACCCCTGACCTCTGAGCAGATTTAGTCACTAGCTACCTACTTTATGGTTTCAAGACTCCTTTACTTTCTTAAAAATTATTGTGGATCCCAAAGAACTTTAGTTTATGTGAGTTATGGCTATTGATATTTACCATATTAGAAATTAAAACATCTTAGCATAATTATGAAAATAGTTTGAACTTTGTGGACTCCCCTGACAGGTTCTTGGGGAAGCAAAGCAAGAGCTCTGAGTTTTTATAAGTTCACCTACCTTTTTTTTAAATCTTCCTTTTGAGTTGATTTGCATGGCACCCTGAGGGATTTGGGGATTAAAAAGAATCTTCTTGTGCCAGTTCAACCAAGTTCCTTTGTAGTTTTGCTAAAATGTCTTTAAGAATGATTTTATAAGGTCCTAGGCTAGTGACACAATTGTGATAGGATTTAAAAGAACTTTCAGACCATAACTCAGGTAAAACTTTGAAGTGAAAGGGTCTGAGTAACAATGAAGAAAAAGCAGTTCAAAAGACAAATTTTTAAATGCCTCTGAACTCTTTTGACTAGCTGTCTAGCTATGGCTGACAAGTCAGCAGCATGAAAGAGTTTAAGTTAGCCCATGGGGCTATAAGCTAAAGAGCTGACAGACCACTTTCCCTGTGGGGATGAGGCTATGTTGCAGCTGAAGACCAGCAGGTGGCAGAAAAGAGCAACAGTCGCTCAATGGAACAGCCCGGTGACATCACCAGAGGAGGTCTGTAGTTCTTAGCATCAGAGATGTCATAGTCCTGAACACATGTAATTCCTTAGCTTTAGATGTTCCAAGTTATGACATGATTTAACTAAGATTCCTTCCCTTCTGGCTCTGACAGTTTACATTCTTTATTTTTGCGGCCCTCCCACCCCTTGATAAGCTAAGTTCTTTTAAAAATTATTATTAGCATATAATTGATATCATATTGCTTTCCTTCTCAGAGGGTGGAAGAGGGGAAAGGAAGAGAATTTGGAATTCAAAATTTTTAAAGAAAAGAATATTTAAAATAAATGAATAAATAACCGAAATTTTTAAAGATTGTTACTAACCTTGCATTTAAAAAATTTTGGGGGGTATCTTTTAACATCACCTTCAGTTACAAATATTTCATCATATGCCTTGGGCTCCCTACCCCTGCCCCATAGATTAAAGAATAGAAAAGAAAGAAAAAAAATCATAATGTATATGGTTTTTCTGGTTCTACTCAGTTTACTTTGCATCTGTTCATGTCTCTCCAAACTTCTCTATATTCTCCATGTTGATCATTTTTTTTATTATACAGTAATATTCCATTACATTCCTGTACCACAATTTGTTTAACCATCTCCCAATATTTTGTGGGCAGTTCTTTGCTTCTACAAAAAAAAAAAAAGCTGTTGTTAGTCTTAGTACACATGGGATCTTTCCCTTTCTATCTCTGCCTGATAGTCTGTTATAAGATCCCCCCCAGCCCTGACAGTCTATGCTCTAAGAGCCCTTCCAGCTCTGACAGTCTGTAATCCTTAGAGTAAACATAATATGACTGGCTTTGTATGCATTAATTGGAATAACGGCCTGTTCCCAGGAATCCTGGGAGACAGGGGTGGACAGGCAGGAAGTCCATCTCCCCTTGGACCACAGAAGGCAGGCAGAGCCTGCCTATGCCCATGGCCAGTGTGTCTCTGGCTCTCAGGTCTCTCCCAGCAGCTGGGACACCAGATTGGCCTAGGAGCCTGAGTGAGCTCATTCCCTTTCCCAGCAGTGGCTCTTCCGGCTGGAACATGGAAACTAGAAAGAAAAAAAAGAGAGAGAGAAAGATAGACAGAAAGAAAGGAAGCATCCAGTCTAGGCCAGATCTCCTATTTCTCATGCAGCTGTACCAAGGGCTAGATAAACAATTAAAAGACCCCAGTACTTTTCACAAACTCAAGCTGAGGCTGAGAATATAAAGTCCCCTATCCCCCGCCCCCACCCTGCAAAACCAGGAAACCTGCCCAGGCCTGAGATTTTTTTTCTTAAGGGGACACACCCACTCACAGCCATGCCCTGCAGTCCCCTACCTGGCCCTTTCCCAGGTCTGTTCTTTTACTTGTCCTCCCTGCATCTCTGTGGGCTGGGAAGGGGAGCAGTTGTCACTGTCCCCACTTTACAGATAAGGAAGGAAATCTAGGCCCAGACACCACCAAGTGAGTCAGAAACCAATTCTCTATTTCAATGCTTACGGCCAATAAGTGGGTGGGTCACACTGAACACCAGCCCTGGGTTTGACTCCACCTTGGAGGCTTATTAGTTGGACAATCCTAGGTGCAAGTCACTTAACCCCCCTGGGCCTCAGTTCCTTCTCTAAAATAGGGAGGGGGAGGCTTGGATCAGAGACCCTCTGGAGCTCAGAGCCTATGAAATATGGAGAAAGGAGGGCAGCCCTCTGTCTAATACACTAATTGTCTCCAGCAACACAGACCTGAGGCCTGTTTTTCAGGCCTTTGAGATTCTTGGGGGCCAGAATTGAGCCTCAGCCTTGTGTGTATCCCACCCGATGCCTACAGACAGCCTTGCACAAGGCAGAAGTACAAGACATCACAGTCAAACTCAGCAGCTTCTGGCTCTTCCACATCCAGTCTCTGATCCCATGCTTAAGGCCTTCCCTCCCCCTTCATCTCCACCTCTCAGAAATCAAAATTCAGCCAAGAGTGAGGCAAGTTTTGGCTGTACCTCCAGGCACAGGCAGACCAGAGTCTGGAATGGCCCCTTCCCTGCCCACCCTTCCCAAGGACTGCCATCTATACCCTATACAAGGTCCTAGGAGTGCTGTGCTTGGTGTAGGATATAAGCTTTTCAGGGCAACGTGAAACTCACTACAGGGTACTGTTGTTCAGCCATTGGGTAGTGTGATTCCTCATGACCCCGTGAACCATAGTAGGCCAGGCCTTTCAACCTGAGGGGCTCGTCTTCTGATATCATATCTTTTAGCATTTTAATACTGTCCACGGGGATTTCCTGGCAAAGGTACTGGAATGGTTTGCCCTTTCCTTCTCCACTTTTCCTTCTCCATCTTTTGTCAGAACTTTCTACTGTACATCTTGGGTAACCCTGAACGGCATAGCACATAGTTTCACAAGGCAGTGGCCCATTAAATGGAACTCTTACTGTATTATTTTAATCCATTTTTGTCACACTGTTCACCTGCCAACAGTATTTCAATTTAATTCAATATTTATTCAGCACTTACTATGTGCCCAGCATGGCCTAGATACTAAGGACACAAAGAGAAAAACAAGATTCTGGCTTTTAAGAAGCTTATGTCTCCTGCCTTGGTATACATGTAAACAAATAAGGAAACACAAGGTAATTTCAGGAGGGAGACAAATACTAATAAATACTAATAGCAGGAGAATGAGGGGTGAGGGTAGGAGGTTTCCCATAGGAAGTAACTTGAATCTTAAAGGGAGGAAAGCCCTCTAAAGAGGTGGTTGATAAGGAGGGAGTGCATTCCAGGCACTGGAGAGAGCCTGAGTAAACACAGGGAGTGAGAGACAGAATGCCAAGTTCAGGCAATAGCTTATAATCCATTTTGACTAGAACAGAGGTGTTCAGAGTAAAGTAAAATGTCTATAAAGGTAAGCATGACATAATATAACCTATATATCAAATTGTTTACTGTTTCAGGGAGGGAAAGGTGAGAGGAGGGAGAAAATTTGGAACTCAAAATTTTTCTAAATGAATGTTAAAAATTGCTTTTACATGTAATTTGGGAAAAAATGAAATGTTATTTTAAAAATAAAAAAGATAAGACCCAGAAGCTAGAGGGACATAAATTTGAGGCCGAGAAGTTTTAATTTTATCCTGGAGGCAATAGGGAACCACTGATGATTTTTTGAGCAGAGGAATAGCAAGGTCTGATGTTTACCTTAAGAAAGACGGCTGATAGGGATGGCTAGGTGGTGCAATGAGAAAAGTGCTGGTGCAGGAGTGAGGAGGACCAGAGCTTGGTCCCAGCCTCAGACACTTAACACCCACACAAAAAAAAACTAGCTGTGTAACCTCGGGCAAGTTACTTAACCCCAATTGCCCTCCAAAAAAACAAACAAACAAAAAAAGCAAAATAAGACAGCTGATATTGTAGATGGTTGATTGGCAAGAGGAAGAGACTGGAAGCAGGGAGACCAATTGGAAAGCTATTATAACAATCTGGTGTAGAAGTAGATGGCCCAAAGAAGAACAGCAGTGAAAAATGGAAAAGAACTTTTTAAAATGCAAGAAATGATGTGGGGATGGAAAGTACAGGATTTGGTAATTGATTGGAGCAGGGCAGGGATTGGAGATGAAGAAAGAAAAGTCAAGGTTGTTGACCTGGATGACTGAAAGGATGATAGTGCCCTTGACAGAAAGCAGGAAGTTTGGAGAAGGGATAGAGATTTATAGCAGATAATTGGTGATGTGGAACTGGAGTTTAGGAGAATATTGGGTTAAATGTATAGATTTGGAAGTAATCTGGGTATAGGTGATAAATGAACCAATGGAAGCTAATGAAAGTATTGGGAGTGGAGAGGAGAGAATCCAGGACAGAGCCTTAGAGGAGACCCAAGATCAGAGTAAGGGGAGACATAATTCTGCTAAGGAGAATATAGAGAAAGCTGAGTCATAGAAGCCCAGAGAGAATCTAGGAACTGCTGGCCAATCAATCAATTAGCATTTCTTAAGCACATACTCTAGGCTAGGCATTGAGAATGTAATGACAAAAAAAAACAGCCCCTGCCTTCAAGGAGCTTATACTTAATTAGGGGGAGAAAACATGAATACACAGCAAGACGTCAGAGCTACTCTCTCAAATTGTATTGACGCCCCTTGGTTGGGTCCTCATGGGGCAATAGCTCTTCTCACCATTGCCAGAGGTATCTTGTAGTTATCCATTCCTAACAGTGTAGCCCACAAGCCCCCACTGGTGTGCTTTCCATAAATAGTCAGGCAGTAGATACAATTACTCTTAGCAAAAAGTATTACTAAGATGACAGAGGGAAGACAGTAGCTACAAAACATTTCCACCCAGAAACCTAGGGCACATTCTTCTACAAATACATGCAGTATCTGGAGGATGAGTAAGCATAAGTGTAGAGCACAGTGTTATTGAGGAACACTCATAGAAAACAAATATGTCAAGGAAACTCACAACTCTGGAACTTCAGAGCCTGGAAACCCTTTTTCCCCTTATATAATCCCCCTTATAGCTCTTGATTGCCAGGACTAGCTTTCTTGAATCCATAGCCAGCTCCAGAGGCCCCGCTTCTTGAAGCTGCTTCCTCTCTCTAGTGACTACCCCTCTGTGTATCTGCTTACCAAGGAAGGAAGGGGAAGGGAATAGGCATTAATATAGTACTTACTATGTGCCAGGCATTGTACTAAGTGCTTTTTATAAATATTATCTCGTTTGATTTTTACAACCACCCTACAAGGTAGGTGCTATTATTATTCTCATTTTTCAGCTAACGAAACTGAGGCAACAAAATTTTTTTTAAGTGACCATCCAGAATAACAAAGCAACTAAGAAGCTGGATTTGAACTCAGGTTTTCTCAACCCCAGGCCTAGTGCTCTAACCACTTTGCCACCAGTTGCCCCACTAGATGCGGAGTCTCCTGTTTATCAAGTAGCTCTCCTTCAAAGTCATATGGCTGAGAAAGGGAGAAAAAGAAATCCCCTCTTATTCCCTAGAGAGGAAAGGGCTTTCTAATCTTTTAACTGATGGATTGTTTACTTTTTTAAAAATATAGGCTCAAGAGGCATATTTGATTCTTTCCAGTCAATCTCTAGAAGTTTCTTGCATGTTGTTAGCTGATTCCAACCAATGGTCTAGGTGTTATTATCCTCCCCAGTGGATTAATTGTGGGATCAAAGGAAAAATACTTAACAATTCCTTTACACACATATCTAATTATGATTACCATAATGTAATATATCAATAGTTAATATGATATATGATATATTTATATGACATATAAATATATTTATATGTTATATATTATGAGATATATAAAGATATATAAGATAATATATAACATATATTATAAGATATATAATATAATAATATAATTAAACACATACAGAGAAAAGACAAAGAGATCTTAAAGGAGAAAGCACTAGTATGTGTGGCAGAAGGAAGAGGATAGGGGAAGGAGAGATCAGAAAAGACCTTGCATGAAAGACAGAACATGATGAGCTAAGTTTTGAAGCAAAGCAGGGACTCCAAGAGTCAAACTCTGCATAGGTCACTTAGCAAAAGCAAAAGGCTGTTAGTGAGAGGTGAGGAAATTGAGATGATGAGTGTAGAGGAGTAGAACTTTCTAGGATTTTTGCTATGAAAGAGGGAAGAGATATAAGATGATAGTTTGGGAAAATGACAAGATAAAGTAAAGGTTTTTCAAGGATGGGAGAAGCCTAGAGTTTTTTATAGGTATTACAGGAACCAACAAGGAAGATATGAGAGAAGGGAGAAATGGCGTAGGGAGCACAGAGACAGTGGAGACAGAAGGGAATGGGATCAAGGGCACCAGCATAGAGGGTGACCTGGAAAAGGAAAAAGCCATGGCATCCTCAGAAAATAGAGGAAAAGAAGAAAGGATGGTGCATAACGTAAAGGAGATTTAAGGTATACAGTTGAGGATAAGAGGGAGATCATAAATGATAGCCTAATTTTCTCAGTAAAATATGAGGCAAAGTCTTCTGCTGAGAGGGAGAGATTGGAACGGCCTCTGTGCGGAGTATGACAAAGTCAACCAAGGACTGCAGTGAGGACCTAGGTGAGATTAGACAACATATTTTCATGGTGGGTCTCCTTCCACCTTAGGAACTATATATTTCTCCAGCAGCATTGGAGCAGGAGTGAAAAAGGAAGATGGTAGGTCTATCCCCCACATGGGTTTGGTAAGGTTTAAGTGCCAAAAGAATAAGGGAGCAAGGCATTCAACAGACATCAATAAGTATGATGAAGTTCATGAGTTTAGTGGTGGGGTTGAGTTGGAGAGGAAGACTATAAGCCAGATGCTGAACTCAAGAAGGCAAAAGAATGACAAAGATGTTAATAGACAATAAGGGTCTTGATGGAAATAAAATGGACTGAGTGTATTTAGGGGGAAAAGAGGTTTCCAAGTGATGGTAGAATAACAACAATCAGGGAGGGAGGAAGGAAGGAAGGAAAGAAGGAAGGAAGGAACAAAGGAAGGAAGAAACGAAGGAAGGAATAAAGGAATGAAGGAAGGAAAGAAGGAAGAAATGAAGGAAGGAATGAAGGAAGGAAAGAAGGAATGAAGGAAGGAAAGAAGGAACAAAGGAAAGAAGAAAGGAAATATGTATTAAGTGCCTACTATGTGCCAGATGCTGTTCTAAGAACTTAACAAACATTTCATTTGATCCTCACACCAACCCTGGAAGTTGGGTGCTGACATCATCCCCATTTTATAGTTGGAGGAATTAAGGCAAACAGAGGTTGAGTGACTTGCCTAAGGTCACACAGCTAGTAAGTGTCTAGTCAGGTCTTCCTGACTTCAGTCCCAGCACTCCATGCAGTCTATCTGGCAGTGGCAATGATGAGAACTAAAGGAAAAAGAACACACAGTACCAAAGAGGGTGGGTCAAGACACAGTGTCTCCCAGAAAGATCCTGGTTTCCATGAGTACCAGATGATAGAAAGTAAGATAAGATTTTGAGGAGGAGAGTTTGTTCACAAAAGAGCGGGGCTCTTGAGGGCACAGCAGAATGGGAGGAGGGCAGGGGAGAGGTTGAGCTAAGAGTGATGGACACCAGAGCAGTGGGAGAAGTAACAGGGAGACGACATTCTTGTCTCGGTAGATGTCAATCGTCCCTGAATCACGGGGCTGAGAGGAGCAGGAGGGGAGTTTGTCTGTCATGGGACAGGGGAAGACTCAGCCTGGCTACCCTGCAGGGTCCTGATCACATCATTAGCGTAAGGGTAGTGTTGCCAACGTCCACGTCTGGACAGGGGGACAGAAGGGTGGGGTGCTGTAGGCCCGGGCAGCAGGTAGAAGCAGCCAGGGATTTCTGTCTGAGTGTCTCAATGAAGAGCTGGTCCTCTGGGTCCCTGCTACAGAATGAACTCACCCTCAGAGGCATGTTGTATCATCAGTCCGTGATGATGGGGGCTGACTCATCCTGGAGGCCTCCAGCCTATCGGACAAGCACTCAGCTCTCAGTCTCTGAGCCTCCAGAAGCACAGACCCCCTGCTGCCACGGGCCCACTGAGGATGTGGATTTATTTTCACAGAGTCCCTCACTAGACACAGGCTCCCTGAGTGAAACTCAGGCTAACAGGATCAGAGATTGAGGGAGTTGGAAGGGACCTCAGAAGCAACCCCCTCATTTTACAGATGAGGAAACTGAGGCCCAGGGAAGTCAAGGCAGCTGGATGGTGCAGCAGACAGAGAACTGGACCTAAGTCCGAATCCAGCTTCAGTCACTCAGTAGCTGAGTCACACAATGGGCAAACCACCTAGCCTCTGTCTGCCTCAGTTTATCAGTGAAATGGGGATAATGCCACAGTACCGACCTCCCAGGGTTACTATAAAGATAAAACAAGATAATATTTATAAAATGCATTGACACTTGAAAATCACACTTTAAAAGCACTGTATACATGTCAGCTGTTATTAGTAAGGGACTGCCCAAGAGCACATAGGAATCAGATACCAGGAATGGGATTCGAACTTATTCCCTCTGCCTCTGATACAAGTGTGCTTTCTCTACTGCACCAGACCCTGGCAGCAGCAGGTGGCGATTGGGCCCTGGGGGATGGACTGAATTCACTCAGCATTTCCAGTAACTTTTCTGCCCTGAGGTTCAGGATGTCCAAGGTATACCAGTGCCCTTCATTGAAGGCTCTCTAGGGCTAAAGGGTTTCTGAGGTTTCTGTTCTGTAAATGATGAGTCCCCATCTGAACAGACTCTCTCCCAGTCTTCCTGAGTATCAGTGCATGAGTATATAAATATATGTATACACTCGTGAGTATATATACATATGAGAATATACATATATATATTCATGAACTGATTTGTTGTTGTTAATTTGTTTTCAGTCATGTCTGACTCTTCATGACTCCGTTTGGGGTTTTACTGGCAAAGATCCTAGAACAGTTTGCCTTTTCCTTCTCCAACTAATTTTACAGATAAGGAAACTGAAGCAAGCAGGGTAAAGTGACTTGCCCAGGGTCACACACAGTAAGTTTCTGAGGCCACATTTGAACTCAGGAAAATGTATATTTCTGATTACAAGCCCGTCACTCTATTCACTGTGCCACCTAGCTGTCCATGAACTAATACAACCACACACACACACAAATATATTCATACATATATATGTACATATCTCTCTATACACACACATACATATATAAATATCTATATGTATACATACATGTAGCTATATATACGTGTGTGTATATGTCTATATACATGTATACGTACATATACACGTGTGTATATTATGTCTGTAACTTTTCCAGTCTCTAATAAAAGCCTTTGGAACTTTAAGAAAAGGCAACTCTTTCAGTATCAGAAGTCTAAAGAAGAGTCCATGGAGAGATGTTTACTTTGATAAAGAGATATATGAACTTAAAAAATAAAATGAATTGGTAATGAATTAACTAACAGCAATAGGCCATCAAGGCTCTGTTCCCCTGAATAATGAGAGTTGCCTGTCCTCTGGAGTGAGCCAAGAATCCCATCTGTCCTCACCACCAAATATGATTTCCAGTGATTGACCTGATATTAACAACAGAAAGTTCTGCTGTCATCCTGGGCCGCGTATCTGGGGTATAACTAAGAACCTTCCCAAATCTGTCAAACCTGATGACAATTGCCCACTTCTGGTGGTTCCTATATGGACAAATGATATTTCCAGAAGGAAACTAGAAAAAAAAATTTTTTTACTAGGGATTATATAGTCCTGGATAAGAAACTGAGAGTGTTAAGGACACAGGTGGTGTTTTCATCACTGCTACTGACTGAAGAAAGTAAGAAAGGGAAGCAAAAGGCAGATGTGGGAATGTGTAGGAGCCACTGGCACAGAACCTGGTGGCTGAGAACAGGATTTGGATTTCTGGACCACAGCTTTGAATGTAGGAATGATGATCTCCTGGCCGTGGATGGCATGCACCTAATCAGGGGCTGGTAAAAATATATTTGCTGGAAGTCTTGTGAATCTAATCAAAAAGTCTTTAAACTCAGAAGAGAAGGGGAGGAAGAAAATTGCTTCCATGTGCCAACCAAGTTTAGGTACCATAGAGACCAGAAATGACAACATAAGAAAGAGAATTAACAGCAGAGAGGCCTAAAAATTCACCAGAGACAAAATACAAGGAGAAAATCAGTGACCAAACCCATGGCCTAGAATGTTTATAAACAAACACAAAAAGTATGAGGAATAAAAAAAAATAAACCAAAAGTCCTAAGATAAAAAGATAAATTAATATATCATAGGAGCTATCTGTAGAGCTACAAAGGACATTGGGGGGGTTGTCTGGTCCAACCCCTTCATTTTAGAGAGGAGGAAACTGAGACCCAAATTAAGTGACTTGCCAAAGGACATTCGTATAGGGAATAAGTATCTGAGTTGAGACCTAAACCCAGGATTTCTGACTACAGCCCTCGTGACTCTGGAGTCTGGGCTCTTTCCACCTCTTCTTTCTCTCACTGAGACACAGCAAGATATGACTCAGGACTAGAATATGGCTATTAAAAGATGGACCTCATTTAAAAGAAATGGAATAGACAAAAAGGAGAAGATTGAGGAGGGTCAAGAGGATGCACTTCCCTCCCTTCATTGTAGAGGTGAAGAACTATGGGAATATTGCATAAACTGTCAAACATGTGCATGTGTTGGTTAGTTTTGCTGAACTGATAATTTTCCTCTGTCTGTTGCAAGTGATACCTCACTGGGCAGGAAAGGGAGGGTGGAAATATTTGGAAGAACACTATGCAGAAACCAAATAATCAGTAAGATTTTCTGATAAGTAATATTTCTCTCAAGAAATTCAAGTCATTAGGTCTAGAGGAACCCAGGGTTTCGAAAGAACTCATTGATAGGATCACTGAGGCACTGTCGGAGGTCTTTGAAAATTCATGGAAGAGAAACCAAAGAAAGTTTGGAGATTAGGCAAATGTACTGATGAAAAAAAAAAGGAAGGTGGTGAAATCCTTACATTATAGGCCAGTTTGTTTGACTTCAACTCCTGGCCAAATTCTAAGAAGTATTACCAAAGGGATGGTTTGTTAACACTCCAAAAGGGAAGCAGTGATTGCTAAGAGACAACATGGCTTCCTCAATAACAAATCAACTTAGGCATAGGACAACTAGATTTCAATGAAGTATCTGACAGCCTCTTGTGCTATCCTCATGGGTACAATGGAGGTGTGTGGGATGGGTGATGGTAACTATATGGTAAGTAGATTAGGTGGATTTTGAACTGGTTAAATGAATGATCCCAATGTCAGTAAGGACATGAGCGTGAACTCAGATAGCCCATTATATCTAACCAGTCCTAATCATGCTTCACATTTCCACTCCAGCCATCTTCTCAACCTCTTTGCCTGTTAACACACTGCTAATCAGGGCAGTGTAGACACTCCTTTTCCACCTCTTGCTCCGAGAACAGAAATCAAATATTTACTGTTATATAGGAGGGAGGGAAATACAGTCAGTCTTTCACAATAGATCCACCATGGAAATGTTTTGCATAACTACATGTGTACAACCTATATTGAATTGCTTATCTTCCCAGTAAGGGTGGGTGAGACAAGGGAGGAAGGGAATGAATCTGGAATCCAAAGTTTTAAAATCAACTGTTTAAATATATATATATATATAGATAGATAAATATATATATATATAGATAAATATATATATATAGATAAATATATATATATAATTAATATTATTTTACATGTAACTGGGAAATAAGATATACAGGCGCTGGGGCATAGAGATCCACCATGCCCTACTGGACAATCAAAGGGGGTATGGGAGAAGATACTAGAGAGAGCAGATTGAAGGAGGGGATATCCTGTGGGACTATTTTGGGGCGGTAGGTAGGGGAAAAACGGGAAGAAAATTTGTAACTCAAAATCTTGCAGAAATGAATGATGTAAACTAGAAGTTAATAAAGCATTTGATAAAAAAAAAAAAACTTACTGTTATTGGTACTGGAAAGGGTGTGGTAATTAATGCCCTGTTGCTTCGTTCACCATTCTGGTGACTTCCTAGCCCAAAATATACCTCAATGGCCATCACCCCTCTATATATGTTGTTCCCTCCTATTACTGGGGCTCTTAAACTAAGATCCATGGGTCAGTTAATTAGGTAGGGTCAGTTAATTTCTTTAACTGTAATTCAATAACAGTTTCCTTTATAATCTTATGCACTTAGAAACATTATTCTGAGAAGGGGCCCATGGGCTTCATCAGACTGCCAGAAGGGCCATGACACACAAAATGGTTAAGAATTCCCTACCTATTAGAATGTATGCTCCTTGAAGGCAGAGACTGTCTCATTTCTGTATTTGCCTCCTTAGCAATTAGCAAAGTCTTGGCACATAATACTTTAAAAGTGCCTCATTCATTCATTCATTCATGCATGAATTCAGATTCAGATCTGGTAGAGACTTCTCATTCTAGAACCAGAACCCAGGCCCCCTGATTCCACAGTCAGGCCAAGAGTATTTTATTCAGACCTTCTCTGAGAAGGCTTTCAGAAGACACATTTTGCCAGAGGAGAAATGTATGGAGAACTCATCCCAAAATGACAACACGGTTTCTATGTTGGGCCTAGGGAATTTTGAGGTAACTTGCTCCACAGGGTATGTATGACTAAGCTTAGGAACTTTGCTCCCTGTCCAGATGTCCCCCTATCCCCATCCCAGGCTAGAGTCTTCAAGGTGATCAGGATGGGGGAAAGGGGAGAAGGCAGAGACTCAGAGAGCAATGGAGACTGGCAGGAAGAGCAATGCCAGGAGAAAGGGGGAGAGGGCTGGGGAGGCCAGAGACCAGGCAACCTCAGAGAAATCCTCTTTTGTTTGCCTGCTGTCCTGCTGCTGCTGCCCCTCCAGCTGAGGGGTCTGAGCTCAATGAATGAAGGAGCGAGTGAGTGAGTCGAGACAGGCAGCTCAGGAGCCCACTGAGTCTCGGGAGATGACAGGCGGCTGTCAGCCTTCCCACGAGCTGCCTGCCATTCCCAGAGGAATTTCAGGCATCAATCAAGGCGCTCTGCTTTCTGCCTCTTTACCATGACATGCTCTTCTCTCTCCTCCTGTCTCTCTGTCTCTCTGTCTCTTTATCAGTCAATCAAAGGCCTCAGAATAGCTCCAGCCCTGATGAACTTGGGATAAGAATAGAGGAGTTCTCACATTGTGCACGATTTCCCCCCACGCTGTGAATCTTCTTGTGAAAGGAGGGGTGCGGTGGGGCATAAAGGTGGAGCCTTTTTGGAGGCTTCTTCATGCTCAGGCTCTGAAAGGCCCCGCCACCCCCTGCAGACACTCTCACATCCCTGGGGGAGCCAGGGCCTCAGGAGCAAGAGGGGATGTTCACATCCCATGCTCCTCTTGCCCCCCCCTTTCCTCCTCATCTTCCTCCTGAGCCTCTCTTTCCTCTTCCTCATTATTCTCTTCTTTGCTCATCCTTATCTTTGTTCCTTCTAGTTCATCATCCTCCCATCTTCTCTTCCTCTTCTTTCTCTCTCCTTCTTTTCCTCATTCCTTCATTGCCTCTCCCCATGTTGCTTTTTCCTCCTTTTCCTC
>NW_027185698.1:45377719-45514669 GCF_028583685.1 Petaurus breviceps papuanus | reverse complement strand
GCCCTGAGAGCTCTGGTCTGGATCAGGGTTCTGATCCTGACCCTTTGACTAAATGTATAGGTCAGACAGAAAGAACCTGATGTCCATCTCACCACCCCTGTCCTAAATCCAGGGTTGATCAAACTCTGTTCTTTGTTCTGCCCATGGCCCCTCTGATCTATCGCATCGGAGCAAAGGTATACCTCTACCTGCCTAGAAGAGAAATGAGCCTGGTCTTGGCCATCCATTCCCGGGACAGGTCAGCTGAGGCTTGGAGGAATCAGGACAGGAGTCCAGGGAAGGCTTGCTTGCCAGAGGATACTTGAGTCATGCTGCTGCCTTCAGAAGCGTCGCACAGAAGGAACAGGACCCAAAAAGCCTTCAAAAGTCAAACAGAGAGAGATACTGAACAAGCACTTTGGAATCTGAAATGGGAAGGGCCCATCCCTCCTACCCAAGCAGAGATTTCCCTCAGCAATAGGAACTGGGGGGGGGGGGGGGGGCGGGGGGGGGGGGGGGGGGGGGGGGGCGGGGACCAGGACCAGACCAGGAGGAAAGTAGGAGCAATCCCATCAGCCTCGAGTTGTGAGGATTTGATCTTTTTGTCCCAGGCTCCTATGTCTGCAGAAAGAGCCCCAGGATGTGAGACTGGTCCCTCCCAGGCTCTTTACCTTCCTCCAGGCCTTCCTTTTGTTGTCCCACCCCACCCCCAGCCAAGAGTATCCTCTCTGCTTTTCCAAATCCTCCCCATTCTTAAAGCCCTCCTCGGGAAAGCCCACACTTATCTATTCTGTTTTTGTTTTTGTTTTTTTGGCCAGGCAAACAGGATCAAGTGACTCTCCAAAAGGGTCTGAGGTCAAATTTGAACTCAGATCCTCCTGACTGCAGGTCAGTGCTCTGTTCACTGTATCACCTAGCTGCCCCTGATCTATTCTTTTTTTTTTCTTTTAAATTTATTTCTTTATAGTTTACAACATTCAGTTCCACAAGTTTTTGAGTTCCAAATTTTCTCCATCTCCCTCTCCTCCTCCCTTCCCCCCCAAGAAGGCAGGTAATCCAATACAGGTTCTACTTATACTTTCATATTAAACATATTTGTACAATAGTCAAGTTGTAAAGAAGAATTAGAACCAATGGAATGAACCCCAAGAAATAAGAAACAAAATAAAACATAACGAAAGAGAGAGCAGGCATCTGCTTCCATCTGCATTCAGACTCTAATTCTTTCTCTGGATGTGGATATCCCTTTCCATCATGAGGCTTTTGGAGTTGTCTTGGAACCTTGCATTGCTGAGAAGAGCTAAGTCTATCAAAGATAGTCATCACAGATACGATGTGTCTGTAATTGTGTACAAAGTTTTCCTGGTTCTGCTCCCCTCACTCAGCATAAGTTCATATATGTCTTTACATGTTATTATGAAGTCCGTCTGCTCCTCATTTCTTATAGCACAATAGTATTCCATTACATGCATATACTGATGGGGCACCTGGGGTCTAGGTCAAACCAACTTGTAAAACCAGTCTGTGAAGTTGTAATTTGTCCTTTCCCACCCTTGAGCTCTGCCCCTTCTCCCTATCCCACACTCCACCTAGGCAACACCCTGTGACCCCTTTTGTTCTTACTTAATCTCTTCATTTCTTCTCAGATCTGGCCCACACCCTCCTTTATCCTTGCCTTTTGTCTCCTTCTACCTGGCCCAAATCTTATCTAAACTATCTATTCACATTCTCCTCTTGGTCAGCTCTGACCTTTGTCTATGCACTGAGGCCCCTCCCCGTCAGGTCAGCCCTGACAATGGCAGCCCTACCCTTTAAAGGTAAAAGCATGTACCCCTCTCACTCGCAAGTCCCCTAAAGGACTCTTGCCTGCTGTAATGGCGTAATAATAAACTTTCTCAACTCTAACTCCAAGCAAGGCTGAGCTGAATTCTTTCCAGACGCCCTAGCAGGTTTCCTGGTCTTGGATGAGATCAGGGTTCCTGCTGAACGTATTGGGATCCCGTCCCCCATCAATACCACAATTCATTTAGCCATTCACCAATTGATGGGCATCTCCTTGGTTTCCAGTTCTTTGCCACCACAAAAAGAGTTGCTATAAATATTTTTGTACATACGGATCCTTTTCCCATTTGTGGGATTTCTTTGGGATACAGCCCTCTATAGATGTGGTATTGCTGGGTCAAAGGGTATGCACATTTTTATAGCCCTTTGGGCATAGTTCCAAATTGCTCTCCAGAGTGGTTAGATCAGTTCTTCTCCAGCATTTATAATTTCCCTGTTTTGTCATGTTAGCCAATCTAACAGGTGAGATGTGGTACCTAAGAGTTGTTTTGATTTGCATTTCTCTAATCAATAGTGATTTAGAGCATTTTTTCATATGATTATAGATATCTTTAATTTCTTCCTCTGAAACCTGCCTGTTCATATCCTTTGACCATTTATCAATTGGGGAATGACTTGTATTCTTATAAATTTGACTCAGTTCTTTTTATATTTTAGAAGTGAGGCCTTTAAGGGGCGGCCAGGTGGCTCAGTGAGTAAGAGCACCGGCTCCAGTGTCAGGATGACCTGGGGATCAAATCCCGGGCTCAGATACTTAGCACCACACCCAGAAATAACTGGCCAGGTAACATTGAGCAAGTTACTTAACCCCGATTGCTTTAAAAAAAAAAAAGAAATGAGGCCTTTATCAGAGATCTATTCTTTTTTAAAAATACATTGAATCTTTCTAATGAACAAAAATCCACTTCTTCTCCTCATATCCCAGATAATAATAATAATAATCCTTGTTACAAACATGCATAGTCAAGCAAACCAGATTCCTCCATCAAGTCCAAAAAATATTTCTCCTTCTGCACTCTGGGTGTATAATCTTTCTATCAGGCAATGAGTGGTCTCTCCTATTCTTGACCAAGATCCCGATACTATACTTTGCCAACATTGCATTAGTAGTTATAATCTGGTATTTGATTCTATCTTTTTTTTAACTGTATTCTTTCCTTTGTGTATAGGAATCTCACCTGCCTGACCATATTATCAGTTGGAGAGAGTGAGACCTAGGTCTCTCTCCTTTGAGAACATAATCACCCTGGGGGCAGGATCAAGTTCTGTTCCTTTGGTCCCCATGAAAATGAAGCATTTACTAAGGTGGATTGGACTTGGAGGAAATCAGCTCAGCATGTCCTTTAACGGGGCCCTTAAATCAGGAAATCCATATCATAACATGGAAATTATAACACCCTCCCCCACCCTGCCCCAGTCAATAGGAAAGCAGATCTATCACCTAGAAGCAGTTTCCTCAGAATCCTAGAGGACTCCCTAAGTGGCTCTCCAGCTAAAAGGACAGCTCCCAGCTGGACTGAGCTCTGGAGGCTACCAAATACCTTTCCCCTCCATGTCAGAGCCCTAGGGCATAGCGGGATTTGCTTCATTTCCAGTCTAGGTTGGAAGGTTTCTCAACAGCAATCCCAAATCCAAGAATTCCCATGTTCCACGGAAGGAGAATCAAAATCTGCCACTCCCACTGCCCCCTCGAGCTGAGCAACTGAAAAATAAAGCCCATATCACACACACGTGTAGACTGGCATCAGCCACGTCCAGAAATAGGCGTCTCCTTTCATCTGAAGTTCATCGCCCCCTGGTAGGAAGTGAGTGGGGCATTTCATCTTCACTCTTCCAGGATTCATGGTTTATAATTTATTGGATCTGAGTTCAAATGTCTTTCAAGGTTCTTGCTGTTGTTTTTTCTCATGATTGTGGTGACTGTGTGTGTTCTCCGGGGCCTGCATGCTTCACCCTGCATCAGTTCATAATGGTCTTCCTGGATTCATCTGAAACAGTTCATCTTGTTCTTTCTTTCTTTTTTTTTTTGCTTTTTTGGAGGGCAATTGGGGTTAAGTGACTTGCCCAAGGTCACATGGCTAGTTTTTGTGTTAAGTATCTGAAGCTGGATTTGAACTCAGGTCCTCCTGACTCCAGGGCCAGTGCTCTGTTCACTGAGCCACCTCGCCGTCCCTATCTTGTCATTTCTTAACTGCACATTGATATATGGAGTGTAAGTCGCCTCTTGGGACAGTGAGGTGGCATGGCAGATACAGCACTGGGCTTGGAGGTGGGAGGACCTGAGTTCAAATGTGACCTCAGACACTTACTAGCTATGTGACCCTGGGCAAGTCACTTCACCCTGTTTGCCTCAGTTTCCTCATCTGTAAAAAGAGCTGGTGAAGGGAATGGCAAACCAGCCTAGTATCTTTGCCAAGAAAACCCCAAATGGAATCATGAAGAGTCAGACACAATGGAACAACAACAAATCACTTCCAAATCCAGAATTTGCTTCAGACTTGTCATCTGAAGGACTGGGGACTCCCAGTGAAGACTCTTTGCCCTGAAGCCTGAGAATTGCCCGGAGGCATCCTGAGGCTTCTTTCTGAGGCTCTGCTATTCCATCTGCTGGCTGGCGGCGCGCTGGCTGGCGGCATATCGCTGGGCTGACCAGAGCTCCTGGATCTGGATGCCCTGACATCACCTTCACTTGGTCACAAAATGGCAGAGTCAAAGGGATATGCTGAGAAGTTACAGACCCCCTCTCCCTGGGACTACTACAGCAGCCCTCTAGCAGGTCTCCCTGCTTCAGACTTTCCCCTCTCTGATCCATCCTTCACCCTGAGGACAGGGTCAGTTTCTATTCCTCTGGTCTCCTCCATGACAATAGGGTGTTCCTTCTACTTGCTCCCAGGAACCCAGCCTGGCAGATCCTTTAGATCCTAGAATGATAATGCCTCCACACAACTACAAATAGCATATTAGGACCTTCAGTTTAGAGCTAGCAGGAACCTTAGGGTCCATCAAGTCCAACCTTGTCATTTTCTATATGAGGAAACTGAGGCCCAGAGAGACAGGTGCATTGCCCAAGGTTATACAAGAAGTAAGAGTCAAGGGGAGGCGAGGTGGCACAGTGAATAGAACACCGGCCCTGGAGTCAGGAGGACCTGAGTTCAAATCCAGCCTCAGACACAACACAAAAACTAGCCATGTGACCTTGAGCAAGTCACTTAACCCCAATTGCCCTCCAAAAAGAAGAAGAGTCAAAGAAGGATTCAAACCCAGGTCTGAACATTTGATAACAAATTCTGTGGCTCTTTCCACTGTAGCATGTTCTGACCATGTCACTCCTCTGCTCAAAAGCCATCAATAGGGGTAGCTAGGTGGTGAATAGCAGTGAATAGAGCACCAACCCTGGAGTCAGGAGGACCTGAGTTCAAATATGCCACTTCGAATCAGACACTCGACACTTACTAGCTGTGTGACCTTGGGCAAGTCACTTAACCCCAATTGCCTTGCCTTCCCCCCTCCAAAAAACAAACAAACAAAAAAGCCATCCATAGCTCCCCATTGCTTACCAAATAGAGGTCCAAATCTCAGGGTTAGTCTCAAATGAGATATTTATAAAGCACTTAGCACAGTGCTTGGCACATAATGATATATATAATTTACCATGTATATATATACACACATACATACATAAATGTTAGTCACTAGCTATAATTATTAGATTCAGGAACAACTGCATTCAATTTCTCCTTTTGACACATACTTTCTATTGTGTCACTTTGACCCAAAACTGTAACTTGGAGATGGTGAGAATGATGGATTGATTGAGTTGGGGGTTCTGAGCTACAACAGGGCTAAAGTTAATTGGGTGTCACTGCTAAGACCAATGTCAATAGAATGAATGCCTATGGGGCAAAAGGTTACCAGGTGGCTTGAACAGGGACATGCCAGTATGGGTCAGAAAAATAAAAAAGTGCCTGTGAGAGTGGTTGATGTATTTCCAGTTGGGACTGGAAGATGGGGAGACCCAGTCCCCCCCAAAAAAAAATTTCATCTAACTTTTCAGTGCTTCCAGGAAATGATTGCAAAAATTCTTAACCTAGGGTCTAACCATATTTTTTTCATCTATATTTTGATCTTTATATTTCAATATAATTGATTTCCATGAAAATCCCATGTATGTTAGTTTATGTATTTAAAAACATTATTCTGAGAAGGAAGAGGGAGAATCTAAAGGCTTTATCAGACCATCAAGGCGATCCATGACATACCAAAAGGGTAAGAACTCTTGCTGCCTGTGGGTTACTAAGGAATTGCTAGTCTGCATTAGGGTAGGGAGTTTCCTGTCCCATTGCAATCAAAGGTCTGGATTAAAATATAAAATAAAACACACACACATACTTACATATGTGGATGTGTGTAAAGCAGTCTGGTAAAACTTAAATAGAACTAGAGCGCTACAGGTCACAGATTGACTTAGAAAACCACAAATTGACGTTATCTACATTGTGTTGTATTTTTGTTTATCTTGCTACCCACTTCCCAAGTACATTTGAATCTGGTGCACTGAGGAGGATTTTTTGCAAGTTGCAGCTTGTGGTCTATATGGGTGTTTGTGCCTCTGCCATCATGCAGAAAATGACACGATCTCTGCCCTCCTGGGGGTTACTGGCTTTTAAGGGAGGAGAGAAGAGATGTATTATACACCAATGTGTGTGGACAAGGGCAAAGGAGAGTTCTAGGCAAGGTTCTAGACTCTAGAAAATTTGTAAAGGGAGAGAGAGAAAGGCCCCTTGCCAGTGGCGGGCTCTGGAGGCAAGTAACTCCCACAAAGGAGCCTGAGTTGAACCTTAAAGGAAGATGAATTTGAAGGGGAGATGTGAGGGGGTGCACTGAGGCAACTTGTGGTTAGTTGGTCTGAAACCCTGAACTCTGCCTGACAGGAACACAGAGCAGAGACAAGAACTTGGATCTGGGTTGTGGTGAAGCATTCAATGCCAGGGGAAGGCTATTACAGCCTTCAGACAGCAGAGAATCAAAGAACGTTCTTGGCCAGGAGAGCGAGATGGCCAGACATCTGTGCCTGAGGAGGGTTATCTTGACAGCTATGTGGAATATGGATAGAAGAAGGGAAAGACAGGAGGTAGGGCAAGTACTTTGGGTCTGGGCAAGTACTTTGGGCCCGGACAAAAAGGTGACAGCATGAATAGAAAGAAAGGGATGGATGCAAGAGATACTCCCCATGAAGAATAAAGAGAATTTGGCAGCTATTTGGGGGGAAGGAGAGGGAAGAATCAAAAACTACTTAGAGAACCTTGCTAAATGGCAATGAGGACTGATATAAATAATCAATGGACTGTGGGAAAAGGGATACAGTAAGACTGAAGAATTGGTCCAACCATCCTGAAAACCAGTTTGGGATTATGCTAAGAAAGTGACTAAAAGATGTCCATACCCTTTGAGCCAACGAGCTCAGTTAGACACCCTCAAGTGAGTTGAAGATGGAAGGAGTGTTTCTATATACATAAAATGTATAGTGAGAAAATAGATGCCCATTGATTAGGGAATGGCTAGACAAATTGTAGTATATGAATGCAATGGATTATCACTGAACCATAAGAAGCAATAAACACAACAAATTTTAAAACACATGAAGGACTTATATGAACTAATTCAGAATAAAGTAAGCTGAACCAGAATGATGTGCACAATATACATGAAAAGAACAAGAAAAAAAACTGAGAACCAGCCTTGACCCTGAAGAGATAAGAAAATGTAACTTTACCCCACCCCCCCCCTTTTTTTTTTTGCAGAGGTGATGGTCTATAGGTGTGGAATACAACATGCTCTGTCAAACTTGGCTGAGGTAGGTATTGGTTAGAGTTACTGAGCTGCTTTTTTTCATTCTTTTTTCTTTATTACAAGTGATGTCTCTGGGAAAAAGAGAGAGAGAGAGAGAGAGAGAGAGAGAGAGATTGAGAGATTTGGACATGAAGGTGATATAAAAACAAAAATATCAATTAAAATTTTTAAAAGAAAAGAAAAAAGTGAGTAAAGTTTTGAGTCTGGATGATGAGGAGGATGGTGGTGCTGATCAACAGAACGAGAAGGAAAATGACATATTCAGGTCTGTATATATCAGGTTTGAGAAACTAACCAGACGTTCAGGTCGAGATGTCTAGAATGAATTGATGATACAGGACTGGAAAAGGAGAGAAACAACTGTGGGTGAAGGTAGAGACTTGAGGATCACCTCCATAAGGATAATTTGTCCCGAGATCACCAAGCAAGAGTGTACTTCATACTGCTCACCTGTACCCACTCACACTGGCCATAAGAGGTAGGCAAGGCAGACACATTTATCTCTATTTGTCAGATGAAGAAAGTGAGGGTCATCGATGCTGTGACTTGCCCAAGGTCACAGTCTGACTACAAGCTCAAAACTCTTTCTATCACACCAGACAGTGACCTTTAACTGAGGCTCAGAGAGGAACAATAGGTTGTCCAAGGTCACAAAGTGAGTCAATACGGCAGCCCAGACTCTCCCTCAGTCTTAAGAACCTTAACCAGGGGACTCCTGACATTGCTAACGTGAGGCCGAGGCTGATTTGCTGCAGCAATACCAGGGAATGCTGGGGCTCTCTCCTCTCGGGGCATTCTGTCATGAGCCCAGGAGCCCAGGACCCTGGCTGAGGTCAAGGGCCAGGGAGACCCACTGTGCCCTCATTGTTCAGCGCCCATCAGTCACCCTCACGACCACAGCTGGCATGCTGAGCCAGCGTGAGAAACAGGAGAATCCTAGAGGACGTGGCCATCTCGAAACCACACGCCTTGAAACCGAGACAAGAGTGTCAGCATCTCATAGAAGAGAGGCTTGCCTTGATGCTGCAGCATGAGCGGAAGGCAGGATTGCACAAGATGAAAACCCCAAACCTCACTTGGTGAAACTGAGAACAGCTCTGCTATAGGGAGGGTTTCCCACCAGGTGGCAAGTAACTGAAAACCTGGGTCTCAGGGCCCCAAGGACAAAAGCAACAACAATAATAAACAAGGACAGCAGCTCACTTTTGCAAAACACTTCAAAGGTTTACAGAATGTTTTTCTCACAGTAACCCTGTGAGGAAGGAGGTGAGAGACTTGTGAAGGGACTTAGCTACGGTCATGTCGATAGGAAAAGGCCTGAACCAGGATTCAGACCCCGGGGAGGGAGGCCCTCAATGAAGTAATCCTCCTTGGAACTCCCGGCGCATTCTGCAGACTTCTTGTGGCCCCCATCACATCCCACCTGATATTATAGTGATCTGTGCCATTCCCCTCCCCCGGGGACCCCCATTTCCCACTGTCCCTCAGATATACTAGATTCCTTCTAGGCAGGAAATGAAGCCTACTTCATTTAGGAAATTAAGGGTTTCCATCCTGAGCTCCCCCATTGGCTTTTCATTTCCTCCCTCTCTGAGGAAGGAGTGGTCCTTCTCCTTGTCAAGTCCAAACCCTCCACCTGTACCCCTGAGCTCTCTCCCCCCTCCCCTCTGGAAATTTCCTGCTCAATCACTGTCTCTCTCTCTCTCTCTCTCTCAGATTCAGTATGGGCTCCTTCCCTGTGGCGTGAAGATGGGGAGAAGGCAATTCCTACTACTGTAGTAGCCAGGAACTGCACTAGGTGCTTTACAGATATTATCGCAGGTGATCCATAACAACCCCGGGAGGTAGGTGCTGTTATTATCTCCATTTTAACACTGAGGAAACTGAGGCAAACAGAGGTCAGGTGACTTGCCCAGGGTCGCACAGCTGGTAAATGTCTGAGGTTGGATTTGAACTCAGGTCTTCTAGTTCTTTACCACTACTGTCCCTACTGTTTATAAGTATGTTCTGGGTGTCCTGCTTCCTTAAAAACAAAACATACAAAAACCATCCCCTCAAGAAATTGTCTTAATTCTCCTTTCCTTAACCAGTCAACTCCTAGAAAAAGTTGTTCGTGTTTAGGGCTTCCCCTAAACTTTCAGGCCCTTTGCTCTGTGGCTTCCCAGCCCACCCCCAAAAAAGAAACTTTCTCTCAGTTTGCCATTGATCTCTCAGCTTCTAAGTTCTCAGTCCCATGCTCTCTGACCTCTCAGCTACTTCCCGTGGGCACTAGTTGACCCCTTGGATACTCTCCTTGTTCCTTGGTTTTTACCACCCTGCTCTCCCCTGATCCTCCTCTGACTACAATTTCTCCATCTCTCTTGCTGTCTCAGCCTCTATCTCCCTCTCTCTTTACACTGGGTGTCTTCAGTCTTCCATTTACTCTCTTCTCTTTGTCCAGACTCTCCCTTGGTTGACCCATCCCCTCCTGTTGATTCAATGACCATCTCTACTCAATATGGCCATCAGATTTATATATCCAGCCCTAACTTCTCTCATGAGCTCAGTCTTGCAACTGCCAACTACCTACCACATGCCTCTTTTTGGACGCTCCACTGGAACTTCAGATACATGTCCAAAATGGAATTGTTCATCTTAAACTGCCCCCCGCCCCAGACCTGCCCCTTTTCTAAACAAAGTCAATCAGTCAGTCAATGAGCATTTATTAAGCACTACGTGCCACTCACAGAGTTAAGCAGGAGGGATACAAAGAAAGGCAGATTCATGGTAACTGTCCTCAAAGAACTCAAATTCTAATGGGAGACACACATGCACAACTATACGCATACAGCAGAGTAGAGGGAAAGGGGGAGGCACTCCTCTTAAAAGGGGCTGGGGAAAGGTACAGAATACAGAATTTGATATGAGCCTTGAAGGACGCCGGGGAAGGAGGGTGAACATTCCAGGCGCGGGACAGCCAGCCAGAGAAAAGGGGCATGGAAATGGGAGATTGTGATGGCCAAGGAACAGTGAGAAGGCAACAAGAGTGGCAGCTGAGGGGAGCCTGCGGCAGGCTCCAGGTGAAGTGGAGAGATGGAGGGAGGGGGTAAGGACGTTGGGGAGTAGAGGGGCTGCAGGGTATCTTGTCTCCCACAGCTGCTGCAGGTGTCAGGCTTGGGGTAGTTATAACTGCCCTGAGGGGCCCACATCCAAAACCTCCAGAAAGCCAGCAGCAGAAGGGGAACAGAGTTGGGTAATATAGCAGGAGGTTTCAATGCACAGATCACACACACTCCTTGGGAGTCAAGCCATGACCCCAACTTTGGTACTTTCTCTGCATCTATTTGCCTCTATCACATTTTGAGTGGGGGAGGTGGGGTGGGTATCCAGCCAGCTCTGCCCTCTTAAAAGAATATAAACTCCTTGAGGGACAGTCATTTTAAAAAATAACACTTTTTATTCCTAGTATCCCAGCAATGTGTCTTCAAGTCAAGTCAAGGCAACATTTATTAAATACCAACAATGTGTCAGTCATTGTGCTAAGTTATAGGACATGAGTGTTTATTGAACTGTCAGGTCACCTTCCTACCTCCCAGGAGAATACAATCTGTAGCTCCGGAGGACCTCCAAAGGCTCTTCACAGCCAGGTGGCATCCTCAGGTGCAAATTTGACCTAGATGGGGCCTCTGTGAAATTACCAAACGCTGCTGAGCTCTGGGAGAGGGAGCCCAGCTGCCTTCCGGTTTCAGGGATGATTTTCACAAGTATCGTGAGGTTTCCAGTAATAGGTGATAGAGAACAAGGAGACAGTTGTTTTCATTTCTAATTATAATGTGCGACCCTTCCAAGATGGAGAACTACTGAGAGAAAACCAAGTTGCTTTATGAACTTTTACAGGAATGAAAGAACAGTTTTTGTTCAGCGTCTTAAATCTAGGCTCCTGCTCTCGAATGCCAAATGAAACTGTCTTAGCTAATTTATATTTTCTTGTGCTGGTGCTAATGGTGTTCTATGGCTAAAGCTTTGGCCAATGTCATTTACACAGCAACTGCTGAGCTCCCGTCATGTGCAAAAGATCCATGCTAGGGTCAGCCTTCCATTTATTAAGTACTTACTCTGTAGGAGACACACTATGCTGTGGGCCACAGGGATACAAGGACAGAACAAAAACAAAACCAATGTGTCTCTGTGCCCTCAAAAAGCTCACATTCGACTACTGACCTATGAGTCTAGCAGGTTCTATGTGCCAGTCCTCATGCAGTGTGCTAGGGGTACAATGTGGATAACCCCTGCCACCCAGGAGCTTACATTCTACAGGCATCCCATGAATTAACAATTGCTCACTATGCCTAATTAATTGAGTGTTTCTGTGAAAGGATTTACCATTTTTCCAAGATGCAATTGCAGAAAAGTTCATTTGTCATTTTGAACTGCCTACTTCTCCACCCAGGGTTTCAAAAAAAAAAAAAGGCAGCCAAGTGCTTTCTCTGGATTTCTCCCATGCATTTGGATTACAGTTGTATACTTTGTTCCCTCTGTTCCAGATTGTAAATTCCTTGAGTGCAGAGACTGTGACAATTTTTTTGCCTTTGTATTTTTTGTATGTGCATTACTTACAGGAGGGGGCTTAACACATGGTAGGGACTTAATAATTGTTCATTTGGATTGCTGAATTGGGGGTGGGGTGGGGAGGGAGGGAATAAAGTTCTGTAACAAAAGATTTTCCAGGGAAAGTCCTAAGAGTTATTCTAAAACCTTCCCAGCAACCTTCCCAAGGGACAGCTGTCATGGATGGCCTAGAAACAAAGGTGTGGGATTGTCATGGATGGGACTTTCATGACTTGAAGGAGGCAATATACCAGATGATTGCTAGGGTTCCTTGCAGTTCTAAATCAATCAATAAGAGTTTTGTCTCTTTGTTTTTTTCCAGAATGAATTAACATGTGTAAATTGGTTTTCAAACCTGAAAGTGCAATATAAATGCTAGCTGCCATTATTTTTTTTTTTAAAGCAATTGGGGTTAAGTAACTTGCTCAAGGTTACACAGCCAGGTGTTTCTGGGTGGGTGCTAAGTGTCTGAGCCCGGATTCGATCCCTGGGTCATCCCGACACTGGGGCAGGTACTCTTACTCGCTGTGCTCCCTGGCCGCCCCCTCCCCATTATTATTTTTCAATGAGAGGAAGGAAAGGAGGGAGAAAAAAATAAATGCTTATTAATTGAAAAGAAATTTAAAATGATCATCTATGATTCTGTGATCATCTTTGCAAAGAAAGGGAGCTGTGGTTAATAGAGCTATTACATATAAATATACAGACAGTAGGAAGCTATGTATTTGTCTATCTGTCTTTCAAACCTCTTTGTCTACACCTCCCCTATCCACTCAGCATATGGCTTTACTGGTTGGCCAGTCAAGAAGCATTTATTCATCCTATCACATGCCTGCACTGCAATGGGGATACAAGGAAACAACTATGTACATTCAATAAATATTTACAGGATAAACTGGAGATACTCAATAGAGAGTAGGTACTAATATTAAGAGGCATCAGGAAAGGCTTCTCAAAGAAAATGGAATTTTGGCTGGGACTTAAAGAAGGCCAACAGGAAGCAGAGATGAGGAGGAAAAGAATTCCAGGTGTGAGGGACAACCATTAAAAATGTTCAAAATAGGGAGATTGAGTATCTTGTGTGACAGACACCAAGGAGACCAGTGTCACTGGATCACAGAGTATGGGAGCTAGGAAGGTATAAATAAGAGGTAAGAAGACTGGAAAGGTTGGGAGGTGTGGGGGTGTGGAGGTAGTTTATAAAGGGTTTTGAATGCCAGAGGGATTTTATATTTGAGCCTAGAGGTGACAGGGAGCCATTAGTTTATTGAGTTGACAGTTGATATGGTCAGGACTTTGCTTTACGAAAATCATTAATTAATTAATGGAGGATGGAACTGGAGTGGAGAGAGACTCGGGATGGATGGGGGTTTATGTGAGAGAGAGGAGTTGAGGATAATGCCTAGATTGTGAGCCTGAATGACTGGAAGGATGGTGATGCCAAAAGGAATAGGAAAGTTAGGGATATGGGTGAGTTTGGGGAGAAAGATGAGTTGAGTTTGGGATATATTGAATCTAAGATGTCTATAGGACACCAAAGTAAAGATGGAGATGAAACTTATGTCCCCTCTACTGGATGGATGATAAACTCCTATCTTCATCTCTTTCAGGTCTAAGCACAGGGTCCTAAATAGAATGGCTGATTGAATGAAAGGTAGGCAGAATTGTTATCACTCACATGTTTTTGTGAGATTACCAGAACTTGCTGTTTCTGCAGGATGGGTCAGTGATTCAAAGGATCATTGCTGGAAGGGAATTTAGATACCATCCAGCACAATCCATTCCTTTTCAGGGGGAAGAAGAAAATCAGGTGGATCTTAAGTGTTCCATGAAACATAAGGTAACACTATACAAAAGTACTACTGGAACCCTAACCAGGAGGTTCCATAACAAATTGAGGAAAATAGCTGGCAAATGTATTAGAATGAAAAGCATAGAAATGTGTTGCTCTCAAAAATGCGTACAAGCTGATCACACATGTTGTAAAGCTTTCTCACGGTGCTTTAAGGTTTACTCTGTCAGGATTTCATCTGAGTCTCCCAGCAATCCAGAGAAATAGGTATTACAAGTAGTATCCCCATTGCTCACAGGATGACATGAAAGTTAGAGACATTGGTCAAACGGCTACTGTTAGAGGCAGTATTAGAACCCGATCCTATGTCCAGCAATGTACTCCCTATTCCTTGTGGGTAATCTCTGTAAAGTTGGTAGAAGTGAGACCAATGAATCGAAATTATGAGGAGGTACAGCAACTTATAATGGAAAAAAAAATCACTAACAGTTGGAGTTGATCAACAATCGGGGGAGGGGGACTGACCACCAAGCCTTATTTTTCTGGGCCTCAGTTTCCTTACCTGTAAAAAGAAGAGGGCTGAATTAAACAGCCTCGAGATCCAGCAAGAATCTTCCTTTTGATCATCCTCTGACCAGGTCCCTTTCCAGATCTAAATCTATGATCCTACAACCTGTTAAGTCTGTAAAAAGGGATCATGCACTAGGGGATGGATGAGATGATCTCTGAAGTCTCTTTCCAACTCTAGGATGGGAAAGGTGGGGGAAATCAAGTGGAAGGAGTGTTCTAATGGAAATGAAACTTTATGGATAAAATGGCAATCATTCCATCTCTTTTCCCTTGAATGGAGGAGAAAAAAAAAAAGACCAAAATTAGAATATAGGATATACCCAAATTTCCTTTTTTTGGAAAGTAAAATGAAGCTGTAGTTCAGGGGTTCTTATGGATCCTTTTTCAGATTTTTTTTAAAAAATTCATAATTCACAGGGGTGAGGCCAAGATGGCAGAGTCAAAGCAGGAGCTTACTTGAGCTCATGCCCCAGTCACCTCCAATACCTGTAAAAAATGACAATAAACAAATTTTAGAGCCACAGAATCCACAAAATGACAGAGTGAAACAAATCTCCTGCGGAAGGTGGCCTGGCAGGCCAACGGGAAGGGTCTATCACACTGGGCTGGGATGGGAGCGTAGTCCTGCATGGGCCACACCAACACAGACCTCAGGGGACTGAATCAGTGGCAGCTGTGGCAGTTTCCAGACTTCTCAAACCATGTCAAAGAAGGTCAGTGAGGAATTCTGTTGGACCTGGGTGAGAGAAGAGCAGTCTGGCCCCTGCTCCCAGAGCCATGGAGGTAAAAGCGGCTGCCATGGCTGCTCCAAGAGTTCTAGGTCCACAGATGGTGGGGAGACCAAGTAGCTGATTAGAGGACGAATGCAGGAATCTCTTTGTTGGTGCTGAGGCAAGATTCTCTTGCTTTGCCCTGCTTGGATCTGGGTGGCAGTCTTGGGTGGCGGTCCCAGGGTGAGGAGCGCTGGCATGGCAAAGCTTGTAGTGGCTGTGGAGAGGGCATCTTCCTTACAGTTCTGAGGCAGGTGCCTAGAAGAAGCTCTGTCAACAGCCATGCAAAACACTAGAAATTTGGGACAAAGCTCTCCACTCTGGAAACAGAGTTCTACCATGGCAAAGAGCTCAAAAGTCAAGTAATTGGCTGGCAAGATGAGCAAACACAGGAAGAGAAATTAGACTATAGAATCATTACTTGGTGACAAAGACAATCAAAGCATGGCACCAGAGGAGACAACAAAGTCAAAACTCCCATATCAAAAGCCTCCAAGAAAAATATGAACTGATCGCAGGCCATGGAGGAGCTCAAGAAGGGTTTTGAAAATCAAGAGAAAGGGGCAGCTAGGTGGTGCAGTGAATAGAGCACCGGCCCTGTTGTCAAAAGGACCTGAGTTCAAATCTGGCCTCAGACACTTGACACAAAAACTAGCTGTGTGACCTTGGGCAAGTCACTTAATCCCAATTGCCCTCCAAAAAGCAAAAAAAAAAAAAAAAAGAAAGAAAATCAAGAGAAGTAGAGGAAAAATTGGAAAATGAGTGATGCAAAAAAAAGGTGAAAAATGAGTCAACAGCTTGCTAAAGGAGATGCAAAAAAAAATACTGAAGAAAATAACACCTTAAAAAATAGACTAATAACTCAAATGGCAAAAGAGGTACAAAAAGTCAATGAGGAGAAGAATGCCTTAATAAGAATTGACCAGATGAAAAAGGAATTTCAAAAGCTCACTGCAGAAATTAATTCCTTCAAAATTAGACTGGAGCCAGAAACACCTGGCCATGTAACCTTGAGCAAGTTACTTAACCCCAATTGCTTAGGGGTGGCCAGGTGGCTCAGTGAGTAAGAGCACCGGCTCCAGTGTTGGGATTGACCTGGAGATCAAATCCCAGGCTCAGACACTCAGCACCACACCCAGAAATAACTGGCCGTGTAACCTTGAGCAAGTTACTTAACCCCGATTGCTTAAAAAAAAAAAAGACTGGAGCAAATGGAAGCTAGTGACTTTATGAGAAATCAAGATATATTATAAAATAGATTGAAAAGAATGAAAGAAATAGAAGACAATGTGAAATATTTTTTTTTTGGAGAGGGGTAAGTAGGGCAATTGGGGTTAAGTGACTTGCCCAAAGTCACACAGCTAGATTTTGTGTGTGTGTTAAGTGTGTGAGGTCAAATTTGAACTCAGGTCCTCCTGACTCTAGGGCCAGTCTCTATTCACTGTGCCACCTAGCCGTCCCAGTGTGAAATATCTTACTGGAAAAACCACTGACCTGGAAAATAGATCCAGGAGAGAGAATTTAAAAATTATTGGACTATCTGAAAGTCATCATCTAAAAAAGAGCCTAGACATCATCTTTCAAAAAATTATCAAGGAAAACTGTCCTGATATTCTAGGACCAGAAGGCAAAATAGAAATTGAAAGAATTCACCAATCGCCTCTGGAAAAAGATCCCCAAAAGAAAACTCCTAGGAATATTATAGCCAAATTCCAGAGTTCCAAGGTGAAGGAGAAAATATTACATACAAGTAGTCAGGAAGAAACAATTTGAGTATTGTGGAAACACAATCAGGATAACACAAGATCTAGCAGCTTCTACATTAAGGAATCGTAGGGCTTAGAATTTGATATTCCGGAAGTCAAAGGAGATAGGATTAAAACAAAGAATCACCTACCCAGCAAAATTGAGTACAATACTTCAGGGGAAAATATGGATATTCAATGAAATAGAGTTTCAAGCATTTTTGATGAAAAGACCATAGCTGAACAGAAAATCTGACTTTCAAATACAAGACAAAAGAGAAGCATGAAAAGGTAAACAGGAAAGAGAAATCATAAGGAACTTATTTTTAAAGCTGAACTGTTTACATTCCTACATGGAAAGATATTTGTAACTCATGAGACTTTTTTTTAACATTAATATAGTTGAAGAGTATATGTGTGTGTGTGTGTATATTATGTGTGTATACATACATATGTATGTATAGGTGGGTATATGTGTGTATACATGTGTATATGTGAATATGTGTACATAGAGGGCAAAGGGTGAGTTGAATATAAAGGGAAGATATCTAAAAGATAAAATTAAGAAGTGAGAGAGGAATAAAGTGGGAGGAGAAAGAGATAGAACAGGATAAATTATCCCACATAAAAGAGGCAAGAGAAAGCTGTTACAATGGAGGGGAAGAGCAGGCAAGTGAAAAGGGAATGAGTCAACCTTAACTCTCATTGGACTTGGCTTAAGGAGGGTATAACACACACACTCAACTGGGTATCTTACCCTACTGGAAAGGAGGGGGGAAGGGGACAAAAGTGGGGGATAATAGAAGGGAGGGCAGACTGGGGGAGAGGGCAGTCATAAGCAAACACTTTTGAAAAGGGACAAGGTCAAAGGAGAAAATAGAATGAATGGGGGGCACAACAGGATGGAGGGAAATATAGTTAAGTCTTTCACAACATGACTACTATGGAAATGTTTTGCATAACTACATATGTATAACCTATATTGAATTGCTTGTCTTCCCAGTGGGGGTGGGTGAGGAGGGAAGAAGGGAGAAAATCTGGAACTCAGAAGTTTTAAAAACAAATGTTAAAAAAATTATTTTTTCATGCAACCAGGAAATAAGATATACAGGCAATAGGGTATAGAAATCCATCTTGCCCTACAAGAAAGGGGGGACAGGGTAAGAGGAGGGATAGGTGATGCTATATGAGAGGGCAGAGTGGGAGAAGGGAGTAATCAGTATGTTTGCCATCTTTGGGGTAGGGGTAGGGGAGAGATGGGGAGAAAATTTGGAACTTAAAATCTTGTGGAAATGAATGTTGAAAACTAAAAATAAATTCTGAAAAAAAAAAAGAGGATTCAATTTTAAAAAAATCCATAATTCAAAAAAATGCTCTAGTTCAGTATGAGATAAGTGAAACTGAAGATGCAAGTTTTTTTTCCCCATCCAAGTTCATGGATGCCCCAAAATCTATCCATAGATCCCTGGTTAAGAACCCCTGCTATGATTATTTGTTATTGGTTTACTATACCTCCAGAGAAGACTATACACTCTTCTCCTAGAGGTGGTGAGAGAAAATGCTTCATTTGCAAGAAAAATTAAATGAATGCAAGATATTAATGTATTTAAGTAAGTCCAAAAAGATATCAAATAACCCAGAAAAATCTGAAGTAATCAAGTGATCTTAGGGCAATATTCACCCATCAGTTAGATAAATTGAAAGCTGGGCTCGAAACCAGGCCTCAGATACATGGTAGTATGGAAACTCCATTAGATGTGACACAGATGAAGCAGCTTAACTAGAGGGTGGGGATGGGGAGGCAGGGAGGAGGGAGAAGCCAACTCAGTGACACTGAAGAGTCCAACTCCTGGAGTCAAGCTTTTGTGTGATGTCAAGAATATATTTTTGTTCCATGTTATATATAATGAGCAATTTCCCTCACCAACTTCCCTTAAAGCTGAGTTCTTCAATTAGTCACAGCATCTACCCACTAAGTGATTTTTCTGATTTTAATACATTAGCAGATACAAAGCTTCTGGTTCTAACCTAACGATCTTGCTAAAATCTTGGTGTATAAATAAGTGCTTCTCTTCTTCTTCAAAACAGGAAGGAAGCCTTGTGTGGTAGACTGAATCAGAAATTATGTCACGGGTACTTCTGACCTTCCCACCCATTTTAACACCACTGAGGATTCAACCACGTTAAAGACCACCTTAAAAGAGGGGTCACTTATCACCTTCACAACATTTTCATCCTTAACCTGAAAATAAAAATGTGTGTCAATGATGATTCTTCACATTTTCTTTTGATAATCAAGAAATATTTTCCAGAGATTGTTAATGGTCCACACACCCCCACCAACAACCATCTCCAACCCTCAAACTCCACCCTATTCCCCCTCCTCCCATCACTGCCCCCAATTTCATAGTCTTCAGAGACTTTTGGGCTGAGCTCAAGGGCTGTCCGTCTTGGGCAGGGCCCTGTTCTAAAAGTGAAAATAAAAATACATGCTTTGTTCTTAGGCTGAACAAAGCCCAGGGGAGGTCAAGTAATCACCAGGGACTTTTAAAAGAAGTAGCATTTAAACCAAATTAATAAGCAGAAAGCCACATATGCAAAGCAAAAAGTCTTTTATTGAATTCAAGGACTAGGTTCGGTCTAGTATTGCTCAAGGGATCACCTCCTGGGGAACTGATCATTGCATTACAAAGCCCCTGTCTAAAAGTTCAAGTGCTCTTTGTCATACATTCTTCTGAAGCACCAAAACATAACATTGACCACCAAGCCGGGAAGCTACTTGAATTTTTAACCCACTGGAATTAGCATGGCTTCAGGCTAGAAAAGATTCAAGTAGTGAAAGCTGGGGAAATATTAAACCTGGAAGGTCACCACTACGTTTCTGACCAAAAAGTCTGAATGTAGGGGGGAAAATGTCTCCATTCAAGAGGTTTTGTAATCACTCTATGTAATGATGGACAAGTACTTCTGACCAAGTGTCAACCAGAGACTGGAAGTGTCAACAAAAACACCAGATACCTGATGTTTGTTGACAATTATATTACATAACTCAGTTTTTCCCAGTAAGCATTTGAACAAAAGGAACGAATACCCGCAATAGAATCACTGTAGGCAGACTGACTTTAATAAAATGCCCTTCAGAAAATTCATTTCAAAATAGAGAAGCTTTCTCCACAACTGTAAAAGCCATAAAAATGCAAAATACTTTTGTTAGGAAAATTTTAATCAAAATTACTCCTTAATGTTCAAAATAACATTTAACCTATTTTTTTTCTGTCCATATACTGATTAACAGACTATAAACAGGTGATATCACTTCCTTTCCCATTTCCCCCCACCTGAATTTTTTTTGGCTTTTTTTTTTTTTAAACACAGCACCCCCTCCCCCCAAATGGCCACTATAGAAGTCTGGGGATATGGATTACACATGGCAAAGGCAATCCACTATCATTGGAAATTTAGGAGAACTCACTGATTCTAACCCCCAACTCTAGCACTGACTCAGTTGTTTTCGATTTGCTCTAGATCTAGGTCCCCGCAGTCCAGAGGAAATATGCCCTCCTCGGTGCTCTCGCAGTCACTGGGGTCTTCTTCATCGCTTTCACATCCTGCAGCTGCTTTCGTACAATCCCTTGTGCTGAAGCCAATTTGGCATGGTCCGTGATGTCTAACTTCATCCAGCTGCTCTTTCACTGGACTGGAACCAGGGGTGATGATGCTCATGAGGTCATTTGAGTCACATGGGGAGGACACAATTGTCTTCATTTGGGTATCATCATCATCATCATCTTCATAATCAAGGGAGCAAAGACTTTTTGAATTTTTTAGAGTCTGCAATAAAACAAAACACAAAAACTAATGTTTTGCTGCATATACACAACAACAGGTGGCTAGTTTTCTTGATTTGTCACATTTTTCACTCTGACCTTCCTTAGTGCTCAGCAGTATACCATGATATACAATGAGTGTCAGTTTCTTTAAATGAGTTTTCAGTTTTCTTACTCATATTTCCATAAGTTCACATCTTAAAGACAGCTGAATAACCAATCTTGTTATTCACCTTTTTTTTTTAAACATTGCTTAGGATCGTAGATTTATAACTTAAAGATTTTCTAATCCAACTTGCTCTTCTTACAGATGAGAAAAACAGTTTTAAGCCCAGTATCACATATGTACTAACTGGCAGAGACACATTTGAACCTGGGTCCTCTGATTCAAAATCCAGTGTGCCTTTTTTTTACTACACCAAGCTGCTGGTGTAAGAATGAAGGAATGGCAGTGAAGGCTCTACTTTGGAAACCAAGGAAACAAAATGACAAAGAAATGTGCTTTATTTCAGAATTAGCAACACTGACCACTTAAAACTGGGTATATATATCTGAAAAACTGTCAAGAACCAAAACCAGTGAGGTCCTTACAACTTATGTGGTTTATTCCCTCCAAACCACAATTCCTCAACAAAGGGTTTGATGCCTAGAATATCATCAAAAATTCCCCTCTGGTTATAAAATATCTCATCCTGCTAGAAATAAGTAGTCTATTAATCAGGGTCAATCCCATGAGGAGGCCAAGTGAACGAGCCCGAATGTCTGATGGCATTTACCCTGGTCAAAGATCAATTTACTTGTTATTTTCAGATTAAATTCTATTTCTCAAAAGGAAGACCAAATCATATTTGAGTCAATAGGATACAGTCCATAAAATGTCCCGTTTTTTCATCCACATTTTCTAGTAAAAAAAAAATTGGGATATATCCAAAAGGAATGCATCTTTCATTCAAATACAGCAAAAGAGACTAGAAGTCCTACATTATCTCTTGAAGTTCATGAAGCTACACAGGTAAGGACACAGCTTTTACCCCTTTCCCTTTCCTACTTTTCAAAAATCGGATGATAAACCTGTTTTACATTTAAGCTTGCCAGCAATTAAGATATGACTATACACATAAAAATAGTATACATACATAGTATTTAAAATGAATACATATAGGTGGAACCCAAATTTTTTTTAGCATATTATAAATTATCTTGTAAAAATATGTCTATAAATATAAAAATATATAAATTATTTCCTGTATGTTTTAATATATTTACAACTCCTCTTTCTAATATTATATAATAATTGTGTCTTTTACTATAACTCTGTAGATTCAAAAGATGCTGGACTCAACCTTTTATGCATGTATGTACCTACTTGACAGATGGCACCAATGACAACTGCTGAGATGTCATTGTAACACGTACCAAATTCACAGATTGCAACTGTGCAGCTTAAGCACTACAAACAGCAGGTTTCTTAATGACTTCCAATTTATGTAATTTATAGAAGGTGTTCTTCTAATAGTTACCATGTCACTAATACTTGTAAAGGAAAAACAGAATGTAGCTAAAAATCCAATTAAAAACTCTAACAAGGAACTGAAGAGCCAGAGCTTCCAGAGACTTGAAAGATAAATTACTTTCTCTTCATGTTAGCTTTATTTATTGAATTTAAACAATATACAGTTGTTTATAAGATCCTGCTTGATAGAAGCTAGTGCTTTTTTCTCCCTGCAATATGCTTACATAGATCAACAAGGAACATTTGTTTCCTTTGAAACATGAAATCACAATACAACAAACATTTATTCAGAACTCCACCAGGCACTGGGTATACAAAGAGAAGATGAGATAGTCCCTGACCTCAAGGAGCTTACCTTCTACAATGTCAGAGTTTCCTAGGGACCATTTAGTATAAACCCTTCTCTCATCAAGGAACAGAGAAGGAAATGTAGAGCCTAGAGACATTAAATGGCATGCGCAGGGCCACAGGCCGCTCTGCAGCAGAGTGGGGACCGCTCACTCCCTACATGCACATGAAAAGGCAAGTTTAAAAATTAATACATAACAGGTAAATATATGAGTCTTTAAATTATTCAGTCAATTTGAGTAGCTTTGCCCCTGGAGATTAAGCACATTTCTAAAAGATGTTTATAAGTAAAGTGGAAAATGGCACGCGAGCCCCACCGCACTGAGAGAGCTCACTGGCCTCAGCCGAGTCCTTCCAGACTGTTGGTGAACTCTGCTGGATGGGACAACAGAAGAATCCAAGGACAGCCTCGGCTAGAACTCAATGCACTCAACATATGTCTCTGTGTATTAAGAAGCATAAAGAAAAAAGGAGTGGGATGGTAAAATGTCTGAATATTCTACTTTCCCCTGCAAACAAGGGCAGTGAGGGGAAAAGAAAATATCCCCAAAGCCTTCTTTTCCAATCAAACAAGTCAGGCTCACATTTAATTGAAAGCAAGATAATGCCTAAGTGTTCCACCAAACTTGTGGCTCAGAAATTTCACAATGAAATCACTGTATAGACCTGGGGGGGGAAAGGGGGGGAGGTGCACTCACGAAAAACTCTCCCAGGAATTCCATGGGTACATTTGCCCCACAGAAGTTCTTAATTACATACTGTACACACTATAAAACATGGATTATCTGCCAGTCACCAACATCATCAAGAAGCTTTTGTTATGTTTTATTTCTTTGGGGAGAAACCCATCAAGGATAAAGTCACAGAAGTTCAACAAAAAGTACATTAACCTTACAAAGATCTATAGCAGAAGTGAAGCTTGTCCAAGCCACTTTTCATAACTGTAATACTTATTTCTCGAAGTTAAAATCCAAAGGCTCCACATATACATGAACTGAGCTTCAAAGAAAGCCAAAACCTAAATGAATGACTAGGCAAAACATTTCAAAGAAAAATAAAAACTGGTCAAGGATTGTCTGCTCATATTTGTCACCAAGTACATGAAGGACTTGGATCTATGCCTAGAAAAGCCAAAGAAGTTTTTTGGTTTTTTTGCATTTAAGGACAAAAGTGTGGCTCCAGCTCTTAAGAGGAAGTTAGAAAGGTGTAAGAATTTTGACAGGGTCTCTTTTGCCCAACAACCTACACAAAGAAAGTCAGTCTGGCTTCTTTTCAGAACATTTTCATTGTTGTTGAGTGGAAAAGTAAACTTTGGTAATCAGCATGCTAAAGAGAGAAATGTTGGTATAAATAGCTCCAATTTGAACTTTCTATGGAGTAAACACATTTCCCCCCCATCAAACAAAGCTCACACTCTAGAATCTATGAAACTCATTGAAAAAAATTTTCATAGTTAAGTTTCCTTAAAATTCTAGTTAGCAGATAAAAGTCAATGAGGTTAATAGATGCAAAGATACACACACACACACGCATGCATGCACACACGCTATACTTTTTGACTAATAGAAATTTTCCACATTTCTTCTAGGGATGATACTTTTTAGGGTACCTCATGATGCTAGAGGAAAAAAAAATTTTAAATGTATGGCCAAACTCTGCTAACTAATATTCTTTCTGGATATCTTGAAGGGCTTTTTTCTTTCCCCCTTTTTTTGGGGGGAGGGGGGTGTTGGGACATGGACCATGGACCGGGACACACACACACACACACACACACACACACACACACACCCCAAATGCCAAAATAAAACAAACACAGGGAAAAGTCTGAATTGTATTCCAGCTGACTCTTTCAGTAGGAGGACAGCATTGTCTTTCTTGAATAAATAAAAGCTCCTAATAAATCTTCATATTATGTCAAGACACAATGAACCTGAAGATCTAAGTGCAGTTTAATTATACTCACTTCCTGCTTTAATTTGGCACAGATTCCTTCTGGTGCTACAATCACTACTAACAAAGAAATTAATTACCATCTTAAAGAACGCTTTTTTTTTTGCTGGCCCTGTTACAATATCCTAATTAATTCATAGTATCATTCTTTATTTAAGCCTATGAATGCTTTATTCATATCCTCTACTACCCTGAAGCAGACTGCTTCAATTGCAGTTATATTTCTATATAAAGCATCTGAATGTCAATTTCAAGGCAGAGGAAAAATTAGATACCTGGACATTTAAAACAGTTTAGGGAAATTAGCTACTCCCTCCAAGGAGTCAAACTTCAAACAAGAAAAATAAAACATAAATTCTCAGGCTCATACTGCACTTTATGACCATAAAATGCAGAAAAATCAAGGTCCCCACTCCTACCCTCCCCACTTCCCACATCAAATGATACTCTGCCCAAGATGAGAAAATATTTCATTAAAGTTTTTCTGACACTTTCCAGAATAGAAAAGTTGTTAGTTAATAAAACTTGGAATAAAATCCAGGTAGTTGACCACAATTGCTCTGAGGGTCGCATTTTTTTGTATCAAGGAAATCCTGAGACATGCTCTTCTCAAGACAGGAGCTAAAACCAGCTGTGATGGTGATCATGAATGTGGCAGAACGAAAAAGATAAAAAGCAGAGATGCAAAGTCTGGAAGAAAAAGAAATCACCAAGTAAGCTGTCTGCAGAAGCAAATTCTATCTGCTCCCATGGCACATTGTATCCCAACTGCTCCTGAGGAATGATGACAAACCCCTCGAGAACAGTGGGAGAACCTTTTTTTCTCTCTAGGGCCCAGACCCATAAAACAAAACAAAACAAAAACACCCATTCCAAACCCCAAGAGTAGAAGAAAAAATAAACTTATCCCTTTAGAGAAATGTGAGAAGTCGTATCAGGTAACGCAACATTTCATTTAATATATAATATATTAAAACATATACCACCACCACCCTTTCCAAAAATGGGTACTTTAGTTCCCTATTAAGCTGCATCAGAAGAGGAAGATTGGTAGGGAAATGGGATGGGCAAAAATGAAGAGAAAGGGAAGAAAAATGAAAAAGAAAGAGGAGGTGAGATAAAGATAAAGAAGAAAGAGAAGAGACCTACTGGGTGGGGGCAAGGAAGAGCAGTGCCAAGCCAGACTCAGGGGTAAGTCATGGTTATGAAATGGAGATGAGAAGATAAAACTGTCTTTTGTTACATACTCAGTTAATCTAGGATCTGTTTCACCACTCTTCATAAAGTAATGAAATGGGGGCGGCTAGGTGGCGCAGTGAGTAAAGCACTGGCCCCAGAGTCAGGAGGTCCTGAGTTCGGTTTCGGCCTCAGACACTTGGCACCCACACAAAGAGGACTAGCCGTGTTAGCAAGTTGGGCAAGTTGCTTAACCCCAATTGCCTTCCAAAAAAATGCAAAAAAAAAAAAAAAAGGAAAAAGTAATGAAATGAGCCACTACTTACAAGAAATACAAATCCGAGGTCCCCAGTCTAACCAAAATCTTACAAATTACCAAAAATGATTGTTCTATAATCTCTTTTGGTATAGTTTATTCTAGTATAGCATATAACAATGTTTTCCCATCATCTAACCTGAATCTGTCATTAAATTCATCCAGACATCCATCCTGTGTCCCTGTGCAGAATATAAACACCAACAGGACCAGATCCCTGGTCCCTTCCCCTGGTATTTTAGTTTCAAGAAAGAGATGAGATTTGAGTAGTCTCTATTAATATATGTTTATTGTTTTAAAAACAATTTGGTTTATATATAATCTTTATTTCTGAATACAGCTCCTTCCTTTTCCCCTATCCAGAGAACCATTCTTTGTAGTGAAAAATCTGGAAGAATCAGCACATGACCCAAATATGAGTATATATGTGATGCTGCATTCCCACAGCCTTTCCATCTCTACAAAAACTCTAGGGCCAAGCTTGGACATCACAATTCTCTGGTGTGGTTGGTTTGTTTTTAATTCTCTCCCTTTATACTGTTGTAGTCACTATGCAGTTTTCTGATCCTGCTGACCTCATTCTGCATCAGTTAATCTATCTTCCAATGATTCTCTAATTCCATCACATTTATGTACCACAATTCATCTAGCCGCTTCCCAGTTAAGGGGCATCTTCCTTTGTTTTCCAGTTCTTTGTTACCACAAGAAGTTTTGCTCTGACAATTAAATAACCTCTGCCTGCCCCTGATCCTTACTACCGTGTTTCCCCGATAATAAGACACTGTCTTATTTTTTTTTTGGACAGAAAAACACCAGAGGGCTTATTTTCAGGGGAGGGCTTATTTTAATGAACATTGACAGCAAGTTTAATAAACAGGTAAATGTGAACAAAAAAATGTACCTTTATTCAATAAGCAAATCACTGGGGAAGAAGAGGATGACGCGCTCACTGCTGCAGCTCGGAGCGCGGCGTGCGTTTCATGGGGGGGGGACGGGGATGTGTAGCGCAGGGGATCACCATCACTACAGTAGCAATCTCAATAGGGCTTATTTTCGGGAGAGGGCTTATTTTAGAGGAATCTTACACAGTAAGGGGAGGGCTTATTTTCGGGATAGGTCTTATTATCGGGGAAACATGGTACCTGCATGATCCAGACCTCAGAGGTCGTCAAATCCTCCTACCCCTGTCAGAGAGGGATTCTCCCACTTCTGTCCATGGGAACTTGGGCAAGCTCTCCAGCCTTTCTGCAAGAACCTATGGTCTATTCTGGTTGGGCTCTGGTCATGCTCCTTCAATCCTTTTCTAAATTCAGTTCAGGCCACATCCCACTTCTAAGTTTTCCTAGACCAGGGCTTCTTAAAGTTTTTCCATTCACAACTCCTTAGGCACTTCTTAAACTGTGGGTTGTGAGTTCATGTGGGATCTAGACTATACCCTGGCCTAATCTTCTCTTGGGTACATGGAACATAAAACAGTAGCATCTGATCAGTTTAGCACTGGACCTTTCATGTGGGCTCATCTTCTTTCTCCAGGGAGACTAAGCTTGAGACCAGGGAGACACCTCTTCATTTCTATTGGACCCCAACAACACTCAACACACAGCTGTTTCCCAAGAAAAGTATAGTCTGATCTCACACTCAGATTGGCAAGGCAGAGAAAAGGTCGCATTCTTTTTGTAGAACATGAGATTATAGGATTGTCTTCACAAGAAGCAGGTCCTAAATAGTATGAACTCTTGAACAGTGTGTGGAAAGAAAGCCAAGACCTGGATTCCAATCACATCTCTGCCATTTACTAGCTGTATGACCTTGGCCAAAGCAGTTGACCTTGAGGGGTGTCAGTTTCCCTCTAGACAGCCTAGATTTTTTATTAAACATTTTACTAAAAAAACACTGCCCATCAATACAAACAACTAGACTTGCTTAGTAACAACTATATTTCATTTCCAAGTTAAAAAAAAAAAATCACAGTATCAATTTGCAAGCACAAAGAAGTACCATAATGAGACGCAGTATATCACATTGGCTAGAGAGTTGGCCTCAAAGCCAGAAAGACCTGGGTTCAAATCTCATCTGAGACATAAACTGTGTAACTCTAAACAACTCACTTACCTCTCAATCCCCTCAAGATAGTTCTCCAAGACTATGACAGTCAGAAGAAGTGGCGCTCTACATTGGTGGAAGGAGTTTCCTTCTGTAAATTTCTTTTACCAACGAAATCACAGGGTGAACCCCTATCCCTGAGGTTATCATAACATTTTCCCATTTACTCTCTCTAGGATCTTTTTGGATTCTTGATCCATTCATTTTTGTGCACTGATCTTCTTTTTGTTCCAATTAATGTGGATTCTTTGCAGAATTTCCTCATGTGTATTGGACTTATTATAAAATTCTCTAACACTGATGTACCACAATTTGCTTAACAATTCCCCCATTTGTCAAACATTTATTTTTTTTTTAATTTTGTTGCTATGAAAATCTCTGCGCAGATAGCTCTTTTTTGTATTTTTAGTATCACTTGAGACCATGTTTCCCAAAAGTAGAAATATTAGGGTCAAAGACAATGAACTTTTTTTGGGGGGGGGAGTAACTTACAATACCGTTTTTCTATTTGGATGACGTGATCTCTAAGGTCCCTTACAATTCTAAATCCTATGATCCTACAAATTGAACACTGCAGAGGACTACTATGTCTCCTGTGTCTTTCATTTCAAACAGTGACAACAAAAACCCTTCAATGCGTGTGATGATGAATTACTGAATTAAAAGCATTCAAGTCCTTCAGAGTGGAAAGAGGAACAGACTTGAAGTCAGAGTATCTGATACTTATTCCCTCACTTAACATCTCTAGGACTTGGTTTCCACATCTATAAGAGGGGAATGATGGCCTCCAAGTTCTCAATCTATGATCCACTGATACTATCATAGCTTGGTTCAGGTAGTGTCTTTCTCAAAGGTGATATACTGCTTCCACAAGTACATCCTGGGAAGTTTGTCAACAACAACACTAAAAACAAGTCATGAGTGCCAAATACTTCCCAGAGTAATTAGTCTTCAAGAGAAAGTCTTCAGAGAAAGTCATTCAAGGCTTAGGGACATTTTAATTTTCACCAAGTTATAATTTAATTATAATTCCTAAACAGAGAAGAGGGGTGATGGTAGCTATCAGCTAAAATTCATTCTACACATCAAAAAGTAGCTCTGACTCGGAGGCCCAGAACTTGAAAGTAAGAAGGGGCCCTAGAGATCACCTTGGTAGCAACCCCCTCATTTTAATGGTAAAGAAACTAGGGTGCATGGGGAGGCCAGGTGGCTCAGCGAGTAAGAGCACCAGCTCCAGTGTCAGGATGACCTGGGGATCAAATCCAGGCTCAGATACTTAGCACCACACCCAGAAATAACTGGCCATGTAACCTTGTGCGAGTTACTTAACCCCAACTGCTAAAAAAAAAAAAAAAAGAAATTAGGGTGCAGAGTTCATAGCAGAGCTGGGACTAAAGCCCCACCTCATGATTTTAAAGTCAGCCTCTTTCTATCACACCAGGATGGTAGCAGAAATGGTGATGAATGAGTCTGGGTCCTGTAGAAACAAATTCAACAAGACTAACAAATATTAATCAACCAGTTGGCCTCAGAAATGGATAAACTGAGAAACTACACAATATTATTTAAATTTTTAGTGTGTATTATTGGAGTTTTATAAATGTTTGTAGTCTAAAACAATAGTGGCAAAATTAAATTTTGGTTAGTTTTCATTATGGAAATTTAAGATGTTGCAACCTAAGTCAATCTATAATTCTACATGGTAATTCTTCAAGTCAGTGTATAAATTTGAGCAATCATTTACAATGATTAAGCCACTTTCAATGATCATGGAAAGTAATAGCTTGTTTTTTGCTACTAAATTAAAAAACAACTACACAAAACTTGCTTGTTGACCTGAGCAAGACAAGGAAAGTCAGAATAGGTCCATTCTGCACATTTTCATCCTTGAAGTAAAACAATAAAAAAAAATCCTAATACCATTAAAGTGGATCAGAGAATAGAGAAACTTGATAAATTTTCCCTCATTCTTACTTATGAAACCTTTTTTTAAAAGTTTAAAAAAAGTTGTTGATGGAAAGCATAATGGGAAAATAAATATTCAGATTCCAAAATTTGATTTTTTTCTTCAGTTTAGTACTTTGAAATATATTTAAGTCCATGGATACTTTGTCCCAAACATGAGATCATAACACAAGGTGCTATCCAGTTACAGTAATCTGTCAATTTAAAAACTATTTGCCTTTTAAGTTTATGCATTTTCCCCTTAACTTACATTTTTCCCCCTTTCCTAAGTAAACAGAAATCAACTGATTTTTTTTTTCGTTGAATAGAAAATGACTGCTTTAATACTTTATAACTTCTTAAAACAACTTTAAATTGTTTTAATGTGGACTTCCTTTCTCCCCCCCCCCCCCGCCCATTCAAGGACACTGCACCACCTCCCCACCTCCCCCCATCACTGTAAGGACACATCTGGTCTTACATCCATGACAGTTGGTTATATTCTGTCATCTACAAACTGAATACTCAAAAAACAGGACAGAATGAAAGGAACAAGAGAAGTGTCTTTCAAAATTAAAACTTCAACTTTTCCATCTGTTTTGAAACCTATGCTTGGGTGAATTCGTAGAGAAATAAATCTTTCATTATGTGAACATACTGAACCACATAACAGTCAATGAAGTAGCCAGGTCACCAGATAATGGAAAGGCTTATTTCAGAAAGAAATATTTGCATTTATTAAGCTTTGATACAGTGAGTTCTATCAACCAAGAATATCATCTAAAGACCAGCTGTTACCCTGAAGTGTCTTTAATGATTAACATACTGATTATGACTCCAATTCCCTTGAAGACCAACAATATAAAATGCTTGGGGAACTGGGGGGACAGAATGACTAACAGTAGAAGGGGAAAAATACCAGAGAAAAAATCTGCTAGTTGGTATTTTGTTCGACTTTTAACTTGTATTATAAGATGGTACTACAAAGTTTTAAATAGTGTAAGTAATACAAACATCTGTCTGATTATCACAAAACTGACTCTTGTTTATCTAAAACTGCTTAAAAGTCACAGGGATGTACTCTCTCCTATTTCTAACTCAAAACAAAGGGTTACTTTCTCTAGTCATTAGGATGGTAATAGCTACAAGGTTTCAATGAGGCTATGTATATGTATACACACACACACACACACACATAAAACTTAAGGGTTCTTTTTTGGTTCTTTTTAACAAAAAAAGCTCAATGACTGTCTTCATCTACAAGTATCCTATGAGAAATAATCTAATCTATAGCTTTTTGAATTTACAGAAATCAATAGATCAGTAAAATTAGTCTCTTTTGGCCAGGATATGCTTTGCACTTAAGGAATGTTGAAGAGGCACAATCTTTCAAGGCACAATCCCCAGGGCAGTTGCCCAGTACTGGGAGCCCTGTCAGACAACATGTCCATGGGGAGGTGCGGAAGGGCAGAGGGAAATGTTAAAGTAACTTCAGGAAGGAGCCCTACCCACTCTACTCTACTACCCTACTCCCATCAAAAGCAAGAAAAACGGATTACACAGAAATGGTCTGTCCTTAGCAGAGGTCCAAGAACTAATGAAAAGGATCCTGTAATGGATTAAGGATTAAGCCTCTTATGATAATAAAATTATGCCTATGTTTCAATGTTCTGTATGCAGTACATATCCAAAAATTTGCTGAATTAAATGAAAGGTGTCTTCTACTATTTCCTCATTTATCTTGGTTTTCTAGTATCCTTCATGGAGTTAGAAATTTCAGGTCTTGGGCATGAATGTCAATTTGGACAATTATCACCAAGAGAAATTTGGGCGAGTCACTCTCTAATCTGAGGCTTCAGTAATGAGGGCATCAGAGAAGATCCCTTTCAGCTCAGAATCCTCAGATTCTGGGGACAATCCTCACCTGTAAAGGATGGGCTGTCCTTCTTAAGTAGCTAGGTATTCTCTGCCATCTGTCTCAAGCACAGCCTTTCATTTTTATTTCAACAAATACAGCCAACATCGACCTTATTATTTTTTCTAAGTTTCTGCTCATTCTAGGTTTTAGACTTGCTGACACAATTCTTGCAGAATTACAACTTATACCTTTTGTACGTGACCTTTTTAAGGTCTGAGCTGATCCGTTTAATCATTTAATCAGATTGTTTTTTTCCTAACACTTAGATGTGCTGTAAAATAGGAACAGCAACGGGTTGGGGGGGGGGGGGGGGGGGGGGGGGGTGAGGGGGGGGGGGGTGTGTGGAGAGGAAGGTAATCTGGGAGTATGAAACAATGAAACACTTGGAAGGGGAACAGACAACCAATGTGGGTGACTGGCAACATCAGGGGGAGAGAGGCATCAGAAGACTGAGAAAAATACAGAAATAAAAGGGAGAGGCTGACAAATTTGACTGAAATTTTGCCTCCTATACCCAAGAAAAGGCAAAGAAACTCTCCTTTGTCCACTGTCCTCTGTTCCCAGAATTGAGGCAAGTGCTAGTACTACTATAAGTCAGCTATATTATATACAAAACATGGGTTAACTTACAAAACTTACCACATATCATTTCTGTGGGAGAATGGCCCAAACAACTTAATCAAAATTTGTTTTTTTAACTTTTATATTTCTCTTTATAGCAACTTACTCTTAGAACAATTTTAAGAATTAATTTCACCCCTTCTTAACAAGCCCCTAAAAGTTCATTAAAACAGCTTTCAGTTTTCATAGCACATGCGATTTGTATGTTTTCTAGGTACATTAATTTGCAGTGACATAAATTTATCTTTATAAAGTTTCATAGCCTTGTGAGTGTAAATCTCCAAACCTAACATGCCTTCAAAACAAGGCAATGGACAAGACAACAGGAAGGTTGCTCTGATTAACAAAGTTTATAACAAAACACACAGAAGCTGAAAAGGACTTTGGGGATGGATCTTTTTGCCCAAATCTCTTATTTTGCAAGGCAAGTAACTTAAAAAAAACAAAACCATATACACAAATTCATATGTATAGGACGCTGGTTAATTTGCATTATACTGATCTTGAATGGTTTTTTTTACTGTGATGTCTTATAATCATGCATGGAAGGGATGCACAGCTGGGATAGGTCAGAAGAACATAACCACTCATCTGGAAAGGCTTCAAGTGCAAGTCCTGGGGTCTAATGGTAGTGTGTACCCAAGATGGGGCCTAGTGAAACAGAGAGAGGTTCATTACCAAAAGGCTGGTCATCATTCGTTCACTCATTCACATAGTTATCTGCCACAGACACTCACGCAGACCATTTCTGTCTAACAACTTTCACTGATTTAAATACAACAAAAGCAAAAGACAGACAATTCTGAGTCAACAAACTACAGTTCCTTGAGGATTCCATATCTGCACCCACAAAAATCAGTCCTTGCAACACTTTCCTGGCAATATGCTCAAAGCAAAAAGCCTCGAGGGGGTACATATTCCCAGCTAATGCCAAACGCTTGGCCTTCTTGTTTCAGCTCCCACCTCACTCCCATCGGTGCCATGTTTTTCATTTTTCGCATTTTTTTGTGCTTTCTGTTGGTGATTTTGCTATTTAAAAAGCCTCCCCACCACCCCCCAATCAATCAATAAATGAAATGGCCCCCAAGCATTCCTCAGCACAAGCAGGCTGTAAGGGACCCAGATAAGCTTCCTTCAGGCATATCTAGAAAAAGGAATAAGAAATTCAGTCATCTGTAAAGTGAGGCTGCTCAGGGAAACACAAAATGCTCATGTGGAGATGCTGTGTCCAGGAACCTAAACCTGGATTTTCCCCAAGGAGCCCCGATTCAGGGCTCATGGTGACTTTGTAAGAACATAACGACCACAAACAGTGAAAACCAACCTATTATGTGCAAGAATCTATGCTATTTAACACCCACATAAGCAATTATAAGGAAGAGATTTGATCTACCAAAAAAAGTGACGTGAGATTATTAAATCGTTTAAAAAACAAACTTATGGAACCCTCGTGAATTCTAAAAGCACCCACTGGTGACCAATACAAATGGTCACTATGCTCTAAATCACAATTCAAATTCCCTTAGAATACCTTAGATATTTTATTTTCTAAAACTAGTTTAAGTTACACTATAAAGGGAAACAATGACTACTTTTTTCTTTAAAAAGACTATAATTCTGTAAGATTCAATGCCCTTTTCACCCCATGATCAGATTTGTTGTGGGGGAGGAAGCCGTGGATATTTCTTGGCTGATCAAAAAAGATTAGACCTGTTTAGAAAAAAGTGAAAAAGAAGTACTGAGCAAATGAGATATTCACACACATTTTTAAACAGTTATGAAGTAAATAGCTGTTATTATATCAGGTATTAACTATCAATGTCACCTATATTACTGAATTCCATTAACATGCCTATTCTGGCTAAACCTAGGGCTAATTCATTTCTTTCCCAGAAATACCAAAATATATGAATTTTAATTACCTTCGTAAAAATGGCAAAGAATCATAAAATCACTAAATAACTGTATTTTAGAATGCTTGGGTGAATAGGACTTTTATAAAGTGGATCATAAAAACCTAGTTTGGATTTTTAAAAAACACATGCCTGTGAGTCACTTTGTCCCTCATTTGTAAGATTTTGCTTTGTAGTTTTTATAATACACAGCTTCTAAAAGACGAGAAAGATGAGCTCAGGTGAGTATGTTGACCATAATCAATCAATAAACATTTCTTAAGAGCTTACTATGTGCCAGGCACTGCCCTAAGAGCCCAAGACAGAAAACAGAATGAACAACCAGTCCCTGATCCTAGTGGAGGAGATAACAGGCACATAAATTGGCATGGCAAAATATGAAGGAAGAAGAGCTTCCAGGCAAGGCTGCAGGGACCTGTAAAGGCCTCCTGCTGGAGAAAGTGGCATCGGAGCTGAGTTTCAAAGAAAACCGGGGTTTCTAATTATGTAGAATTAAAATTCCTGTTTTGGTTGGATAGGTAACATGCAGAAACCTTCAGAAGATGGCAGCGTGGATCAGTGGAAGGTGTGGAAGGCCAACAATAAGGACAGAGGTCTGAGCTCAAGCTCTGCCACATCCGCTTCCTGCCCATGGACAAATCATTAGTGTCTCTGAACCTCAGCTTCCATGGGGCAAAAAATATCTGCCTTATTAATAAATGCAAAGGAATGCTGTCAAGAGACTATAGAGTAATAAATAAAAGTGATTTATATTCTAACAAACTAGGCTTCTCCCAACAAAATCTTTCACTTGGATTCTTCAGTTTCTGCCACAGCATGGTGGTGACCACTGAATCCAAGGGAGAGAAGAACAGCTGCAAAGTTACAGAGGATGGGTCTGGTGACAGATGAAACTCCTCTCTCTCAAGGGCCAGTTTAGTTAAGGGTGACAAAAATCACCACCAGAAGACAGGTGTATCTTTGTGGCCAACAATTACTAAGCACCCTACCGTGTTTCCCCAATAATAAGACCTATCCCGAAAATAAGCCTTCCCCTTACTGTGTAAGATTCCTCTAAAATAAGCCCTATTGAGATTGCTACTGTAGTGAAGGTGATCCCCTGCGCTACATGCTACATTACAGTACCCTCTGTATGCACCGTCTCCCCCTCCAAACTCACGCACGCACGCCGCGCTCCGAGCTGCATCCAATCAGAGCTGCAGCAGTGAGCGCGTCATCCTGTTCTTCCCCAGTAATTTGCTTATTGAATAAAGGTACATTTTTTTGTTCACATTTACCTGTTTATTAAAATTGCTGTCAATGTTCATTAAAATAAGCCCTCCCCTGAAAATAAGCCCTCTGGTGTTTTTCTGTCCAAAAAAATAATAAGACAGTGTCTTCTTATCGGGGAAACACGGTAATATATCCAAAGGTACTGACTAGCAAAAAGAAAAAAAACCACTTAGCATTGTTGTGATCTTAATGGAGGAAGTAATACCTACACATATGAAATCATGACTCAATAATTTGGTGACTACAAGGCAGAAAGCTAGCTAGTGGTCATTAGAAAGCTTAGTCTGGAGCCCCAACAATGCTATCAGGCAGCATTCTGGCTAGACCCAAGTTACCAGGCCTTTAGGAGATTCAATTTCCCTATCTATAAGACAGGAAAGGCTATTGTAATGTTCAAATGAGATCTAAAAGTCAGTTATTATCCTAAAAAAAAAATTGGGCTTTTGCTCTTTTGGTATGCATTAAATTTCTTCTTAAAATGTTAATTAGATATTGATGACCTGGACAACAACTTCACCTTCTATCTTCACATCTCTAGGCCCCTTATCCCTGCAATGCCAGAAATTGATATTCTTTACTCTAGCTTCCTTCCTAAGGGAAGCTTTCCCGATCTCTTCCCTCTCTCCAGAAATTACTTGGTATCTATTTACCTAGGTAACTGCTGAATGCCCCTACTAGAAAGAAAAGGCCTGGAGAGGTAAGAATAATTTTGATTGACTGATTAGATGGGTGGGCAAAAGAGGGAAAGAGGAGAGCTCTCTGTCCTTATGTACCTTAGCACAGAACCTGGGACGCAGACACTTGTCCCATGTGGACTTTGTTAAATAATGAAACCACAACTATTTTATTCTTAGGTACCAACATGTAAGAACTGAATCATCATTCAGGTATTCCCTTCTCTTGATATGTTTGGATCTAATACCTGGAATTTTAGTGTTATGTCAACTGAAATGTCTTTTTAAAATCTAATAATAATTGACAAAGAATTGGAAATTAAGGGGGTGTCCATCAATAGGGGAATGGCTGAACAACTTGTGGTATATGCATGTAATGGAATACTAACTATTGTGCTATAAGAAACGAGGAGCAGATGGACTTCATATTTACCTGGAGAGGCTTATACGAATTGATGCTGAATGAGAAGAGTAGAGCCAGGAGAAATTTGTACACAATTAGACACAACGCATGTGTGACAACCAACTTTGATAGACTGGACTCTTCTCAGCAACTCATAGTTATAAGTCAACCCCAAAAGTCTCATGATGGAGAGAGATGTCTACATTCAGAGAAAGAATTGAGTTTAGGGACAGCCAGGTAGCACAGGGAGTAAGAGCACCGGCTCCAGTGTCGGGATGACCTGGGGATCAAATCCAGGCTCAGATACTTAGCACCACACCCAGAAATAACTGGCCATGTAACCTTGAGCAAGTTACTTAACCCCAATTGCTTAAAAAAAAAAAAAGAATTGAGTTTAAATCCAGATTGAAGCAAACTACCTGCTTTCTTTCTTTTCCTTGTTTGGTTTGTTTCCTCTTTCCCACTGTTCATTCCATCTGATACAATCCTTCTTCATAACCTGACTAATGTCTAATGTGAAAGTATTTGCAGATATTATACTTGATTGTATGCCACCATGGGCAGGGGGAGGGAGGGAAGAGAAAATTTGAAACTTAAGGAATTGTGGAAATGAATCTTGTAAACTAAAAGTAAACAAATTAATTTAAAAAATGCTAAAAAATTAAATAAAAAACTTAGTAAAAATAAATAAATAAATAAAATCTAATAATGCAGTTTTGTATAACCCAACACAAACATCTGTCAAATTACTTTTTTGAACAAATTCAAACCATTATACACATATATTTAGGATTTCCTATCTTGGTAATAACATGTAACATTCATGCCATAAGCAAAGCTTTTGGAACTCTTACATTAAGGGTAATAGGTCATGCTAATGGGAAACCCCATTTTTCACTATGCCCATACTAGTTTGATGGGGTCTCTCTGACTCAAACCCTCCCCTTTTCAATCTATGCTCCTCACAGTTGCTAAAGTGACAGCTCTGATTCAAGCTTTGGAGACAAGAACTCACTTTATTTGACAAAAATTGCTAGGAAAATTGGAAAGCAGTTTGGCAGAAACTAGACCCAGCATCTCACACTGTATACCAAGATAAGGTTATAAGTCTAAATATATAATTTAAAGTACATAACTTAAAGGATGATACCGTAAGCAAATGAGGAAAGCACAAAAAATTTTGCCTGTCAGATATAGGGATAAAACAAGAATTTATGAATAAACAAGAAATAAAGAAGATCATGAGAAGTAAAATGGATAATTTTGATTACATCAAATTAAAAAGGTTTTGCACAAACAAAACCAATGCAGCCACAATTAGAAGGAAATTAGGAAACTGGGGTGGGGGGGAAGAGGGGATTTTCACAGCAAATTTCTCTGAAACTCAAATACTTTGAGAATTGAGTCAAATTTATAAAAATGAGTCATTCTCCAATTGATAAATGGCCAAAGGATATGAACAGGCAGTTCTCAGAAGAAGAAATCAAAGCTATCTATAACCATATGAAAAAATGCACCAAATCAGTATTGATTAGAGAAATGAACATTAAAACAAGTTTGAGGTACCACCTCACACCTGTCAGATTGCCTAATATGACAGAAAAAGGAAAGGATAAAGATTGGAAGGGATGTGGGAAAATTGGGACACTAATGAACTGTTGGTGGAGCTGTTGGACCAAAATTGTCCAACTATTCTGGAGAACCAATTGGAACTATGCCCAAAGGGCTACAAAACTGCATATCCTTTGACCCAACAATATCACCACTGGGTCTATAGCACAAAGTAATAAAAGAAAAAGGACCTATATGTACAAAAATATTTATAGCAGCTCTTTCTGGGGTGGCAAAAAAACAAAAATTGAGGGGATGCCCATCAACTGTGGAATGGCTGAACAAGTTGTATTATATGATTGTGATGTAATACTATTGTAAATGGCAAGCAGGATAGTTTCAGAAAAATCAGGGAAGATTTATATGAACTGATGTAAAGTAAAGTGAGCAGAACCAAGAGGACTTTGTACACAGTAATAGCGATATTGTACAATAGCCAACTATGAATGACTTAGCTATGCTGATTAATACAAGGATCCAAGACAATTCCAAAGGACCCATGTTGAAAAATGCTATTTACTTCCAGAGAGAGAAATGATGGAGTCTGAGTGCAGATTGAAGCATAATTTTTTCACTTTGTTTTTCTTTTCTTTATAATTTGGCTAATATGGAAATATGCTTTGCATGATTTCACATGTATAACTGAAATCACATATCACTTGCCTTCTACAATGGGTGGGGGGAAGGGTGGAAGGAAGAGAGAGAATTCAGAACTCAATTAAAAAAAAAAGAATGCTAAAAATAAATAATAAATTAATAACAACAACAAAAGACAGAACGATAGTCCTGAAGCACAGGTCTGATCTTGTCACTGACTTGTTCAATAAGCTCCAAAGGCTCCCTACTGACTCTAGGATAAAATGCAAAGTCCTCTGGCACTTAAAGCCCTGCACAGCCTGGCTCCAACCTACCTTTCTGGACTGATTCAACATTATTCCCCTTCATGTACTCTGTACCAGAGCCAAGCAGACTTCTTCCTTTTCTTTGGCACATGACACTTTGCCCTGTTTCCACCACCAATACTCTGAATGCACTACTTTCCCAGCTATACCTATATGCCCTAGCTGTTTTGGCCTCTTCCACCTCTAAAATTAGCATGTATATATACACTTTCTATACAGTGCATAACCTTATACACCTGCCATTGTTTCCTCTGACAGACCACAAGTTTCTCAAGGGCAAGGGTCCTGTCTCAGTATCTCCAATGGCTGGCAAACAGCAGGTGCTTAATAAATGCTTGCTGATTTGATTTCCCAAAAATATCCAAATATGATACCTTCAGCAATGGCAAAGAATCACAATGCTGCTGGGTTTTTTTGCTTTGTTTTGTTTTTAAAAGAATGGGTAAAAAAGGTCATGCTCAAAAAAGATTTGGTCACCAGAGTAAAGCACAGTTGTGTTTGTGTTTTTAAACTCCGGACAAATATAAGTTCCTGTGCATGTGGGAAGAGGTGGTAATAAATGACTAGCTAATTTTCCAAAATGGGAAAGTCCAACTCTGCAATGAGATGGGCATCGCCAGCTAACTTGTTCCACTTTGTTAAACGTCAGCCATCTGTTTTGCTTTTATCACACCTATGTACCAGTATCTATGTTTAACAGAAACTGGTCTGTGCAACGCAAATCTAGCAGAAAGACAGGCAGAAGTGACAGTTAAATTGACTCAGCTGTGCAGTGAAAAAGTTTTACCCTAGACTCTTACAACCTCAGGTTTTTAAAACCCCTAACAAATATACATAGAACTAAATAAACAGAGAAGTCAAAACCAGGCAGCACAGACTAAGTTTGCTTTTAAAAGTTAGGCAGAATTCACTGCCAAAAAGGCTTTAATTTTAATCCTAAAATGTAAATGCCCTGAAAGTACACCCCTTCCTCCGCTGCCCCCTTGCCCCTAGTACTTTAAATACCACTACCCTTTGGAAACCTCTTTCCTTGGCGGCCATCCTAAGAGGGCTGGGGTAGTACCATTAGATCTAATAGAGATCCTACTGCCTCTAATAATCTGGAGGGGAAAAAGGCAATGCACAAACCTATCTAGCTGACCACAAGTGTACTTGGGGGGTGAATGGGGTTATTAGATAACCCATTTCCACAATGTCAAAAACTTGGTCTGGTCTTCCTTAACTATTCCAACAGTGAATGTCACTGAAGTTAGATAACTTGCCAAAGAAGTTAAATAAATCTAGAGCTGATACTAAGCTTTCCAGTCTCTCCAGTTTGTAGCAGATCAAGAGGAGAAGATATCTATGGATTCTGAGCTATGGAGGCAAGGCCATGGCGCATCTGCAGAGTGCTTCTGGAAGGCGGTGCATCTGAGACAGACCCAACACTGGTAAAGAGGTGGGGGCAAGAGCAAATTGGGGGGGGGAGAGGAGGGAAGCCAGATAAATTGCCTCAATAAGATTTTCCTTTTCTTGCCTTTCTTGGGGCCCCACACTCCTTCAGAGCCCTCTGGCGTCAGAGCACAGGGAGCCTACCACCCCAAGACTCACTTCATGAAATGCCATTTTGGGCCTAATTTTACATTGTGATCGCCTCTGCTGAAGCAGGGAAGCAAAGCACCAGATGCTGCTGGGGCACCACCTTCAAGCCCCCATTGAGAACTAAGTAGCCCCAGCCTGTTCTCTCCTGTCAAAGGACAAAGTGCGGGCTTGTCTTCAGCCCACTTCGGATGCTTGATTATCATCTCCTAGCCCAGCCTACAGCTATCGCCTTTCCTTCTTCCCAAGCCTGCTGGAATTTGAACTTTAAATGGATGTCCTCCTTGGTAACAATAGATAAAAAGGGGGCCTTTGATTGTTCATGCGTTGCTGAAAAGAAAAGGCCCAAGATTCATCCTGGCTGAGACCTAGCAGGATCTCATCAAGCACTGCTCTCATTCCATTCCAATGGGACGCTTTAGCCTGTAGCTACTCATTCAAGCTCACTGTGTCTATGTTTCCATTTCAAAAGGGATGAATTCCTCAGGTTTCCCGTTAAGAAGTGAAATGTTGATCCTGTGAATGAAGGGCAACACCAAACTTGGAATGCAGCCAAGAGACTCTATAACACACTGCAGTTTGGAGTTAATTCAATACTTATTGATTGCTGGCAGGATTTATAACCGCATTATTCATAAGGGGGGGGAGTAGCTGGGCAATAGGGCTCAATAAAAAAGGAGTTTGAGGCATTTTTGTATTTCCTGCCTTTCCAAGGTACAAGTTCTTTGTTCTACTTCTCAAGTACCAGTCTAAAACTTTTACAGAGAATAGTTTTACTTCTTTGTTCATGGAGTGGATGAGGTCAAATACAGCCCAATCAAGGTGAAGGGATATAGTAGTATTCTGGGTTCATTCTTTTTCAAATCCCTTCATCTTTTGATGCTAAAATAAATCTGCCTGATAGAAAAGTGACAATCTGAAGAGACTGCAAATATGCAGAGTCTTCCGTTACAAACTTGAACAGAATTTAATAACCTTTTCACAAAAAGCAATACATTTCATACAAAGAATGTAACTCTGTGGAAAGTAACAAATGCTCATTAACAAGGCTAAGCCATCTGAAAAATGCTCACACTCGCTGGCAATGTTTTTCTGGGAGATAGCTGCCAAGTTTCGACCTCATTAAACCCATAGATATTCTGTAACCAGTCCATTCTGCCAGGCCCTCCCGCCACCAGGAGGGAGAGGGGGATGAAAGGGAGGAGCAGCTGCTCCAGGCACCTAGCCTCCCCGAGGAGCCTTCATGCTGCAGCTGCCACCCAGGCCAAGGGCTCCGAAGAGCCACCAAATTAACTCTTCAAACTCACATTGATATTCTGCTCTTAGCGTGGGACCCAACACTGGTGGCCTCCTCAGCATGACAAGAGGGATAAGCCTGAAGGGCTTGCCGGTTTCTTGAATTCCGATTAAAGTCATGCTTCGGATACCTGCATACTGATTAAGTTCTCAGAAATGCCCTGCATGGCAGAAGTACATTCAGCTTACCCTCCTAGGCCACATCCATGTTTCCTTTATAATCAAAAGAGCAGCCATACATAATATGGAGGGGTTTATTCTCTGTTAAGAAGTCTTTGGGTTGTTTTTTTTAACAACTGTGTGCAGAAATTCATATATTCTGATAGGTGTTTTTACTAAGTTTTAATATACTTGATTATGTAATTAAAAATACTAACAATGTGTGTACCTAGAAACACACACATGAAATGTTCAGATATTTATATGCTATCTAGAAATATGTGCTTGATGCCTGTGGAAGGTCTTTCCCAGAGTAACAAAGTTCAATCTCTGGTACATGCCACTTAGCTAACTATTTAAGGAGGTTCAGCTCTGTTACCCCCAAACCCTTTGAAGGTTTAAGAGCTCATTTTGAAACATTCAATCACTCTCAGGAATCATTCTATAGATATTGACCAGAGAGGTGTGAATGAAAAGTGTCCTCCCTTTTAACAGCTATGTGAGGGCACTGAAGTGGTCCCATGTCAAGTGAAAAGATGGTCTTCCTTTTCTCACATGGAAGTCATGGGGAAAACTCAGCATTCGAACCCAGGCAAATCCAACACAGTATTGGCCTTTGGTTGCTGTTGTCATCCTCAAAATATAAATTAGAGTGCAGTCATTTGTGGGTGTTAAATGCTTCTCTTTATAAAAAATTATAATAGAATCCTTTTAAATAGCAAGTTCCCCAGTGTATTTATACACACACACACACACACACACACACACACACACACACACACATTTCTATTTATTAAAATGGATGCACTCACAAATCTTGAAATAGACTGTCTAAAGGATAAAGGTGGATGTTTCCACCATTAACAACATTTAAAAATCAATATGTTAAACAAGACTGTTGAATTCCTGCTAATATTTAAATCACGTGTTCACACAAAGCAAGAAGTCACACAAAACCTATTTAAAGAAAGTCAAGAAGGCAGGAGATATTTATAAGGTATTGTCTAGTCAGCCAGTATCATGTAGTGCCTTTTTCAACTCAAAAGTTCCCTGGGTTCTATGAAATACTATTTTGTTTCACATTTAAAATAAGAATCTCTTTCTCAGAAGACCCTTTCTGTCCTACTAGACCCTGAACTGCAGCAGGGCAGATGTGGCCAAAAGAGATTAGAGTCAAGAGTTCAGCTGGACAGGCTGATTATCATTCAGCTACTAGTGCCTTAGAAGGCATTTAATACATGTCTGTTAAAAGGAACTGGTAGATAACATAAGTCAAGTGGGTCAGGTCCATGTTCCAAGAGGGCAAGGCTGACTCCGGCAGGGAGAAGTAAGTAGACACCACAGAGGCCCAGGCAGGCAAGGGTCAAGTCTAGGAAGATTAGTTAAGGCAGGGATCAGGAACCTAGACTGAAGACATGGGAAACCAGGGGTCAGGGAACAAAGCCAAAGAAACGTCTGGGCAAGCAACAGTGGGGAAATAGGTAAGGAGTTGGGTAACAGGCACAGGACACCCAGCATCAAGAAGAGAACTTGAAACTGGGCCAATGGCTTTGAAAGGCAAGGGATCCTCCTAGATCACCTATTCAAGGTCTCGAAGTGTAGATGAAGGTAGAGACTAGGTGACAGCAGAGAAAAAGAAGGGGACAGAGAGTGGACATTTCTCACAAATCCACTCTCAACGATTCCCTCAATCTCAAATATGTGCCTCTAGTCCTGCCCCTCCAAATGCTAACTAGATATTCATTTGGGGGCCCTGGTCTCCACAAAATCTGTACCCCCTGCCCAATTCCTCCATTTTAAATGATAATCTTCTAGTCACCCAGGCTTAACATGTAAAGAGCCCAGAGGGCAGAATACTGATTTGTAAGTCTGTATTTTGGCTCAGCTCCTTCCCACCTCATGGGTACAGCTGGGTGCCGGATCCATTTCCTTCATTATCAACTGAGAAGGTTTTACTAGATGATCTGATATCTCTTCTGCCTCTAAAATCCCACAGTCTTTCTCTTTCTCAGGTCCTATGTATCATATCTCCTCATCGTGTCTCACATGCACTCCCTTCCTTTGCCTTCCAATAGCCAACAATATCCTTTGGACCCTACCTATCCATCAAGGCCCAGTTAAAAGCATTCCATGGGGGCAGCTATGTGATGCAGTGAATAGAGAGCCCTGGCCCTGGAGTCAGGAGGACCTGAGTTCAAATTTGGCCTCAGACACTCAACACTTAACTAGCCATGTGACCTTGGGCAAGTCACTTAACCCCAATTGCCCTGCCTTCCCCCCTCCAAAATGGAAAAAAAAAAAAGCACTCCATGAAGTCCTTCTTTAACACACACCAAATTCAAATCTCCTCCCTTCTTCAGTTCCAATAACATTATTCTGTGAATCACTCATTTGGTACTTAATAAAATACAATTTTCTATTATTATGTAACTTTAATACAAAATCGTCTTCCCAATCAAACTGTAAATAGATAAGGGTAAGGATGGCATCTCTTCTTATATATAGAAAATATATAATAACTGTTTACAGAAGCAAAAGAAAAAAACAAGGATTAATAGTAATGTGGCTCAAATACCTTAAATAAGATATAGCTCATTAAAACAGATACCCAAATTACTATTTTCTGATAAACTAACTAGTAATATTGATGTTTAAGAAAAGTAGTATGTAGGCAGACTTTGGAAGAGCTCCCATGAACAGTTACTTATCTACTAAATAGAGAACTCTATGGGTATATATTTGTTTCTGACCTGTAACCAAATTATTTACAGGAGGAAACAGGAGGGATAAAGAACTCAATCTACCTCTCCCCAATGATGTGACTAACTTTTCAGTTCTAAGTATGCATTCCTAAATTTGCAGGACTGTGTTTTGAAGAACAAATGAAGACTTGGGGAGGTGGGGGCAAGGAGGGACACAGCAGGAGGCAGAAGGCTGAGAAGCAGGCGCATCTGAGAACATCTGCATTAACCACTTCCAAAGATGTCTAATTATTAGGCTGGGCACATAGCACTTCAATCCAGGCTTAGCCCTGTATCACAAGCTGGAGTTTAAAGTGAGGTCACCTATTTTGATTCATTCAGTGTTTAGCTACTCCTAATTAAGTTGTGTGCCAGCATTCATTAATGCAGCAACTGATATTAGACACTGGATGGCTGACAACTTATGAATGGCCTTGCAGATATTCAATGTGTACATTAGAGCATCTTATACCATTATTTTGCACCTGCCATGGTCTAGAAATTTTCAGTCATTCCCATTTAGGGTCAACACTAGCATGTGCCTGCAACTGATTTAGAAATACACACACAGCTTTAGAAAGGAACAGGGGATCTAGTGTTCCTATCACCCGAGGACAAGCATTACAATTCTACAAAGCAATGTATGAACTGTTAAACCACAAGACACCTGAGATAAATTGGTGGTTATAAAACATTTTCAAATACTCTGGCAACATGTGGCTAGAAGACTTACTCTTTTAATATAGCATATATAATAATGTCAAACACAAGTCTGCTAAATTTCTAAAGTCTGTTACTGACTTCCCTTTACTATCATCCTGTCCTTTCTACCCCAATCAATTCTCCCTCTCTCAAAAAATTTTTTTTATTTTTATATATATGACATATATATAATGTGTGTGTATATATACACACATACATACAATATATGTGTGTGTATATATGTATATAAAAACACACTGCAAATCTGTATGTCCCCCTTGCACAGGGGCCATGCCGATCTACTCTGCAGGGGGAGGGGTTACTGGCAGAATATTAAAAATAATATTCAAATGGCCAAAGAATTTACTTCAACTAGTACTACTATTAGCTTTAAAAAAAATTATGCCTTCCATATCATCAAAACATTGAAAGATAATTTCAGGTGCCAAACTGAGAACTGACTGCATTGTCTATTACAATCAACAGAGGTACCAGGCTGAGATATGAAGGCAAGACACAATGACAATTAGAAACTCTCTCATCTCCACCACAATAATCCACCACAAACCTTATGAATTCACCAAAATATATACGGGCATTAGATTACAGCTAAAATATACATCATTTTAAAAATATAAATCAATGCAAAGTAACCTGGAGTTGTTTTTTTCAACATCTGAACCGGATGGATTTAAAAAGCTGACGAAGTCCTTTTTCTTACTTCTCTCAACTTTCAAGCACCATTTATAGTTTCTCCAACTGTCTTTGTTCCCAGGCAGCCCACACTTGTATAGAAAGGATGCTGGCAAAGTGTACCCTACTTTCCCAATGGTTACCATCAAAGTAAGAGATAATTTCCGGGGCGGGGGGGGGGGGGGCAAGCACATAATATGATATTCCAAATGACTGGGCTAAAAACATTTGAGGGAAAAGAAATGGAATGGTTATTTAGTACCATGACATATAAAACAAGATTTGCCTCTAAAATATAATACACAATTCAATATTCTGACCAATAACTAGCATTAACCACCTTATCTTCCCTCCTCCTTCTCTCCTATGCTTCAGGAAGTATTCGGTTCACTGTACATATCCTCAGAATATAAAAGAAAATATGCCCTCAAGGAAATTCTATTGTAGCAGAGACAACATGTACACAGACACATGAACACAAAAATATATGCAAGGTAAACAGAAAGTCACCAGAAAGAAGGGAGCACTAGTAACTAAAGGGGATCAAGAAAAGGTCTTGTGTGGGAGACTACACTTGAGATAAACTAACAGAAAACTAAGGACTCCAAAAGGTAGAGCCCAGGGCCCTGAGCCTGGAGGTGGGAGAAAGGAAAAGTCAGACAGGGCAGTGCTTTAAATGATAAAAAGAAGAGGATTTCACCCCAGAGGCAATGAATGGATGTTTTAGAGCTGGGAAAGGAATGCCACGGTGGCAGCTCAGTGGAGAATGAATTGGAGAAGGGAAACATTGGATGTGAGGAGATTAGGAAGGTACTACCATAGCTCAGGAGAGAGGTAACGAGGTTGTTTAAATCAGGATAGCTGTAGAGTGAGTGTGGAGAAAGGCATGTCACAGACATTGTACAGACAGAACCCACAAGAATTAATTGTACACAAAACAGGAAAAGGACAAATGCTGGAGAAGATGTGGAAAAATTGGAACACTAATGCATTGCTGGTGGGATTGTGAACTGATGCAACCATTCTGGAGAGCAATCTGGAACTATGCCATGCCCAAAGGGCTATAAAAAAGTGCATACCCTTTGACCCAGCAATACCACTTCTGGGGCTTTATCCCAAAGAGATCATAGAAGTGGGAAAAAGACCTGTATGTACAAAAATATTTATAGTAGCTCTTTTTCTGGTGGAAAGGAGTTGGAAATTAAGGAGATGCCCATCAATTGGGGAACAGCTAAACAGATTGTCGTATATGAATGTAATGGAATACTATTGTGCTATAAGAAATGAGGAGTAGGGGCGGTCAGGTAGCACAGTGAGTAAGAGCACCAGCCCCAGTGTCAGGATGACCTGGGGGATCGAATCCGGGCTCAGATACTTAGCACCACACCCAGAAATAACTGGTCTTGTAACCTTGAACAAGTTACTTAACCCCAATTGCTTTAAAAAAAAAATGAGGAGCAAAAAAAAAAAACCCACTAGCCATGTGACCTTGGGCAAGTCACTTAACCCCAATTGCCCTCCAAAAAAAGGGCAAAAAAAATAAAAAAGAAAAACCTGGCAAGACTTATATAAACTGATGCTGAGTGAGGAGAGCAGAACCAGAAGAACTTTGTACACAATTACAGACACATCGCATGTGTGACAACTAACTTTGATAGACTGGGCTCCTCTCAGCAATACAAGGTTATAAGATAACTCCAAAAGACTCATGATGGATAGGGATATCCACATCCAGAGAAAGAACTAGAGTGAATGTAGATTGAAGCAAACTACCTGCTTTCTCTCTTTTGTTTTGTTTTATTTATTTTTTCTCACTGTTCACTCCATTGGTTATAATCCTTTTTTACAACTGGACTAATGTTTAATGTGAAGGTATTTGTAGATCCTATATTTGATTGCATGCCACCATGGTGGGGGGGAGGGGAAGTGGAAGAAAATTTGAAACTCAAGGGATTGAGGAACTGAATGTTGTAAACTAAAAATAAATAAATTAAAATTAAAAAAGAAACCTGATATGATTTGCATTTTTAAAAATACTAGCTTCACAAGGGAAAAAAAAAGAATTAATTGTACACTTAGGGCTCCCAGAACGTGGTGGCTTTCTTTTCCTTCTGTCACAGTATTTATTTATAAGGTTTTTTAAAAGAGACTACACTTCATCCAGAAATTCCTTGAAGTCTGAAATGAAAGTTATACAAAATGTGTTAGCTTCCTATTTTATTATAAGGAACCTTTGCATTAAAATTTTTGATCAAGTCAATGACTTCATTTCTTCTGGGACTTCTGGTAATATAAAAATCTTTAGGTTCTACTTATAATAAATCAAAAGTATTGATTCTTCCCCCCAAAATACAAAATTAAAGATAATTTTCAACTTAGGGGTAGTTTTATAAAAAGAAAGAAGTGTCTTCTGTCCTTACTGGCACATAACCAACATGTCGTCATCAGCAACCTTTTCAAAGTTAATCAAATTACTAAAGCTAACAGAAGTTAATAGCTGTAGTGCTAATGAAATGACCTTCCACTTTATGAAGGACACAAGATTCATTATTATCTAACTCAACGGATACATGAGTAACAAATATTCAGTTTACATGAAAACTATTTCCTCCAATACAAAGCATGACATGTTTCGCTGGAATTTGGTAAACAAAGTATTTTCTTTTGTCTTCCACTAATACTTAGATAACATTTAGCAGGGCTAAAATGGCACTTTTGGGAAGAGTTATCAACCAGAATCTCCAGGTAGCTACACAGTGAATAAAGAAATATTACCATTATGATGAGACAAGCAGTTATTCATTGTAATTTTATATGGTTCTCTTTCAAAATCTACCTTTACAGGAGAAAAACCTTTTCAAATTTCAGTGACTCTAAAATCAAAATATTAGTTTAATTTAAAACAAATTAATTAAATTTATTTAAAACTCTATAAAATCACATCACTTCTGATGGTCCTCTGACATTGTCAGTCTTGCATCAAGCTCATTCCCTACAAAGGAGAGTATAAGCTGACCCTCTGCTTCCCTCATGATGAGTTTGAAAGGCTGAATAAATGTTGCATTGTTTGAACCACATTCTATTTTACATGGAGGTCCATTAAAGCTGTCATATTGAAATGAAACTCTCTCCTTTAATTGTGCATAACTGAAACAAGCACAAATCACAGAGGTTCTTCCAAGGATCTACCTCTCCTGAACAAGAAAAAGAATTAGGATTATCCTCCTGAGAAACACAGAGAAAGGATAAATTTGTTCCTTAAAAATAGTTATTGTTCCAAAAAGATAACTTGCAAAAATTAAAAGTAATGGAAATTTCCAGAAGAATTCTATTTCTAACTTTTGCGTATAAAAGTGTGACTGTTAAATGAGGTACAGTAAAAGCTTACTCAAAAAATCTGGTCCAGGTTCATTCTTGTATTCCACAGTGTTAGTAAGCAAGAAAACAAGAGACCCAGAGGCAGAGGACCTTGATACAAAATCTCCCTTCCTTAGGCAAAGGCAAATCTTACCATCCTGGGGTGGGAACAAAGGGAAAGGTGCTACATGTACAAGATGATCGCCACGGTCCCTTCCCAATTTTAAGTCCTACAATTAATTATACAAAGTTAGTATTTTTTTTCCACTGTAAATAAGTGATGGAACTTGATCTCTTCAGGTGTAAGCCTGGCTTTTAAAAACAAGGCAGAAAGAATAATTAAGTTGGCCCTCAAATAAAGAATGTGCAAATTTATTTCTCAAACTGGACGAGGGGGAAACTTCTCAGAGAAAAGACAGACTGCAGATTTTTATGAGGGCATTACTTAAAATTCTGAAAATGGGGGCAAAGGGATTTAGACGGAAAGAATGATTTCACTGTATCTAGTGTCACTACAGTGATCCAGAGAGTGACTGGGAAAGCTAGAAATTAAGCAGAAGCTATTTTTAGTGCCAACTGGTAATGAAAAAAAAAAGTTCAGTGAAACAGGATAAAAATAAATTCATCAAATTAAAAAACTTTTACATAATTATAAAATTAACTGACAAGTAGGATATGCAACATTTGTCATTCAATTTAAACTCAAAAAAGCTTTTAAGAATGTCCCTAAAACAAAGAGATTACTACCACTACCCCCCCTCCTGCCCCAATCAAGACTTAGAGGAACTGTTTTGGTTCTTAAATGTACTTGTCATGGCAACCAACTTAATTTCATGGCCCTGATGTATGGTTATAGTTATAGTAACATATCTTGTTTCACCTGTTAATTGATGGAAATAGTCATACTGGTCACTGTTTTATGCACACAGTTGGCACTTAATAAATGTCTGTGAACCAAAGCTACAGGCATTCTTAGCATATGAAGGCAAGAATCAAATGTTCTCCCTGGAGCTCTATCTATGTACTGGGTAGACAGACAGCAACCCTATGCCTGGCAGAGTTAAGTGTGCAACTCCCCAAGGAGCAGGAGCAATACTCAGACCTCTGGAATACGACCACATCCTTAACAACCACCAACCACTCAGTTGTTACCCAAACCTTAGGCTAGCCAAAAGCACTTTGTGGGAAATATATAATTTAAAACAAAAATCCTACTAAAAAGACAAAACTTAATTACCTAAATTGATCATTTTACTCAGCATGTCAAAATAACTGCCTACTCTACGATTTTCCTTTCATAAACCAAATCAGTTTGCCAAATCAAAATACCTCATTCTACAGTTCTGTTCTAAAATTGCAGTCCTTTGCTAATCACATCTCTGTTCTTCTCTGCTAAACAAATTTTAAATTTAACTTCTATATTCCAGTTAATGTACAACAGTACAACAGTGCTATGGCATGTTTTTTTCAGTCTGCTTAGAAGATTGAAGCACCAGCTGAGCCCACATGGGATCGGGCAGGCAGGCATTCTGGGCAACCAAGTCCACCTTCAGGGCCACATTTAAAGATTTGGTTCTGTTGATGGCAACGAACAACGAGCCCATTTGTTCTTTATACGCTGAGACATAAATGGCACACTAAGATGAAAAAGGGGAGCCAAGGAGATCTGGCAAGAGAACATGCCGAATCGAAGAGACACCCAAAACACAAGTTTTGCCTAGAAACTTACTTTCAAATGCAAAAAGAGACTCACAGAGAAACTGGATTACTTTGATATATTGTTTTGAAGCAATGGCGAAGCAGTCATGTTTATATCTCCCTTTATTATTTTAAGTTTCTAATAATGAAAGTATAAACAACAATAATCCCTTTCCAGAAACAGCTCATGAAGTGAAAGCCTGGGAACTCTAGATTCATGACAATGCTAACATTAAATAAACTAAACAAGATGAGGAATGAGGAATAATCAGGTGTGAATTTTAAAATTTTAAAAAACTTTCATTCTAAATTAACTTAATTGCCTTATTTTTAAATAGTCTGTTTCAGATGGAGTGTCTAATATCTACTGACTTACATACAAGATGAACTCATAACACTGACTAGAACTGATACAAGGGTTTAGAGAGTAGTAATAAGCAAAGGTCCCTGAAGACAAGATGGATAGATAAACATCGTCTATATAAATGAACAGCTGAATTTACTTTAAAAAACCACTAGACAAGACTTAATCCCTTAACTGGTTATAGGAAAATCAGATATATGATATTGATTTCTAATGTCTTTTTCAACTCTAAAATTTAAGTCATATTAGAAGCATAATTTTTGGTCTTTAGAAATCAAGACATTGCACTCAGATGGCAACATTAGGAGTTCTAGTTATTACTGGTTAAAAATCAACAAGCATTTATTGCACTCCAATTATATGCCAGATACTGAACTAGGCACTAGAAATATAAAGACAGAAGAATGATCCTTGCCCTCAAGGAAAGATCAGGAAATAGAAAGAAATAAATACAAAGTAACTGGAGGATGGGGAGTAGAAGAAGGGGAGAGAGGCCCTAAGGATAACACCAGGCTTAGAAACCTGGGAGACTGAAAAAATGGTGGTACCTCTGACAGACATAGGAAGAGGAGTGGGTTTGGAGGAAAAGATAACAAGTTCAGTCTTGACAAAATGTTTGACGTATGATCAAGTACATTTTGTTCAAAAGTTCCAATAAACAACTGGATGCAAAACTGAAGCTCAGGGGAAAGACTAGCTCTATGTATCCGAGTCATCAGTATAGAGATGATCATTAAACCCATGGGAGTTGATGAGGTCAACAGGAACACGCATAAAGAGAAGAGAAAGGGGACCCCAGGACAGAGCCAGCCAGGCCTGTGACAAGGATAAAGGAACCAGGAGGTAGTGCCACCTTGCCACTCCAGAAAAGAGAAAGTGGGTGGGGAAAGAAGGGCGAAGATGGAGAATATGGCAATTAAGAGATCTCTGGTAACCTTGGAGTAAGCAGTTTCAATTATGTGAAGCAATCAGAAGGGTTGAGAATTGCTTTGAGCAGAGATGTGGAGGTAGTTAGTACAGAATAACTCTTTCAAGGAATTTGGCTGAGAAAGGGGGGAGATAAGAGGATGGTAGCTTGAAAGACAAGGTAGAGTCTAGTGAAGATTTTTTAAGGATGGCAAGACTTGGCTGTATCAGAAGGCTCTTTGTGGTGAATAGTAGAGGTATTAACTGATTTGTCTTTATGAACTTCAGTGTGTAGTGCTTTATGATTACAAAGCCTCTGACATGTTATCTCATTTGACAAGCCATTAATTCTTTGAAGTAAAGAAACTGAGGCTTGGAAAGGTAGAAACGATGGTCATATGGATTATCAGGGTCCAAGGCAAAATTCAGATCACAACAGGATGAGTATGACTCCACTTCTAGTACTTGCCCAATTTCACCAAAATGATTCTGTACATAAAAATTATCTATTTGCCAGGATGACCAACTTGGGGAGTTTAAATTTTAAGTAAAACCATGCAATTAGCTGAATGCTTATGGAAGAATAAATAATGTTAGAACATATAATAGTTATAGGATTAGAAAGGAAGAGAGATGAGATGGGTTCTCACTGATATTCATTAGGATCATATTAAAAAGTATCAATAACAATTTAGTCAAAAATCTTACAATGAGGGGCGGCTAGGTGGCACAATGAGTAAAGCGCCGGCCCCAGAGTCAGGAGGACTGGAGTTCAGTTGGGGCCTCAGACACTTAACACCCACACAAAAAAACTAGCCGTGTAACCTTGGGCAAGTTACTTAACCCCAACTGCCTTCCAAAACGCAAAAAAAAAAAAATCTTACGAGTCTGAAAAAAAAATCTGACAAATTAAAATAAAAATAAAATTCAGAGCCCTCCATTAGAATGACAACTGTTTTTCAGCTTCCTAATGAAGAGGTCTGTCCACCCCTCTTCAAAAAACTTCCAAGATCTTTCTCTCTTACCTACAGGTTAAAATAGCTTTATTTAAGGCCCTCTGCAATATGCTCCAAACTGCCTTGGCAGCCTTATTTCACAACACTCCAGCCCCATTACAAATTCTAACTTCAGGCCAAATGGGACCATGAGCTACCCCTCCATCTTATCCTGTCCTCTTCATGTACTTGTATGGACCACTCCAACCTCTCAAATCCTCTCTATGACTTCTTCCTATCAACCTGCTGAAATTCTTCTGTTTCCTTCAAGGCCCAGTTAACTAATGCCTCTTCCATGACAACTTCTCTGAATTTCTAGCTCTTCTAACCACCTCCATCCTCATTAGTCTCTATCTCTTATGGCAATAAGTCATGTCTGTCAGGATGCTGGGCTGGGGCGAGAAGCCATGGGTGAATTAAACGCCAACATGTCAGTGTGTGGAGTTAAAAGACTAACTATACAGTGGGAAAGGTGCTGACTAGCCCTAAGACATGCTGGCCTGGGTACTCTCACTTCAAGCAGAAGCAACAACAACACTAACAAGCGCAACAGATACAAGATGCAATGCAAGCAACAGAAATAGATGGAATACAGTAAAAGGGTGGAACCCAGAGCAGACATCTGGCAGGATGGCAGCTTCAAATGGAAAAACTCTTTCCATTTCAAGTGGGAACTGAAGCTAAAACCAAGGAACAGAGCCAAGTAATGAAAAAGATAACCCGAACGTCACCCTTCACTGGTACTGAGTCATTCAGATGTCCTAAAAATTGTTGTGACCTACAGAAGGGGAATTCTCTAGCAATCCCAAGTTCTTTCCCCTTTGCTTTGGGAAGGGGAGAATTCAAACCTAGTGTAGGGTTCTAAGTCTGAACCTTCTATGTAGGTCCCTGGGGGTATGTGGACTTACCAGAAAGGAAAGCTTTCTTAATTATCTATGGGCTTAGGTAGGAGTTCTTTTCCATTATTGAATGTGATAAATTTATTCTTTGCTCCATGAATTATTAGTTTATCCAACAAGGAAATTAAAGACTGCTAAATGAAAGCAAAATGGGCAAACTCTTAAGATTTTCAAAGAAAACCCAGGATGGAAACAAACCTACCCTACCACCACCACTACCACCCCCCAAAAAAATGTATGAATACAAAGAAAATCCAAAGATCCTGGATCAGAGGGTATGTATAATTATAAGTAAACCATTTTCTTCAATCTAAGCAAAAAGTATCAAAATTAACTTTTTCTGGGAAAATGTTCTTATGAATAATATTTTAAGGATTAAACTAATCATGCAAACATTAAGGAGTAAATTTTCTCCAATGCTAAAAATGTTAAACTTAACATTTAGACTTAGACTAGAAAGATATATGTGCTACACATGTTAAACCTAAAGATACATGTACTGTAAGAGTGATAGTAAGCCATCTAACATGGCCATTTATACTTAAAAATGAAAATTTTACATACTGGCCAATAGCAACAGTTCTCAAAGACCAATGGACTATGCTACAGCTCTAGGATTTCTCTACAACTATTTCTATGAAAATACTAAGATGAGATACTATTGCTATGGGAACTCAAAATACTGGGAAATGTGGGTTTTTCTCCTGAAAAAGCCAACAATGCATACAATTTAAAAAAATCTGTAGGTTCTTATAAACAGCAAGTAATAATGATCTACAGTAAGTCTGTAATATATATTCAATAACCTAATTTTGAAAAGTCTAATGAGAAGCATGATTATTGAGAAAATAAAGGACAAAGCTAGGAAGAAAGCGGCCCTAGTCATTAAAGTCCACATTCAAATGTCATGTGAATACTATGTTCTTCCTGTATCAGCTCCTCCATTTTTAATTTTGTTATGGACCACTTCCCACAAATATTAGGAGAAGTAATTTGCTTTCTGCCAAGGAGGGTCAGAGCAGTTTGCACTTCTAAAAATATATTAAGTATGACTTGTATCATGAAATTTATAGAGCATCTTTCACCTTGAAGTATCCTTCCTAAGGCTTCCCTGAAATGTCACAACATAGCATGCTTAAAGCTGTAAATTAATAATAATCTAACTTAGACATTAAGAACCTAATTAACTGATGTGGCATGTGACACAAGGATTTTACATGAATGGTACCTTGGCCTCAATATTACAAGTTGCCAATTGAAAACTAAAATAAACACTACTAGGGAGATTCTTCTCTAAGAAACATATCACAGAATAGTAGAAAGAACAATGAATTAAACACCTGAAAGATTGGATTCTAATGCCAGTTCCCACAATCTATTAACCACGTAACCTTAGGCAAACTGATTAACTTCCGTAGGCTTTTGTCATTTTTTCAATCACCTACAAATAAGAAAAGAAAGAAACCAGTTCTATTAATCATATAGTGTTATTTTGCAGGCTCAAATGAGAAGAATATGGGTAAGTACCCTCAAACCATGAATGACTGTTACTTGGCTATCCCTTACCCTGACTCACTAGTAATCTCTGTAAATTGTTTCTCTTATCTTCTCTCACAGTGCTTTATATTCCTTTTATACATATTCTAATCTGTGATATGTTTATCAATACATGGTGAATATATACACACATATATACATAATATATATATGAATATAGCACACATATGTTAAATTTCTTTACAAGTTCCTTCAAGGAAAGCATCCTTATTTGGTACAGTATGGTGGATAGAGGGCAGCTAGGTGGTGCACTGGATATCCTGCTGGGTCTGAAGTCAGGAAGACTCATCTTCATGAGTTCAATCTACCCTCAGACATTTACTAGCTGTGTGACCCTGGGCAAGTCAAAGTCACTTAACTGTTTGACTCAGTTTCCTCATCTGTAAAATGAGATGGAGAAGGAAACGGCAAACCACTCCAGTATCCCTGTCAAGAAAATTCCAAACAGGGTCACAAAGAGTTGAACATGACTAAAAAAAAAAAAACAATTCAACAAACAAAGTGGATAGAGAGCTGGCTTTTCAGTCAAAAAGACATGGGTTTAATGCTGTCTGTCAGGTGATGGCTTTATGACATAATCACTGAGTAACTAAATTATTTCTCAGTGCTCCAGGAAATCCTCTTAAGATTAGAAATTGCAGAAATGATGCCAATATAAAACAGATAGTCCCTATACAAATGAGATGATAAATCTGGTTCTCCCCCATCATCCTCACTCCCTATTTTTTTTTTAGAGTGATAACATCAGATGGGCTAAGATAACAGAAAAAGGAAAATGACAAATATGGGGGAGGCAGTGGCAAAACAGGCACACTAATGCACTGCTGTTAGAGCTGTAAACAGATCCAGCAATTTGGAACTAGGTCTGTATTCCAAAGAGACCAAAGAAAAAGGACCTGCATGTACAAAAATATTTTTAGCAGCTCTTTTTGTGATGGAAAAGAATTGGAAACAGGGGATGCCTATCAATTGGGGAATGGCTGAACCAGTCATGGTTTTCAAATGTAATAGAATACTATTATGTTGTAAGAAATGATAAAGGGAATGGTTTCTGAGAAACATGGGAAGACTTGTATGAACTGATGCAAAGTGAAGTAGAACCAAAAGAATAATTTCCACAACATTATAGAAACAAGCAACCTTTGAAAGAATGAGGAACTCTGATAAACATGACCAATCACAATTCTAGAGGATTAAAGATGAAACAAAGTACCCACTCCTCCAAGAGAGGGAGATATGAACTCAGTGTGGACTGAGACTTATTTTTTGGACACACCCAATATGGGCATTTGTTCTGTTGGACTATACATATACTTGTTGGAAGGGCTTTGTTTTCCTCGCTTTCTGAATTGGAGGTAAAGTGAGGAGGAAAGGTAGGTAGGTGGGAGAGAATGCAGACAAAATAAAATTGAAAGGAAGGACAGACTCTGGTGAAACTTTGTAAAAGAAGCCTTTGGAAGAAAAATACTGGAATTACTAAATTATAAATTTCCTCACAACTAAGTGTTGAACAGAACCCCAAAATCAGTTATTATTTATTCCTTGGCCAGGTAGAGGTATATACACTAAGATATACTATTAATGTGGGTCTCATGGCTCAATAAATGCTTGATAAACATACAAATAACCACTGCAATAAAGAACTATGAAATCAGTTAAGACTCTATATAATAATCAGGCCTCCAACAACATTTGAACATGTCTACTCTGATAAGCATAAGTTCAGGAGTCTCTTTTTTTTTGCTTTAATGAGTAGGCACAGAATGGGGCCCTTGTTGAAGGCGTGGGGAGGGGGATGTAATCTAAGAATTTTCTACATAATCCTGACATTTTCTCTTCTAAAATTCTACTATAAAACAGAATCAAGGAACAGGAAAATGAACAACTCAAAAAAGTATAAAATCTTGCTTTATTAAAAAGAGCCAACAAATTCTCAAAACGATGCTCAAGAAAACGAAAGGGATGGGAAAATAAAAACTAAGCAGCATTCCCTATAAAGTGTGTGCGCATGCCAACTAATCTTACTCTTACCCCTCAATCTTGGCTCCCAACATACCTGTCAGTCTGAGGCCCTAGAACAGGTACACTCCTGGCCACAGAAGCAGGAAATCATCAAAAAGTCAAAAAGATTTCCAAAGGACATTCCTGTTCTATACAGTTTATTTCCCTTCTACACAGCTGACCTTAGAAACTCTTGGTTTAACTGCATAATAGTATAAAAAGTAATTCATGTGACTTGCTTAACATTTATACTTAGCTGCCATCAGTATAACATTAACATATATGATTAAATGTGTCAAATTAACATTGCTATAAGTTATACTGGATCACAATACCAAATTGTTCACGTCTGATCTTGATATATTCTTGCTGATGTGACACTCATCTGCTTAAATTTTTTTTTAATAAAAGGGAACACAGCAGACGGTAGATGCAAAGCAAATAGCTAGCCAAAAAACTAGCCAAGCACTAAAGAAAAACCTGGCAATGTTTTTTTTTTTAAATTTTCAAAGTTCCAATAAAAATTTCCGTTACTTAAACATCTAATATCCTATAGTTCAAAGATAGTCTCTGTGAAGCCTAAAGCTTTTCCCCTAATTGGGTCAAAATTTCTACTCTCACATAAATTACTATGGTATCCCAATCATTTTGGTGAAGAAAAGTTCCTTTCATCCTTAGTCCAGCTGGACAGCTGAATGTCCCAACAGAAAGCAACAGAGCTGAGTACCCTGGCAGCTGTTCTCCTGACTGCTGAAAAGAAAGGCTCAAACAATTCCACCTTCACATTCACAAGGATCTACTGCTTTTCTTGCAGTTTTATAGTAATTCATTCAAGAAATATTTGCTAAGCACCTACTAAGTGCAAAAGCCCTCAACTAAGTACTCTGAGAAATGCAAAGATCAACAAAATATCCTCCTTACATTATAACACTCAAAGTTTTCAACTGATCAATGTGAACAGTCCTCAAAAAAATTGCAAACTACTAATGATCACATGAAAGAATGCTCCAGATCAATAATAATAAAAGAACTACAAATGAAAACAAGTGAGCTTTTATCTCAACAAACTGGCAAAGACAACAAAAGATGGAAGCTGATATTGGGGTTGCATAGAAAGACAAGCAGACTGCCATACTTTTGTTGGTGGAGCTGTAAACTGGTCTGATCATTCTGGAAAATAATCTAGAGTTATGTGAAGAAGGTGACTAGAGTGTCCACATTCTTTGACCTAGAGATTCTACTGCTAGGCATACAATACAAGGAGGTCAATTACTGAAGACAAAGTAGATGCCCATCGACCAGGGATTATGTACATAATCAAATTGTGGTACATGAATGTAATTCTTATGAGGCCACAAGAAAGGATAAATACTATGAATATAAAGAAGCACGGAAGGGTTTATGTGAACTGATACAAAGCAAAATAAACAATCAGGAAAACAACACAGACAGTGACAACAGTATGAAAGAACAGCTAAACAACTGAAATTGAACACTATGAAAACAATTATTGAACCTGTTCCCTATGGAGAGGGAACATACTTCTTTGCACAATGGGAGACAAACATGGGTGTACAACACTGCATATAACAATAACAGGCGGCTTTGGATATGTTAATTATATTTGCCAAACTTTTTGCTCCTTCCTTCAAAAAAAAAATCATTTACTAATTTTGAGAGGTGAGGAAGGATTATAGTGGGAAATATAGGTAATACTACATTTTTAAAATACCAATAACATTTTTAAAAGTAAATGACCACAAAATACCTGTAGTGTTTTCCCCTAAGATGTATGTAATAAAACAAAAAACCTAACTTAAGGTGAAAAGGCATATGATCCTCTTCCTCCAAATACAAAACTAATAATTGTATTTATTAGCACACAGTGTTCAGCAGACAGTGGCTATCTAAGTAAAAGTTATTAACTAAAGCAAGTGCTTTTAAGAAATATATTTTTAGGGGCAGCTAGGTGGCACGGTGAATAGAACACAAGCCCTGGAGTCAGGAGGACCTGAGTTCAAATCTAAGTTCAGACACTTGACACTTACTAGTCATGTGACCTTGGGCAAGTCACTTAACCCTAATTGCCCTGCCCTCCCCCCTCCAAAAAGCAAAAAACAAACAAACAAAAAACCATTTCTAGGAGAATGTATAGAGTTATAAAGACAGGAAAAATATCATAGGCATTTAACCCACATCTAATATGTAGTCTAATCCAAAACAAATCATAACCACCCACCTCCCCAAACTGCAAGGAGGAAATCTGCGGACACAGAGCTCCAGAACTACACATAAAAGTCACAATAACATAACTATTCAACACTCTGATGAAAGCAATTGGACAAGCAAACTGCCTCAGCTCCTTAAATGCACCCAAGTGGTACACAGATAACTATAATTCAGGGACCCATATTCATGAATATCTGACCAAAGGCTTGATAGTTATTTTCCTACAATAAAAAGAAAACAGCTTCCTTTGAACTTCCAAACCACCATACTTGACATCATTATCCTTGTAGGACTCTCAGATTGTGTAGAAACTGGAAATTTCAGCAACTGGCAGAGAAAACTCGGCTATTTCTTATAAGTGGGTCCCAAACAGGCATCCATGAACCCGTAGAATTAATCACAGAAGATCACAGAACTGGGAGAAAATTCCTACTCTGGTTTCACAGAATTAGTAATAAAAACAAGTTCTCTTCCACAGGCCCCAAATCCACAATGTACACATTCTGGAATTTGTTATATTTTCAGGTAGGGTATAAGTAAGAATGAAAGAAAAAACTTAGCTGTTCATGTCTCTTGGTTCAGTCAAAAGACACTACAATATAAAACAGGAAATATCCAGCGCATGACTTGTAAACTCCTGTGAATTATTTTTTCAAGTATAGTGATATAATAATCTCATTTAAAGAGAAAAACCACCAACTTTTGTTTTACATTTCAAATTTTGGGGACAGGGGAAGTGTGTGGGACATCAAAAAATAACATGAATTTCAAAAATACCTATGTTCTTTCAACACCAACACACCAAACTCCCTCTGTTTTAAGGAGGCAAAGGGAAAAAGTTTTCTAAAGACAAAAGAAAGAAACATTCATCTGTTGATAATTAATAATAAATTCAGGATTTAAACCTGGAGGGGTCCTTAGAAATTACCTAGTCCACTTAATCATTTTGTTGATAGGAAATCAAGAGACTGGGGAAGATTAAGCAACTTGTTCAAGGTTAAAGAGATAGGTAATAAACAGAAGAGATGGGATTAAAATGGCAGGTCTTCAGACTCTAAATCGAGTACTTAAACAACCACCCATGGATACTTTGGAGTTAAACTTTCTGACAATTCACTTCTTACAACAACAAGTAAGTTGTGAAGTGTCATACTAACAGAGTTTATGTTTACACAACAACTTTATAGGGATTATCTCATTTGGAGTCATATCACAGTGTTTCATAGTTCATATCTGAAAAAGAAATTAATTGACAATAAGCAGAACTGAACATCCACTGACAGAATGTGTAGGCTCTTTCCCAATTATGTGATAATAGCAAGTGAATAGTAAACATGACCTCATAAAGGTCAATGTATAATATCAAAGGTCTAGGAAAAATGCAGCATGAATGACTTTTATTCATTTACCTGCCCAAATGATTTTTACCTAAACTTTATAGTGCCAATAGTACTGCACCGTTCATTCAGGTTACTGACACCTAAAATGGGTCACTTATTTGGCTAAGCAGATTTAGATACACTGATAGATGGATGGATGGCAACATTCTTTTTTTAAAATTCTGAGTTTGAATTCTCTTCCTCCAGTCCCTCCCTCCACCCATTGAGAAGGCAAGCAATATGGTATCAATTAGACACGTGAAATCATGCAGAACATATTTCTACATTAGATAAGCAAAATTTGTCAAAATTGCAGACACCCTTCTCTTACTATCAAAGTCAAAGGCATGAAACAAATTTGGCCAACCTTGGTAAATACTGTGAAACATTTTGGGTTGCCCCACAACTCAGAACTAAAAGTCAGGTAAACAAACAAGCTGAAGATTAAAAAAGAAAGGCTATCTACATTCCAATTTAACTTTGCATCAGAAGAAAGGATTATAGAACTCAAGTCATATCCAGTAGTTCATTAGGACTTTGTCTTGTTATAGTTACATAAAATAAAATTATAACAAATCCACAAATACTAAATAAATATTAAGCACTTAACATGTGCCAGCAGGGATACAAAGGTAAAGCAAAAACAGGCTTTGTCCTCAAAGGAGTTCATAAACAAAGGGGAAAACACCATGTACACATAGAGGCATATTATATAAAATGCAAAGTAACTGCGGCACAGTCTTAAGGAAAGCTTCTAGCAACTAAGGGAGAGGGACATGAGGTAGAAGAACCAGGAAAGGCCTGGTCCTAAACAAAGCTGTGCTTCAGACGAGTCTTGAAGAAACCAGGGATTCCAAGACAGACATTAGTTAGGGGAAAAAAAGCACAAACGGCATGGAGGAGATGGGAGAAAAAACATCACGTATGAGAAACAAACAAGCAGGCCAGCATGGCTGCACCATCAGTGCATGGAGGGGAAGAATGTGTAAGAAGACTGCAAAGATGGGAAGAGCTTTCTATGTCAGAGGAGTTTCTATTTGATTCTAAAGGTAGTCATAGGGAACCACTGAAATTTGTTGGAGATGAAGGAACATGAAATAGTGAGACCTGTGCTTTAGGAAAGTCACTCTGGCAGGTATGTGGAAGATAGACTAGAGTTCAGGGAGATTTAAAACCAAGACACTGGTCAGGAGGCTGATATGATATTCCAAACAAAAGAAGACAAGGGTCTGAACCAAGAAGTCAGAGGTGAGGAAAGGGAAAGGAGAGATCTCATGGAGACAGGAACAACAAATTCCGACATCTGATTTGACAGGTATAATGCAGGAAAGTAAGAAGTTAAAGATAACACCAAGGTCACAAAAGTGAGTGGCTAGAAGGCTGGTGGGAACAGTGAATTCAGGAAAAGGAGTAAGTTTAAGGGAATAGATAATGATTTCTGTTTCAGACATGCTAAATGTGAGATGCCTATGGGACGCCCAACCCAAAATGTTTAGCAGGCAGTTGGGGAAGCAAGACTGAGGCTCTGAAGACCAGAACTGGGCATAATCTGCATGGAGACAATGAACCCGTGGAACCTGTAGAGATCCCAAAGTTAAGAGACTTCAGAGAAAAGAAAACAGTTCCAGTACAGAATTTGGGAGTATGCCCACAGCAAAGGAGACTAAGAGGGAATGAACAGAAAGGAGAAGAGCCACGAAATAGAAATGAAAAGCCAGAGAGGAGAGAGTATTGTGAAAGAAAAAGTGGTTTTGTCAGATGCTCTGTAGAGAAGTCAAGAAAGATGAGGACTGAGAAAAAAGGCCATTAGAGTTTGAAGTTAAAAGACCCATTTCAGTAGAATTAAGAGGAGAAAAGCCATACTACAGAGTTCAGAATAGAGTGAGGAGAGAAAGTGGAGACACAAAGAGTAGACAGATTTCCAATGGAGAAGGGAGATGCAGGATAATAGGCAGTGGGGCATGAGGCTTTTATGTATAAGGGAGGTGGTGGAAAAAGGATACTGGCAGCAAGATATGTATACTGGGGGAGACAGGAGAGGGTGAAATCAAATTTATAGGTGGATGGGACTGGCTTTGGCAATGAGGAGGATCACTTTTTCATCCTTTGTGTAGAAGGAAATAACACGTATGATTTCAGAGGTACAGAGATAAAGAGAATTCATGGTGGATAGCCTCCATTTTCCTTGGTAGATCACAAAACAAGCTCCTAAATTGAGAAGTTGAAGACAGAGGTGCTTTGGGAGATCTGAACCAAGAAGAGAAGGTTTGGAACACTCACTGAGAGAAGTACATGGAGAGTTAGGTGGGTAAGGCTAAAAGAACTGCCTTGCTGCTCAGGTGAAATGAGATAACATCAGTTTGTTAGTGGACCCAGTCAGGACCACCGCATGAGCACATGAGCAGGCAAGATAGAGGCAGATAATGGGAGCTGCATTCTGGCAAGACACACAAGAGCAGCTACAGGGTAAGGAATGTGAAATCAGAGCAGACTTGAAGCTAAAGATTGTTCCATTCTTTGTATTTATGCTGCTGCCCCATAATATGATAACAGGAGTGGAGGGGGGAGGGGCTGTGAATTCCCCAACCAAGAAAAAAGAAAGAATTTTAAAAGACTCTTTTGGAGTCTAAGCATTAACAAGGTGAGAGTAGCCTGGCAGAGCAGACAAAGAGCTGCCCTGGAGTCAGATGGAACCAAACTCAAGTCCAGTTCCTGACACACATGAGTGGTATGGCCATGAACAAAAAAGTCACAATCCATAAGTACAACAGACAATTCTCAGACTTATCAGTATGTCCATTATCGAAGGGATGTAATCACAGATCTAAAGTCGGAAACAGAAAGTATTTGCCATCTGAAATGGTACCAAATCTTTGGATATCTGAAAAATTAATGCAGAATACCTAAACTCCCCTTTGTGAAGAATATGGAAAGAAATAAGGAGTTATGGCTTGGGTCACCTTAGCCAAGGGAAAAGGAAGTACAAAGTCAATTTCCTCTAGCTATTTATCCTACCTACTTCTCACACACACACACACACACACACACACACACACACACACACACACACACACACACACACACCACCCACCACCACCACCACCACCACCAACCAAAATACTTAAATTTAATTATCTTTGAATGAATTGTACCAGGATATAACTGAGATGATTCAGAAGGCAAGTACTTGTCTCCATTGCCTATGATCATGGATATCTATAGGTCCTAGAGTTGAAAAGGTCTTTAGAAATTCAACCCCCTTAATTTCACAGGTCTTCAGGTAGCTAGGTGGCATAGTAGATAAAGTGCCAGGCCTGGAGTCAGAAAGATTCATCTTCCTAAGTTCAAATTTGGCCTCAGACACTAGCTGTGTGACTCATGACAAGCCACAGTGAACCCCATTTGCCTCAGTTTCCTCATCTGTAAAATGAGCTGAAGAAGAAAATGGCAAATCACTGCAGTATCTTTGCCAAGAAAGCCCCAAATGGGGTCACAAAGAGTTATATACAACTGAAAAATGACTAAACAATTTCACAGGTCAGAAAACTGAGACACACCTAGTCAAGGGACACTTGCCAAAGCTCAACATCTAGTAAGCATCACAGAGCTTCTGTTTTCTTAACTTCAAATCCAATTTATTTATTTGTTTGTTTGTTTTCAGTTTTCAACATTCATTTCCATAAGATTTTGGGTTACAAATTTTCTCCCCATCTTTCCCCCAGATAGCGAGCCTACTGAATGAATACCCCTTCCCCAATCTGGCTTCAAATCAACTTCAAATTCAGCTTCAAATCAACTTCAAATTCAACATTCTTTCTAATGTGCCATGTGATTTGCTTAAGTGAGCTGCCAGGTTGAAAGGGGTAGACTTTTGGCCAATGAGCACCCTACTAACAAATATCTTCTAGAGACCATGGCACTGAGGTCTAATTGCCTTTTTTTTTTTTTAAACAACCATGCCCATGGTCTTTTTATTCTCTGGACAAATCAATCTAAGACTGTGCCCCTAAAGATGAAGAACAACGGCAAAGTTTAAGCATTAAATGCAAAAAAAGATGCTAGGTGCGCAGGGCAGGAAAGATTTATTTTTCCAGCAAAGTCTAAGATTCAGTACTGAAAAATGTAGCTGTTTTCCAGGAGGGGATCCAGCTCTGAAAGGATCTCTGAATACCATATATCTCCCTGGTTTACAAAGTAATTCAAAAGGATTTTAGAAGATAGAGCCAAAATGGCAGAACACACTGAACATTTTTGCCCCAGCTCTTCCAACACACTCCTCTAAACTTTAAAAAGTTTGCCAAACTGAATTCTGAACAGGATAACAAAGTCACAGTGAGTCATTTTTCCAGCCCAGGGTAGCTAAGAAAGAAAAAAAAGGGGGGGGGGATCTGTGAATACTGGGGTAGGGGCTGGTGAAGGGAGTTCAATATGGCAGATGAGGCCTTGGAGGTTGTGAGTGGCAACAGCAAGAGCATCCAGAACACAAGGAAGGTAAATAGAAAGGTAAAGAGACTGAATACCTGGTCATGTGGTGAAACTTGGCAGCTCCTTTTCCCATTTAAGAAGCACAGTACAGACCAAGAGAACTTGGAAGCCCCAAAAACATACAAGTCCCCTGACCTGGCTGTGAAAGCAGCAGGACATAAAAGTAAGTATTACTTAATCAGATCAGACATGCCCCAGTGAAACATCACTGTTTTTCTCACATATGATATTCTATTTTCCATCTCCAGACTTAGAGGTGAACAGAGCCCAACTTTAACCTAATGCCAAAAGTTAAGAAATAGTCTGGAAAAATGAGCAAACAACAACAAAAAAGAACTTGCCCACAAAACGTTACTATGGTAACAGGGAAGCTCAAGACACAAACTCAGAAAATAATGACTTGAAAACATCTACAAGCAAAACTTCAAAGAAAAAGCTGAACAAACACAAGCCCAATAAAAGTTCCTAGAAAAGTTAGAGAGATTTTTTTTTAAGAGCAAGAAAATTATTTTAAACATCAAATAAAAGCAGTAGAAGAAAAACTGGTAAAAGAAATGAGAAAAATGCAAGAAAATGAAAAGAGCAGGTTGGTAAAAGGCACAAAAATACTGAAGAAAATAATCCCTTAAAAATTAAAATTGGGCAAGTGGAAGCCAATGATTCAATGAAATATTAAGAAATAATAAAACAACATCAAAAGACTGAAAATATTGAAGAAAATATGAAATCTCTCCTAGGAAAAAAGAAATCAGATTTGAAGAGAGAGAACTGAAGAATTATTGGACTACCTGAAAGTCATGATGAAAAAAATAGCCTAGAAATCATAAACCAAGAAATTATAAAGGAAAATTGTCCAGATAGCTTAAAACAAGAAAGCAAAGTAGAAATTTAAAGACTAATCACCTCCTGAAAGAGAAGCTAAAATGAAAACTCCTAGGAATATTACAGCCAAATTCCAGAACTCTCAAGTCAAGGAGAAAATACTGCAAACCGTCAGAAAAAAAAATCATTCAAATACTGTGGAGTCACAGTCAGGATCACACAAAATTTAGCAGCTACCAATATAAAGAAGTAGAAGGCTTGGAATGATATTCCAGAAGGCAAAGGAGCTAAGATTACAAACAAGAATAAACTACCCAGCAAAACTGAGTATGATTCTGAGGGGGGGAGACAGAGAGGGGAATGGGTATTTAATTAAATACAGGACTTTCAAGCATTCTTGATGAAGAAAAAAAACCATCAAAAGTAAATGGAAAATCTGACATTCAAACATAAGACTCAAGAGAAGCATAAAAAGGTAAACATGAAAAAGTAATCATAAGGACTCAATAAAGTCAAACTCTTTACATTCCTATATCGGAAGAAGATAGATGTAATAATTCCTAAGAACTTTATCATCATTAGAGTGGTTAAACAAAGTTTACATAGACAGAGGGCATGGGTGTAATGCAAGTATTTTCCCCAAATTTATGGAAGATGAAAACAGGATTTACTGATGGAGCTGGGACACTAACCTAGTTCTTTCTGAGGTGGTACATACAGTGTAGGAGAAAAAATAAATGCTGGATTTGGAATCAAAAGATGATTCCAGGGTTTTAATTCAGATGCAGTGACTTCCTGCGTGATTTGAGGCTATTCATTTGCCTTCATCAGTCATCATTTTTCTCATCTGTAACATGGAGGTTAGACCAAATCATCTTTCTAGTCCCTAGAAGCTCTAAATCCTATGAACCTATGATTTTTTTGTTCCCCCTCCCCACTCCCCCTGCCCCCCCTCCCCATAGATTCTCAGAATTATGTAAGGGGTGAGCTTCAGGTAGTACAGACAAGACTCAATCTGTAGTGCTGCTGGACAGAGGAGGGGAGGCAGCAGCTTTGGAATGACTTCAGGACAGTATTTCTCTTTTCCTCTGAAAACATCAATCCTAAATCCAGTCTACTACAAAGCAGGGTATTCACTACATGGATTTTCATTATCATTTTCAAGCAGATAGCACACACGGCTACTTTCTAGTTCTGCTACAAGCTGCCCCAATTTTTTCTTTCTGGAAATAGATGCTAGGACTGGGATAGGGACCTATCCTAGATATGGTAACATAGTGTTCATTGCTTTCTATTTCCAAAATGTTTCTTTAATCCTATGTAGCTGTTTACTTCCTAGAAACAAAGTGCTCATTAGAGAAGTTTACAAACATTTTCTTCAGGAAAAGGTCAGGATTATTAAATGAAACAATGTATTTTAAGAGTAAAGTAACGGGAGCTGAAGACAAATTAGTTACTTGATACTGTTTTCTGGACGTGGGTAGAAGATGCTCTGTGCTATATAACAGGGACAACCGCATACAGAGCATCATAACAAAAACAAAAAAAAAGTAGTATCAACAACAATAGCTGAAAGTTATATAGTACCTAATACATTACAAAGCATAAAAGATATTATTTCATTTGGTCCTCCCAACAAGACATTATTATTATTAATTATTCCCATTTTACAGATAAGGAAACTGAGATTGTGACATATCCAGGTTTACAGAGCTGGTAAATATCTGAGACAGGTTTTGAGTTCAGGTCTTTGTGACCTCAGGTTCAGTGCTCTAGCCACTGTGCCAAAAGTAGAATTTCCAAGTCCCTGGAAGAGGCTGACTTTACTGAACAGCATTTCACCCAATGAAAAGTCTGGTGAGAAAAAGTATGGGGCAACCCCTTCAAGTTTACTTTCTTGACCATTCAAATTTCCACAGCCTAACAATCAATCAATATTAATTTATTAAACTACCTACTATGAAAGAGGCATGATGATAGTTGCTAGGGATAGAGTCTCTGCCCTTGAGGGCCTTTGGGAGGTCAGGCTGAAAGGGCACAAGAGGCACTGAAGTCTGTACAAAATACAAGATAACTGCGGAGGGTACTAGCAGCTGAGGGAAGTAGGAGGCACCAGGGACAAGAAAAAATGCCCTCCAGGGGTGGGGGAAGAGGAACAGCAAGAAGGTCCACGTGGATGAACCCAAGAGAGGGCAAGGGAATTCTGAATAAAATCAGAAAGTCCTGCTGAAGCCCAATTGCAGAAAGTAGTTTAAATCTGATCCTCCAGGCAATAAGGAACCACTAGAGACCATATTCTATTTGTGGCACGGGGGAAGGTGAGAGAAAGAAGGGACAGAGGGAAGGGTTCTAACACTGGATTATAGCCATGGAATAATTCCAAGTCCACACTTGTCTCTGATGATCTGCTCAGAATCCAGCCTGCCTCTGGAGAAAATGTACCTCCCACACCCTTTCTTGGAAAAGGTAGGGGACAAGGAGACAAACCACTGTACCTACAATCAAACTCAAGCTGATAGGGTGAGTTTTCCTGAATCTTTTTTCTCCCCTTCTTTTTACTTTGTTACAAGGGGGTGGCTCTTCTGGTTGGGGGGGAGGGAGCAGGACACATTTAGAAATGTAGCTGTTGTAAAAATCAATTGGTTCAAATTCTCCAAATATCCCAAATCAATAATTATTACTGTCAAGAAACAACAATTTTACAAAAGTACATGTAACAAATGTGCCCATAGGATACAATGGATTTAGAGATCCAGAAGAAATCTTAAAGATCATATCATCCAAGCCCCTAAAATTTACAGGTGAGGAAATTTAACACCCCGCCCCAAACCAATCTATAAGCCTCTATTACAAACCCATTTGCCAGGCACCATGCTGGGTGCTAGGAACACAGAAGCAAAAAAAAGGCCCTTCTCTCCATTCCTAATTACATTCTATTGGGGCAGGGGTGGAGAGCCCAAAGCCTCGAGACCACATGTGGCCCTCTAGGTCCTCAAGTGCGACCCTTTGACTGAACCCAAACTTCACAGAACAAATCCCATAAATGAAAGGATTTGTTCTGTAAAACCTGGACTCAGTCAAAAGGCTGAACCCAAGGACCTAGGAGGCCACAGGCTCCTCACCCTTATATTGGGATAAACAGCCGAAGAGTACAACAATGTACCAGAAATGAATACAAGGTCACTGAGGAGAGAGGTGGCAAGTGGGGAGGGATTCAGAAACAGGTGAAGTGACCTGCTTCAAGTCACAGAGTGAATGGAGAAGCTGGGATCAGAACCCAAGCCTGATAAGGTCAAATTCAACACTCCTCCCAGTGAGCAAAACGAGCCCCCAGACAACACTCAGAAGGTGTACTCGCTTCAGTGGTAAGCTTTCCCCCAAGTCTCAATATCACCAGAAAGAGCCCTCTGTGGTTCCCCCAATCTCACATGGAAGTATGTGGCTTCCTTCTCAAATCACCTAGTTTAATTCTGTTGAAAGGAAACTGGATACCAAAGAGAGTTTGTTGTTTTGACAAATGATCTACATAAACGTCATCCTTCCACATATACAGACATAATATGATTGTGATGGAATACTATTATGATATAAGAAATGACAAAGGGGGGTGGTTTCAAAAAAAAAAAACTGGTAAGACTTAAATGAACTGATGCAAAGGAAAGCGAGCAGAACCAGGAGACCATTGTACAGAGTAATAGCAATACAGTGATGATGATCAACTGTGAAAGACTTAGCTACTATTTTAATCGATACAAGGACCCAAGACAATTCCAAAGGACTCATGATGAAAAATGATCCACCTCCAGAGAGAAAACTGATGAACTTGGGGCAGACTGAAGCATACTTTTTTAAACTAACTTTATTTTTCTTGGGGTTTTTTGTGTGTTTTCTTTTGCAGCACGGCTAATAAGGAAATATATTTTGCATGATTTCACATATATAATTGATATCACATTGCTTGCTTGCTTACAGGGTGGGAGAGAGGGAAAGAATTTGGAACCCAAAATTTTTTTTAATGTTAAAAATTTTTTTACATGTAACTGGAAAATATTTAATGAAATAAAAATATATTTAAAAACATAAACAGACATACAGATACAATAAAGTTATAGAGTCCAATTGGACAAACATAAGAAAGCCTTGATATTCACTTTCCTAAAAGCCCACGAGCTGCAGTGGATTTGTTTGGATCAGAGATAAAGAATGTGATTAAAAGTACACTTTCCCCCTTCACTGGTTATTTTGAGAGATACTCAATACTCAATTACCTGATTTTCTTTCATAATGGTTACTGCCAATTTTACAACGTGAAATTACATTTCCAAGTTAAATGGGAGACTCTTCAATTTGGGATGAATGAATGTCTAAACCTACTAAAGGAGTTCACTAGTGCTGTCAGAATACAGACCCCACTCCTCTGTGGATGTCAATGAAAAAGTGGGAAGAGTGAATGTGCTTTTAGCCATGCCTATTTATGTGCTTAGGACAGGCAATGTGCCTTCTGAGACATATCTAAATGGCCACAGAAAATTTTAAAATGTTGACCTTAGGAAGGGCTTTAGGAACCATGTAGCCTAATGACACTCATTTTATAGATGAAAGAACTGCGGCCATGACCAAGGCTCTCTGAGAGCTTGTACAAAGTCTTATCACTGCTTTAGACAGCATGGAGCAAGAGGAAGAAAACTTGTCAGGAAAGACATGATCAATGAGTTAATATGTCATGTAACTATTATTATTATCTTTTTTTATTTTTAATTTTTTGCCTTTTGGAGGGCAATTGGGGTTCAGTAACTTGCCCAAGGTTACACGGTTAGTTTGTGTGTGTGTGTGTGTGTGTGTGTGTGTGTGTGTTAAGTGTCTGAGGCTGGAACTGAACTCAGATCCTCCTGACTCTGGGGCCAGCACTTTACTCACTGCACCACCTAGCCGCCCCAGCTGTTATTATTATCACCACTATTACTATTTTGACCTGGGTTTGAATCCCACCTCTGACCCTTACCATGACTAGATCATGGGTAAGTTAATTAACCTCTTTTAGCCTCAGTTTTCTTGTCTGTGATGTCCCTAGAGAAAATAATGCCAGAAGTGCTGTTTTGGAAGATAATGGGATCATGGAAGTTGAGAGCTCTGCTAGCTTTAGAAGTGATGGATCTCTTCCACAGAGGGCCCTCACTTGCAGCTGGTAACTCCTTCCAACACCAGAGATCAGAAAACATGCATACATTGCGATCCTGGGAGACTCTTGTCCCATTCCTGCTGATGCACTAAGAACCTTATTCTACATCTCTGGCCATCATATACATGCTGATGAAACCTACAGACTACTGTCTATCTGGGAGCTGTCACACTCATGAATGAAGAGTTTTGGTTTTTTTTCCTAGTCAGGTACTTCTCTTGATGCCAACCATTAATGGTTATTATTAAAGTCATCCTTTAGGACAGCCAGGTCTACCACTTTGTCCAGGGTTCTTTCCACCACATCAATTCAATTTTTAAAAAATTATTAAGCAACTGCTATTGTGCAAGACACTGTGCTACATGCTGAAGATACAAAGACAAAAAAAAAAAAGAAACAGTCTCTGTCCTCAAGAAGCATACCCTCTACTGGAGAAAAATTTGAAACAAATTCCATACTGCTTCTTACAAAATCAACAATTAAGCCTATCAGAGGGCATCTGGACTGGAGAAACACTCAGGAAGATAAATATTTGGGCCTGTTGATTTTCTCAAAAGCCAAATGGGAGAGTTAAAAGGTAACTAAGCTGAGCCCCACCTCCCTAGATGTGTCCTTGCCAGAAGGAGGAGTAATAAAAATATCTTTGCCCCTCCTGTTAGCATTAATCTCACTTTGTGAATCTGGCTATGCTTACACCTAAGAAACTCCCATCTTCCAGCTCATCCCCACCCATTTTTGCTAGTGCTACTCTACAAACATCGCTGTAAAAAACCTGGGTCCTAATCCTGACTCTGCCATGAACCAAAAACCAGCCATCTCACTTTAGGAAATAATTTCTCAGTTTCTTTATTCAAAAAATAACCCATAATTTAACAGCAACCCTGAGGGTCTTCCCCTCCCAGCTTGACTTTTTTTTTCTTTTTTTCTAATTAAAGGTGCCATCCCTTGGTGCACTTCTTAAAGAGGCCTATCCACTGAATGGGTGTTACCTCTTAAGGCCTTAGCCTAAAAGGGTCAGGGTCTCCCATTGCATCCTGGGTCATCTCCAGCCATCCTGGTGAATATTTGGTCACTGGACCCAGATGGCTCTGGAGGAGAAAGTGAAGTTGGTGACCTTGCGCAGCTCTCTCTCATTCAAATCAAAGTCAACTGCAAGTCATGTCATCATTTCCCTGATGCCAGGGTCCTTTTGAAAAAGGAAGGAAAAACACAACCTCATGCTGCCTTATATGAACATGATGCAGATATAGCTATCAGTCAGGTCAAGCACTATATATCAGTGTCATAAGATTTCTTCAGAACTGTCACTTTTCCTCTAATAAAGATTGGCTTATGCCTTGTTTTGATTTGAGGATTTTCTTAGATATTAACTGTTTTGTACTGGGGGTGGGGTGTGTCAGAAGGGAATAGAGTTTGCTTTTTCATTTTAAAAGATGGAAAGATACTTTTAAAAAGTCACAAGGGAGGCTGCTAAACCAAAATGTTAGATTCATTTCCCAAAATGTAACATGGAAACTGAACATGCACGTTCAGGTCACCCTGGTATCCATAGGACAACTTGGCACAGTAGAAAATATACCTGGGGGCAGCTAGGTGGTGCAGTGAATAGAGCACCAGCCCTGTAGGAGTACCTGAGTTCAAATCCGGCCTCAGACACTTAACACAAAAACTAGCCTTGTGACCTTGGGCAAGTCACTTAACCCCAATTGCCCTGCCCTTCCCCCCTCCACAAAGCAAAAAAAAAAAAAAAAGGAATTCCAGGTCTATGATTTATCGGGGCGGCCAGGTAGCACAACGAGTAAGAGTACTGGCCCCAGTGTCGGGATGACCTGGGGATCGAATCTGGGCTCAGACACTTAGCACCCACCCAGAAACACCTGGCTGTGTAACCTTGAGCAAGTTACTTAACCCCAATTGCTTTATAAAAAAAAAAAAAAGAAAAGAAAATGTACCTGACTTAGAAGTCAAAGACCTAGCAGGCTCAGTTTCTGGCTCTGGCACTTACTACCTACCTGTGACCTTGAGCAAGCTGTTTAAGGTCCTTGTTTCCTCTTCTATAGAATGAAAGGGTTGGACTAAATGACCTTTAAAAGGTTTCTTTCAACTTTAAATCTACATGCCTATGGCATCTTCCTTATTCCATTCTCACAAACAACCATACATCACTATTGGATGGAGATCTATACAAATGTTTGCTGCATCAAGGAATGGCATGAGGTTCTAAGTCAATTTTTCAGTACTAAGTTATTCCCTTCTTTACTTCCCTTAACAGAGTAAAACTCCACTGCAATGAGGCAGGAAGGTGGGGAACAAAACTATTGGCTTGTCATTTCAGACAGCTGCCTTTCTTGCTAGGCTTGATTCTTTGGCATCCAATGACATCTACCATACAGTAAAAGGCTCCTGAACTGGAAGAGGCCTTGCAAGTCCTTTGTCCAACCTCCTCCGTTTAACAGATGAGGAACAGGCCTCGAGCTGAGGTGTCTGTCTAGTCAAGCTAGGAGTCAGATGCTAGTCTTTTGCCTCCAGATCCAGTGCTCTTTCCTCTATATCACAGCTGTTTCCTCCTTTACTTTGAAAAGGAACATTTTAGTGATTAAAAAAATTAAATTTATCCAAAAAGGTGAAGGATATTCAAAAGTTGATGTTTTTTCTAAAGGCAATTTCCAAGGAGAACACCCAAGTGCTTTGAGCAATGGTGGCATCACTTAAATAAGCAGAACTCCCTCTAAGGAGGATTCTTGGAAGGGGACAATCATCATTTAGATGCATAATTCCTGGTTACTTGTTTTAGAAAATTACATCTCCCATGCTACCCAAATGGATTATCATTTGTTCTTCAAGGCCCCCATTCTCTCTCACAAGCCAGTTCTCTAACTCTTCTCTCTCAACAATCCATCCATCCACAAATGTCTGAGCACATGCTCTCTGCCTGCACTGGGCTGCTTTTCTAGTGGTTCAGGACTCTTTCTTCTCTTCTAACTTGCTTTCTCTAAACAGCTTCTTATGGAACACAAAGGGCTGCTTGGGAGCCCCTCAGCCAGCCAGCTACTTTAACACTCTGTGAGACTCCAGCAGAGAAAGGGATAAATGAGAACGTACACTGAAAAATTCAAAGGTTTTTCTGCCACAGATTTGAAAAAGGCACAAGAAATCATTCCATTAGATAACTGTTTCCCTTGCCAAAATGACTGTCCTCCAACACAAACTAGAACCTCCTACTAAGTAACAAAATCTATTTAAAGTTGGGCACAGGTATGTTTATAAAAAAAAAAAAGCAGAGCTATTTACATCTGAACTCAAGCTCTCAAACTGGGCATACATACTACGTAAGCTAAAGATTCACCACAGTACATTTTAAAATGACAATTTATAGACACCTTTTCAGGACCCTATCTACTTGTAAACAGAGTAAAACATCCACTTCATCAAACACTACCCAACAAAATTCAGGAGGAAAAAAGAGGGAGATCAAGGAAATAACTCGGGCAAATTCTTCAAGGGAAATGACATGCTTTGATGCCATCATGCTACTGGATACACCACCTTTGCATAACATTTAAAAACGAACATACTCATTTCTGACACAAGAATTCTAGGGCACCTCACCCCTACCCAAAGCAAAATTATCAATGTCCTTTAAACTTGGAATGGTGTTATCAAGTAATTTATGAATTCAGTTGTCCGGTTGAGACTATAAGGGGTCCTAACTTCTAATACTGACTTTGACACTAACTGACTGTGTGACTTTACTTCCTTGGATTACATGTGAAAATCCTCATCTTATGGTGAGGAAACTAAAGTTCAGCAGGGTCAAATGAACTGCCCATGGTCATGTAGTGGTGTGTCAAAGCTAGAATTTGAGTATTTCATTATTTTCACAAGACCAAAAGGAATAGTATTAACTATTACCAACTCTCAGAGCTTTTTAAATTCTCATTCTGAAAATCCAGGTCATAGGTACGATTGTAATTGAACGGCGACAACCACTTTTGACAATTAAAGTTCAAACCACATAAAATTTACTGCTCATTGAAAATTATTTCAGTCTACTTTTATGATGCCCACAAACTAAATTTAAGAACTATACAAAGATTTTAGGATCTGAACAAATCTTTAAATAGAGTGGATAATGTAGTTTACAATAGGAACTTTTAAAAATTAGGATAACGCACAGGGGCAGCTAGGTGGTGCAGTGAAGGGAGCACTGACCCTGGAGTCAGGAGGACCTGAGTTCAAATCAGGTCTCAGACACATGACACACCTAACTAGCTGTGTGACCTTGGATGAGTCACTTAACCCCAATTGCCCTGCCTTCTCCCCTCCAAAAAACAAAAAAATTAGGATAGATGATTAACTTTTATGTTTATTATTTCCACTCCAATTTCAGCTTAATAACCATACACTACTATCTGTGACTGACAGCTGAAATGAAAACTATGAGGCACCCCTGGGTGATGACAAATAGCACCTTTCTTCAAGCTTCCAACTTACCGAAAAAGAGAAGTCTCTAGTGACACGCCCACTAGGAACCACAGAATTGGAAAAGATGAAAAACAAACTCAATTTATCAACAGAAAACATCGCTGAGGGGGCCGTATTGGTAAAGATGCAGACTCCAATTTAAATTGTCACCAAAAAAAAAAAAAGCACTTCTGGCACTGAAAAGACCTTCATATGAATTCGATGCCAACAAACAGCAACCAATCCCAACAGTTACGCTAATTTAATTCAATTGAAAATAATATTCACTGGTCCTTCCAGTGTGCAAAGCATTGGGGCTATAACAACAAAAGCACAACAATCCTTGCCTTTAAGAAGTTCACACTGACCAATTAAAACAGCTGCCTCCTCCTTCTGGGAGGCGCCCCTTCTCCACAAGTAGACTCTTCTCTAATTACCAGGGCCCTTTTCACCTCTTTGTGATTTCCATTTTACACTGATTGAAACTTGTACTGAAATAACATTTCCCTTCTAGAGTAACAGCTCCAGGAAGGCCAAGTCTGTGCCTTATTCTTCCACGCATTCAACCCTAGCAGAATTTTATATATAGAAGATACCCAATAAATACTGAATGAATAAACTGGTACAATAAGTCTGTCACAGGTGATTTATCCCAATCAATTTTATTTTTTTTATAATTAATTTATTTATTGTTAGTTTTCAACATTCACTTCCATAAGATTGTGAATTTTAAATTTTCTCCTCCTCCCTCTCCTCCCTTCCCAAGATGGCATGCAATCTGATATAGGCTCTATTTATACATTCATATTAAACTTATTTATTTTCATGATGTAAAGAAGAATGAGAACTAATGGGAGGAACCACGAGAAAGAAGAAACAAAACAAAACAACAAAAATAAAGGATAGCAGGGGTGGCCAGGTAGCACAGCGAGTAAGAGCATCGGCCCCAGTGTTGGGATGACCTGGGATCAAATCCAGGCTCCAACACTTAGCACCCACCCAGAAACACCTGGCCGTGTAACCTTGAGCAAGTTACTTAACCCCAACCGCTTTAAAAAAAAAAATAAAGGATAGCAAATAATACACTCCATCTGCATTCAGACTCCATAGTCCTTTCTCTGGATGTGGATGGCATTTTCCATCATGAGTCTTTTGGAGTTGTCTTAGATCCTTGCATTGCTGAGAAGAGCTGTCTAATAACAAAGCTGGTCATCACACAATGTTGGTGTTACTATGTATGATGTTCTCCTGGTTCTGTTCACTTTAGACAATAATAATAATTTAGACAACAGTTCATAGCATAGACTAACATGAAGAACCATGTACATTTCAATGTCAATGGCCTCTGTAAATTAGCACTGACCTACACTGATCTGACCTGGACAAGGCTTAAAAGTACTGTATTAATCCTACAGAGAAAGGAATGTGTTTCCAAAAGCCTTCCAAAACCATCCTAGTATATGGATCTCTTACCATCAAAAATTCCAAGTCATCAACTAGTACTACTTTTTTTTTTTAAAGCAATTGGGGTTGAGTAACTTGCTCAAGGTTACATGGCCAGTTATTTCTGGGTGTGGTGCTGAGTATCTGAGCCCAGATTTGATCCCCAGGTCATCCCGACACTGGAGCCGGTGCTCTTACTCACTGTGCTACCTGGCCACCCCCAACTAGTACTACTTTTACAAGCCTCTGAATACCACGTTACAAATGAGTTATCCTACCCACCATTTAATTTCAAAAATTAGCTCCAGATCTGTAGTTCATTATTCTGCAATGGGAACCCAGAATACAACCAGAGTTCAGTGTGAGGCTGGAAAGGGGGAAAACACCTTCAACCAGAAAGACAGAACTCTTCCTTCACCATTATGCCTTAGAGAAATGGAAAATCTGATATCTGATACCAAAATTCTGGAATCAGAGGTAAAGAGTTAATAAACTCCTCCCCTCCCCAACCTTCGATTCCCAAAAGGAACATCTGGCATTCAAATACACACATGTACCACACAGACACACATACGGTTTGCAAAGTGCTTTACATACATGATCTCACTTGTTCACAATCCCTGGACCTCAATTTTGTTATTTCTAAAAGAAGAGGTTAGAAAAGGGAGAAGAGGCAGAAAAGAGCTGAATGACAGCAGGGACTCACTTCATCATTGTGCTACAATACCAAGCACAAGGACCTGTACATTACTTAAGCTTTTCATTTTAACTGAGCTTCCAAATAGCTTACAAGTAAATAAGGAGTATAAGACATGTACACGCCTATCTAAAATACAAGACAAGAATACAAGAAATGCAAAGAAGAGGTTTGGATGAAGTACTGTAAGAAATCCATAGAGGGAAGGATTACTTTCAGGAGGAGGGAGAGCTACCTAAGCTGGGCCTTAAAGGGAAGGAGGGGATTTCAAGAGGTAGAGTTAGAGCAGGAGGAGAGAAGTAAAGTGTTTATTTCAGAAATCTGAGACTACTTAAGCAAGAGGTATAAAGATAGGAGGAGGCATGACAGGACTGGGGGGGGGGGGAAGAGGGGAGATAAGTAGTCCTACTTGACTACAATGAAGATACTTGAAAGGGAGGACTGAGAGAAAAGGCCAGAAAGGCAGGCTAGAACCAAAGAGCAGATAGCCTTGAATGCCAGGATATGTCATTCATATTTGATGTCATAGGCAGTGGGAAGCCAATGACAATTTCTGAGCCAAGCAATATTGTGGTTAACACTGTACATTAGAAAGATTACTCAGGCAGTAACATGGAGGGTAGATTTGAGAGAGGAAAGAAAAAATAACAGTCCCAATGAAAGGAGAGAAGGGAACAGCAGAGTAGAGGCAGCAGTAATGCAAGATATTTTAGTGGTAGGATTAAAAGGACTTGGAAACAGATTGAATGTGAGGGATTAGGGCCAAATAAGAGTCAACTAAGAGGTAAGACTTTTGTTTTGAGCCTGGGTGATAGAGGAGATGATGGTGCTATCAGCAGAAATGAAGACATTAGGGAAAGTAAAACATAAGGGATAAAGGAATGAAAGCTATGTCATAAAAACTTAGATGTATTGTTGTATATTTTAATGAAACCAATGTAAGTCAAATGAGTTTATACAAGATATGATTACAATTCAAGTAACACATATTAACCAGTAAGTTATTTTAAAAAATAACAAAAGCATGAAATAAGTGCATAAAAGGTAAGAAAGGCAATGTAGTGACTTTCAATCCTTTAATTTAAAGGAAGAGCCATGTTTCTTAAATTTAATTCTTTAGGCTTTAATTAAGATTTTAATTTTACCAATAGCTTTTATGTTTCATGCAGAGAGGGGTCAAGCTTACATTTAAATCACCTAAATTACTGTTTAAAAATAAAAGATTTTAAAATTACCATTCATTTGGAAAATTGGTTTTGTACAACTATTTGATCAAAGAATACTTAGATATAGCTATTTTTTGCTTAATGAAAAGACAAATTTTAATAGGAAAACTTTGGTGCAACAGTAAAAAGTAAACTATCTGAAACTTTGCCAACTGGAAAACTGTAGAGTATCCAATTTAGTAACCAAATCAAACCAAACCACCTGCAATGTGAACACACTTTGAAAAAGGCCTGAGAAAAATATAAGGCAGGTCCTCTCTACCTTGAGAAAAACATTCTATTCTTTACACAAGTATGTTAAGTAGTCTAACGGATTAAATATGGCCTATGGTCATTTCGATTCAACAAATATTAAGGCCTATAAGTAAGTGAGAAACCGTGCTAAGAACACAACAATGAAAAGTAGTAGTGCCTTCCCCACAAGGAGTTGGTCACGGGGGAGGGATACAACATGTACAAGTTAGAATTCAATGATAACAAAAGTGACATCTAGACTAAGCACCATAGGAAAATATGAGAAAAAGACTGACCACTTTAGTAGGAAAGTGATGAAAACATGGAAGGATTTAAGAATTCAAGGCACAATGGGAGCCCCAGAGAGGGAGGACCTTAGAATGGAGAGGGGAGACTGCAGGACAGGATCTGAGAAGAGCTAGCTACTCTGGTGTGGCTGAAATATATCCCCACGGTTTCTTAGCTCAGTGACTGAACACAATCAGCACTTGATAAGTACTTTTTCAATCATCCGCTCATTCATATAGTGTGTCTGAAGGAAAGTACTAGAAAATAAGGTTGAAAATATAGGTTGGCGCCAGACTATAGAAGGCAATAAATGCCAAGTTAAGAAACATGTATTTTATGCTCTAGACAATGGGGAGCTAGCAAACTTTTGGTTGGGAAGGGAGTCTAAAGATTACTCTGGCAGCTGTGTGAAAGGAAGATAAACTAGGAGAGACAACCTGTCAGAGACTACTACAAGAGGCCAAGAGAGGGCTTGAACTATGCTGCAGACAGGGATGAGAGGAAAGCTAGGGAACAGCACCAAAGACAGTGTGGAGGTAAAAACGGAGAGGGCTTGATAACTGAGTGGACTGGGTGACTGGGTGAAAGCAGAGTCAAAAAATTTTGAACCTGAATGAGTCTGGGAAGATGTCAGTAACAAAAACAGTGAAGCTAAAAGGCAAGCCAGTTCAGTCTGGGATAGCTAAATGTGAGGTGCTGGGATGGAGGGGGAAAGGAAAAGGAAGGGAAGGGAATAAGCATTTATATGGCACCTCTTATGTGCCAAGCATCGTGCTGAGCACTTTAAAGTTATTACCTCGTTTGGTCCTCACAACAACCCTGGAAGGTTGTGTTTTTAATTCCCATTTTATAGATGAGGAAACTGAGGCAAACAGAGGTGAAGTGACTTGCCCATCGTCCCACAGCTAGTAAGTGTCTAAGGCCAAATCTGAACTCAGGTCTTCTGACTACAGGCCCACCATGCCACCCAGCTCCCAGGTCTAGCAGGCAGCTAGGAATCCAGGGCTAAGGCTCGGGTAAGAAGTCAGAGTCATGTTATATAGACTGGGGAGTCATATGCATAGAGAAGAGAATGAAAGCCACGGGGCCAGCTGAGGTTACCAAAGGGAAGAGTCGTTTCTATAAAAAGCTCATAGGATTTAAATAGAAAGAGGCCCTTAGAGAGCATCTAAGTTCATCCCCCAGGCCCCCCTTTCCAAGATGAGAAAACTGAGGCCCAGACAGGAGGTGATCAAATGCCTTCATGTCTATAAAGCATTGGGCAAAGCTTCAAATACTTTATCCATCTCAGTAATTATTAAGTGATTTGCTGGCCGATCAGCAAGGACAGAATGTGCATTCAGGTCACAAGTCCAGAGCCAAAGTTCTTTCCATCACCCCACAGCCCTAATCAGGAACGAGCCTCAATGTCACCCTCATCTATAAGAAAACCAAATACTAGTGACATCACTAAGAGCACCATGTCTGTGAATGCACCTGTACTAAAATAAAGGTCTTCTGTAAAGACATTCAGTCTATTTCTCTACTTTGCCACTAAATTATGAGCAAATCTTGAATAAGGATCCCAGTATTTAATAAGGACTCAAACTACAGACTTTACTCCCTAGGGACTGTTCTCTCAAGTCTGGGGCAATGTGATTTTTGTGTTCTTCTCAGCACTTCCTAGTCCAGCACCTGACACATTTTTATTACATGCAGGAAAGAAAAATCTCTGGGTTTCAAAAAGCTGTCCAAGAACAGCAAAGTTTGACAGGACTACTTTCTGCAAAGTAGCTCAAACAAATGCCTGCTCCTAAGGACCAGCACTGAGGTAATTCTTTAAAATATCAAAATCAAATGTCACTGGATTATAAGGACACAAACTTAGAGCAAGAAGGCACACTGGGAGTCATCTAGTCTATCCCTTACATCATGTAAAAGAGGAAACTAATTCCCCAAAGAGGGGATTCTACTTGCTCATGTTCAAAAAGCAACTAAGTAGAAGAGTCAGAACTGGCCTTAGGTCCTCAAGATAGTATTCTTTCATTTTTAACAAAAAACTTCCACTAACTTGGGAAGCAGCTGACATTGAATGGGGTTCAAATCCTGCCTCAGATTATATATATATATATATATGTGTGTGTGTGTGTGTGTGTGTGTGTGTGTATATATATACATGTAATCTTAGACAGGTTGCTTCACTTCTCAGCCTCAGTTTCCTCACCTGTAAAATAGGGAAAAGAGGTAGGGCACCTACCTCTCAGTGGTGTTATGAGGACCAAATGAGAGAACATTTGTAAAGCATTTTGCAAACCTTAAAGTACTACATAAATGCTAGATATTATTATTAAAACCTATACTACTAGGAAAAGATAGTCTCATTCATTTATACAAGAATATTATTTTGAAAATTAGCATATCTTCAAAAGTTATTTGAGATGAATGGTATCAAGATACTCTACCAAATACACCAACCAATCATAGGAAACTTTCTTCTAAAATTAGCAATTGGCATAGTTTTTGATCCACTGGAACTCAGCTAAGGAGATACATATTTGGTGGCAGTCCAGAGAAGCCAGACTAGAGAATACTATAAATGGGAGCACATGAGATACATATTATGTGTTCTTATTTTTAGAACTATGATTTTTATATAAATCTGTAACTATTCTATATAAGAATATGGTATCAAATGGAAAAACCTGAAGGAAATTAAGCAATAAGGAAATTCAGCTTCTTTAGTATTCCAGACTTCTAATATGATAAAAGTATAAAAGACATTGTAAATTGAGGTGCTGTGAATGCAACCTTTATTTTTATTTTTAGCTTTATTGTTTAACAAAGCTGAATTTGACTGTACTTACCAAGCTTCTTTTTTACCATGGTACCACAATAAAAAATCTGTATGAACCATGTAGCAAGACATTGCACCAAATGTCTAAGTCCTGTCTATAAGACATTGACCCCAAAATAATAACAATTTGCTTTCAGAAATTACTATATACAAATGACTGCTCTTAACAATCTCATTTAAGATGACACACAATTGATCACAGACCATTCTCAAGAGTTCCTAAAATGTCTTGACTCAACAGAATTCAACAAACCTCAATCAGAGACTTAATTCTACATTCTGTCAGAAACAGAATGGAAAAGTTAGGACTGAATTCTAGTGTCTACTTAGACAATGTGCTAATGATGCAGTGATTGACAGAGAAAGAAAACCTAATTTTACTCTTAACATCTATTAATCACCTTGTGTACTTAAAAACAGTCAAACCAGCATTCTTTGTTATCCTCCTCACTACCTACCTGCATGGAAAGAAAAGAATGGACAAGAGAGAGCAATGGAGTAGACAGTAATGAGAAGCAACAGATCTAGTAAGAAATAATGTAGTTACTTGACCATTTTTCTTTTCCCTTGAAAAATCCCATGTCCTTTCTCTATGGACCATGGCAACAGCCCTTTCATTAAGGAATGTCCCTCTCCCAGCCATAACCTCCCCAACCCAGGCCCCTTTGGCCCGTCCTTATGCCAGGGCTATTCTCTATTTCTATTTACAAAAGAGAGTGAGTCCAAAACCAGGCAGGTAGATAGTATAAAGTATCTCTTTTTTTTTTTTTTTTGCCATTTTTACACAGAATCATAGAATTTGAGAGCTAAAAAGTATCTTAGAAATTATTTCTGCTCTACTTAAATCACAATCTTTCAGGAAATAATTTATTTTGTATTAGGTGCACTTACACACTTCTTATTCAATTTATCATAATATATGCACTACAAAACTACTTGGGCTAGAAAGCAATGATGTCTCAGTAATTCAGCCCATTAGACTTTGGCTAAATATTTCAATATACCTATTTAATCTCCTGCACTTGGTTATCCAGTCTAGACATCAGGGTTTCCAATAACAATTCATCATTTGCTCCTTTTGCATAATTGATATTGAAGCCATCGCAATTCAGGTTATGTGTGGACTACTGGGCTCTTTTACTCATTTTCATCTTTGGGAGAACAGTATCTTTCTGAATTGAAATGTTAGATCCTTGATCCCAGCCTAAATTTAACTCCACAGAATTTTTCTAACAATGTCATTAACACTTTTAATTTGCTAAAAGCAAGAGAAATCATCATGATTTTCCAAAGAAAAAGACTTAAATTTCCACAGCCAGAACTCCCTTTTGGTCCCCAAAGATCTCATATGTGCTCTAGAGATATCCCCATAAAAACAACACCCAAAAACCTGAACATTTTACTGTCTTTCCATAATGCTACATGTACAAACTAGGTCTTGCCCATCAGAGCTCACAATCAACAACGACTGTGTAGAAAAGGCACAAATAAAGAATGAAGACAGAGACAGATACAAGAATGTGGTCACCTGAAAAGTCAGGAATCCAAAGAGTACCGTCAGGCAGAGTGTATCCACCCCAAGCATGCTGTCTTGTCTTTCTACAAGCATTCCAAATCCCCCACTACAATCTGTTTGACTATACGAATTACCTGCAGGAAACAAGGCTGAGTAAGAAATTAGGAGACAATTTGATCCAGTGGCATACATAATATAGAGAGCTATTTGTATTACAGAAGATACCTACCTCCCAAGGAAGTAATAGCACCTTTTCTGCAAACGATTCAGATATATATCAGTTTATGCAACAGATGTGCTATGGAAGTTAAATATTTAAGATTAATATTTATATGACTGAAACCTACCTTTTTTGTTTAGCTTTAGTACCACGAATCACATTTTCTGCCTAATTATCTATTAAAAAGCATTCATTTGAAAGGACTACTACTAACATCAGGCACTGTATTAAGTGCTAAAGATTCTACAATAAAAGTAAAACAGTCCCTGCCCTCAAGAAACTTAATTCTAATGGGTGAGATGTATATAAATGTGTGTATAGATACAGTGAGATATAGCTATATATATAAGGGATTTGTAAAGATTTGCATGTTAACATAAAATATGTTTACATATTTGATATCTATGTGTATATCCATATGTGTGTATGTGTGTGCATATACATGAATAAGCAAGGTGGTTTTGTGAAGGAGGGCACTAAAAGCAAAGAGAGCAGGTGTCGCCTTCACTGGGTTGAAGGAAACCAGGTAGGGTTTCCTAGCTAAGGGTAGAGGTGAGAAGGCATGAGGAAGTCAATGCTATGGCCTATAGGCAGAAGATGGTGCCTCAGGGGTGAAAGCCAACAAGCATGCTAACAGGGTAGAAGTAGGAAAGGGCTTTAAAATGTCAAACAGGATCTTATACAGGGTGCCCCAAAAGTCTTAGAGCAATTTTAAACTATAATAACTTCAGAAGTATAAATGCTACAAGTTTATAAGGAAAACTTAAATTAAGGTTTACAATTTTTTTTTAAACTGATATGTTTTCCTATAATTCAACATGGACACTATCTTGTGCTCTACACCTCTCTAGTTGGTTTTTTTACTTTTTTGGTAAAAACTTTCAACAGCTACCGTTCAGTGCCTGAGGCACACACTACTGTTTGGACCCAACAGCACAAGACAAGTCTAATGGAGATAAGACTGCCTGCCTAAGGTGGCCAAGGTACCCCTCTATAAGGTGTCAGCCAGAAATTGTTGCACACATGATGGAGAGTCAGAATGTATAATCTTATTAAAATTTAAATTTATTATGCAAAACTCACAAAAGTGTAAAAGAAATCTAAATAAACTTTCCATTCTAGTTCTTATACCCTAAGCCATTCTCATTTATGTATCTGCCCTCCTGTCAGTACCCCATTCTGTGTCCCAGGGGATGCACACCCTCACCTAGGCCTTTCAGAATCCCTACTTCCCTGCATGGCCTGGATCAGGTGCCACCCATTCTATGAAGCTTTTTCTGATCCCCTATCATCAGGGCTGTCTTCCTTGTGAAATTTCTGCTGTATCTGTGTAAATGTTTCATTCTCCACCCCCAGGAGAATGTCCATTTCTTGAGCACATGGACTATTTCATATGTGTCTTTATATCTTAGCACCTAGCACGGTACCTTGCATATAGTAGACTACGGATAAATAGCATGTCGTTTTCTAAAGTTCTGTTCTTTACAATAAGTTAATATTCCCTATTACCACTGTTGTGGGCTAATAAGCAACTTAATGATTCCTATTTTTTCTCCTTCTAGCTTTGAGGCTAGTGGTACTTTTGTGTTTGAGAAATAGAGAAAATTTTTAAGAAAGAGCTTGTACTACTCAAACCTACAATGGTATTTTTCTAGAAAAAATAAAACCAGAATACTCTGTTCTAAATAAATACCTTGGGGCAGCTAGGTGGCACAATGAATAGAGCACTGGCCCTGGAGTCAGGAGGACCTGAGTTCAAATCCAGCCTCAGTTATTTAATACAAAACTAGCCGTATGACCTTGGGCAAGTCACCTAACCCCAATTGCCCTACCTTCCACCCTCCAAAAAGCAAAAAAAAACCAAAAAACCCAAAAAACAAAAACCCTTGATTTCAACAGGTAGAATGCAAATCCTTCAGATTTAACTATAGCCAATCAATGGCACATTCAGCAGAATCCAAATATAGCAACAAGAACAACAAAGAACTCAAGTGGTAAGTGAGCTCCTACCTCAGCAGTAAATAGGTGACTGGAGAGGTTTGGTTCAAAAACTTCTACCATAATCTTATCTATTTACAAAGACAATGAAAAATATCTTAAAATAATTTTAACCTTGTTTAATTTAGGATTTCTTCTTTTCCAACAATTCCCTCTTATAACCAACTTAAAAGCAACACACTTAATAAGACTTTCTAACAGCATAATAGCATATTTTAATGAGTGTGTCAATAGAATTAGTGGTCTGGATTCAGGCACAAGGCAGAGGCAAACATTGTGTTTTTAGCTCATTAGATGCTGGAAGAGGTATAGTATGGTATAGGAAAGGGCCAGATCTGGAGTCAGGAAGATGTGGATTGGAATCCTTCATATCTCCAGGTCCCAGGTGACTCTCTTAAGATTATAAATTGCAGATGAACTGCTGAGCTGCTTTGGCAAAAAGTTTCCAGGAGTTTCCTCAATGAAATCAAAGATCCAGATTCTCCAAAAAATGTAGAATGATCCTAAGGACTGAACTTAGTGAAAGAAGAGAACCTTCCAACCTTATCTTTCACTGACTTTAAAAAAAACAAGAAACATGTCAGCAGGGACATGTGAGAGAAGGGGAGGTGGACAACTCCTCAATCAGATTGAAAAGCCTTACCTAAATCTATCAGTAAACAATCACTACTTGTGAACACCATGAAATTTCAACATCTGGGTTCTCTAAATGAGTGAAGTACTAAATAAAGATAAAAAAGAGAAATATCAAACAGATAACTCAGAGAATAAAACAGACCTTCCAAAGTTTTACCCCACCAATATCTAAGCTGCACAGCCTAGTGTGCTCAGGTGACATGACATCCCATACCAGAAGGGTTTACAAGCCCTACTGAACAAAGTAAAAATCTCACCCGTGTCATTTTAAAAAAGTCTAAAGATGGGCGATTCCACCGCACGTCTTCCTCTCGTCTGCGCTTTAGCCGGCTTTTCTTTTCGTTCAGTACACAAGGCTGTGAGCGGCATCTCAACAAGCCTTGGCGCCGGCTAAGCTCTGGTGTGGACGTGGGAGTGCTATTAGCTGAAGGCAAGAGGTTCCCTGCCTCGGGAATGTGCTCCTGGGAGAGAGAGAGGCGACGCCTGGGGTTAAAATCAGTAGGTCCTGCAGAATTCCAGCGGATGCTGGAACTGGTGCTGCCCTCACTGCTGTCCACAAAGCCGCTGCTGGCCGAAGAGGGTCTGGGCACTGGAGACGTGTGGAAGCTCGTGACGGGGAACACATTCTGGAGCGACAGGACGCTCTGGGGCAGGCTGATGCTGGTGCTTCTCTGCAGGGTGGCGCTGCCGCCACTGTTGCAGCGCTGCAAGGTGGCGCTGCCACCACTGTTGCATCGTCTTTTGGAGACCGGAGTCCAGACCTTGGAACTGCCAGGTTTCCATGGTGACCGGCAGCGAGCCAGCTCATCGGGCTCTGACAGGGATCGGCAGTGTCGCTTGGGAGGCGGAGCCAACGGCTGCCCAGAGTTTTCATTCAGGTTGAGTTCACTGATCCATCCTGACACCATCGATGGGCTGGGGGACTCTTTCTGCCACTGGAGACACATGTTTGCTGAACTAAATGGGCATGATGGGAAAGGGAAAGCTGAAACCTTGGTCACTTCAGTTCGGATTGGACATCCTCCATTCAACACTTTCCAAGGATTTTCTTCTACTGAAGGAAACAGGGAAGGACAGAGATCAGCAAGGAAGAGGGACAAGGAGAAAAAGCCAATTAACAGGAAATAAGGGCAAAGATGCCACTGCAAAATGAATTCAACAACTGACCAAAACGAAGCCAGGCCTTAGGGCTTTCTACTAAAAGTTAAATAGCTTATAGCAACCTAGCTTCTCCTCCCCATTAGTTTTCAGTTATTCATTGTAATTCCCATTTCAAATTGAATTTACTATATATATATTAGCTAACAAGAAAATTCCTCTGCATAGGACATAAACAACAACAGATCTGTAAAATACTTTGGAAAAGCCATTTAGCCCACCTACATTTAACCACAATCTTTCAGAAGGTGACTCAGGCTTCTTACTAGCTTTAGCTATCAAGACAACATTTTTACTCCTAAAAATACTAACACATATATATTCAAAAATAAGTTATTTCCTGTCTATTAGCTCAGACTTCTAGGAATTAATTAATTTGTTTTTTAGTAGCTCCATGAAATGAAACCAATCTTATTTTCAGTTACCCTGAAAGACTATTCTTTTTTATTTTTTAACTAGTCTACTTCAAATAAAAATAATTTTTTCTTAAAGTTGCATGAGATAGTTTAGAAATCTTAAACAATCACAGATCAGAGATTCAGAGCTATATAAAATCTTTGAAGTCATCATTTAGTTATTTTACAAAGAAGGAGACTGAGGCCTAGAAAGCTAAGTGACCTGTCCAAAGTCATACAAGCAATAATTCTCCAGTTAGGATTAAAACCTATATATTCTAACTCCAGTTCCAGGGCTCTTTCCCCAGAACTATGTGGGACTTCATTCAGATGCTCAAGGTGACTGACAATCACAGGATATATATATAATAAAAATTTCATGAAAATCCTACTAAGGTCTGTTATTAGATTTATCGTCATTTATCAGGATATGAAGATCAACTTGTATTTTTTCCTCTTTAACAATTATCTATCACAAATTAAGATACCTACAATATATTCCTTTTTTGTTCAATTTCACTAAGATTTTATTGTTATCCCATTTTTATTACTCTACTCACAAGTCAAATATTCTTTTTGTTAACTTTCTAAAAGTATACTTACTAACATGTTATATAGTAGGTAACAATATTCCTTCCCATTCTTTTTTTTTTAAAGCAATGGGGTTAAGTAACTTGCTCAAGGTTACACGGCCAGTTATTTCTGGGTGTGGTACTAAGTATCTGAGCCCGGATTTGATGCCCAGTTCATCCCGACACTGGAGCCAGTGCTCTTTCTCGCTGAGCCACCTGGCCGCCCCTAAGCAACTGGAGTTAAGTAACTTGCTCAAGGTTACACGGCCAGTTATTTCTGGGTGTGGTGCTAAGTGTCTGAGCCCAGGATTAGATCCCCAGGTCATCTCGACACTGGAGCCGGTGCTCTTACTCGCTGTGCTACCTGGCTGCCCCATTCTTTCCCATTCTTAAAGAAAGCTAAAAGTTTAATACAATATTGCATCTACCTCCTGATATTATTATAGCATATAATGTACTTAAAAGTAAAAAGAATTCCTTCATTTTTAGTTGTTTAAACAAAGCTTAATTATTCATTCTAGTATTTCTAACTACCAGACAAAGCTTTAACAACTTCAGAAGTTATCATCCAGCTCGGAAGCAGGGGCTGGGGCAGGGAGGCATTAAAGTGATTGGCCAAACCTCAGACTCCTATATCAAATTGCTGTTTCCAACTACATTCAGTATAATCTACAACTGTTCTCAAATACTGTATAATGATGGGTAAAAAATAACTGACAAACCTAAGATAAAAATTAAAAGGAAAACCCCTCTCATATTAAACAGCTTTTCAAACTTGGCTGCAAAACTGACAACTTAAACCAATTGGAGTCAAGTGTAATGTCTCTCATCCTCTAAATTATCCCCTAAATCCTGAGAAGTTCTCAGGTTACCTAAGTATTAAAATGTAAACAAAACATTTGCTTGGTTTTCTGTGTACAAGATGAGGCGACGGGCTCCTTTCTCCTGTAATAGTACATGACACCATGTGTCTGACATCAAGATACAAAACTCATCGAGTATTCCAACTACATCCAGCTAGTGTGCATAACATGTTAAACAGTAGGGTTTCCCTTCCTTTCATTTAAAAATAAATAAAAATATATTTCTTTGCCAAGTATTTCCATCATTCTTACCTCCTTTTAAATCAGATTTTTTATAAATGTCTGCTAAAAGGTACCCTCTGTTACATGGGACTAGAACATGATCATGGCACCCCAAAGATGCGAGTCATGCTTGTCATTTTCCTAACAGCTACCTCAAGAGAAAGCCTCAAAAGGGGATGGAGATGTGAGGAGAGCATTTAGACATACCAAATGATATTGAACAAAAACATCTTACGAGAGCTTTTACTATGCAAAGCAGATCACAAGCAGAAAACTAATAACCAGTGATTCGTGGTATTGTCCCAAGGCCAGCTCAAACCAGCAGGCTCAACAGCAGCAGGTCCCAGCCCCCATTTCACCTGATTTGCAACAGAAAGGCTGCTGAGCGCCCCAATTACCTCAGTGTCTCGCAGCCAGGGCTTTTAGAAGAACTTACCATTGATTTCGAAAGGGAACAAGCTGCCACTTTTGTTCAGCTCCTCAGATGAGTACTGAAATTAATCAGAGAAAGAGGTTTCAACACCACACAACTACACATGGTGTGAAAGAAAATGAGCACAAAACTGGGTTCAGAAAATAGTTAAATGCTTTAGAACTCAATTCTGTTTCTTAGCAAACTTTTTTGCTTCAAAATTTTAAAAGGAAAACTTGGATCTCTTGGATGTCTATTTGGGTAACTGGTCTCTTAAAGTAAAGCTAAAAACAAAACACCTGACTGCCTGACTACAGCCCTAACTAACATCTCTCCCAACTAAACTGTAACCTGATTCAAGAGGAATCAGTCTGATGCTTACTTTTCCCCTTAAATCTATTCCTCCTTCTTCTGCCCCACGGTTGCTCTCAGGTTTCTTCTAGCTTGAGTGGATGGGGGGCCAGGGACAGCTGAGACAACTCTGTCTCTTACCTCCAATAACATCAGAAAAGGGAAGCCTGCTCAGATCTGTGGATTGGGGGCAGAGGTCTAGTAAAATCTCACATTAAGGCTTCAGAAGGAACTCAAAAGTTTCAAAGTGACACAACATGGCTAGTCTGGGGGAAGGAGTAGCTCAAATCAGAAATTTCACCTGGGTAGAACTCCAGGTAATGAAATTCTCTCCAGTGACATCCATCAGAAACCGCTCTATCTAGGGGAGCAGAGCAGACTTGGGGCATGGAGCCAGGGTGGGTCAGGAGTAGCAGTAGCAGAGAGGAAAGAACACTCTATTTGGAATCCAAACCTGGGGGTTCAAGTCCAGGCTCTACAGGGCAGACCTGAACAACTCTGGGCAACTCACCTCACTTGTCTAGCCTGCTTCCTCCTCAGTGAAATGAAGGGTGTGGACCTGGTGAGATCAAATGACCCTTCCAGCTCTCACAGCCTATAATCCAGTCTATCACTATTGCCTTGCAAATACGACCCTCGAGTTAACTGAGATTTAGGAGTAAAATCTCCCTTTTGAAAAATCCTGACCTTTCATTTGTCAAAGATTAATGGATTTTCTATGAACTTAATTTTACCTCTGTTTAAAAAAAATTTTTAAATGTTAAGTTATATAAACTCATTAACCAAGCAAGTAATTGTTGTCTTACAGATACCTCTAATGGCATTATCTGAGATTAAAAATTCACAATGAACTCTAATTCCAAGACTCACAACTCTGAAAATTAATAGGCAGTATCATAAAATATCTACTAAGTTATGCATAAATATATCATACTAGAGACTGTTACTTCCCCCTCCTTAAAGAGAAAAGAGATCTGTCTGTTGGCTTTTCCCCTTATCTTCCACAAAGCCTCTTTGAGACAGCTATGCTATTTTAATATGCACCTCTTTGCCAAACTGTATTATCTTTATCTATGTGTACATTTATCCCATCTCTCCTAACTAAACTATAACCTTCTTAAGGGAAGGGAAGCACGGTTTATTTGTCTGTGGGTTTTCCTCAGGCACTTCACAAACACTCAACATCTGAAACTATCTAGCAGAGTCACCTTAATCATAAAGTTACCTCAGCATATATAAATTTGGAGTAAGTTTACACCGAGGTAGCCAATTTTAATTCATCAGTGGCATTCGCTCAATTACAGTAGCAGAAGACAACCAGGCATGGGTAAGGATTAGATCATACCATGAGAGGTTGAAGGAACTGGAGATATTTGGCCTGGAAAAGAGTAGGCTTTGGGAGACACATAAGAACTGTTCTAGACACTTAGAGGATAAGTGGATTTTGATGGTTGCTTTACATACACCTTGTAGGATAGATATACTCATTTTAAAAAATTATGTTAAAAAGGAATTTTAACACAAAGTTTTTTTCACACCAACATTTTGAATATTTCCCTAGAATGCCTCCATGACTTTATATTGATTCTTTCCTATCAGTCTGCACCTGAAAAAAAAAATAAGTGGCTTATGTTTTTCAAGACAGAAAAAAGGTTTGATTATTTTAACATGCCTCCTCCTTTACAAGCATTTTTTTTTTTTGGATCCTGGGCTCTGTTTTGTGTACATGTGTTTTATTATTATTAAACCAAAAAGAAGATAGTATTGTTCTAAGACTTCCTTTTCTAGATACAGTTCAGTTATTAAGTAAACATCCTTGAGCAATGAAAAATTTATACTGTTTGTTAATACAAAGTTCTGCCCATGTTAAGACCTTGAACTCCGAGGTTACAACAAAACTGCTTAATATAGTATTGTAAGAAATACTTAAGGAAATTAAGACGACCTGTTCCCAGATAAAACTTGCTAGAAATACTTTCAAGTATTTTTCAAGTTAACGAGACATTAGAGATGTTTCATTTCCTTACCTGGATAAAGAAAAAGAGCAGAAGTCTTTGCTAATAAATAGCTAAAGGATTTGGGAATCTAAGACTCTAATGATGATTCAGAACATAAACACAAAGTAAGGATGGAAGGCCATGATGTGAGCTAGTTAATTTAGTAAATGTTTCATTAAGATTAAGGGTCTCAGTTTTGTCCAGCCCTTAAGGTTTATGTACCTTAACATTAATACAGCTGGTATGTGGACAAGACACTTTGTACACTTCCTTTAAAAGGCAAACATTTCACTATAATCTCTGGCCCTTATTATAAGACTGGAGAAAAATGAAAACATTCTGTGGTAAAACATAAATCTGGCCATTTAAACTTGGGAGTATATTTGATAAAAACATATTGGGCTACCCATAGTGAAATATCTTCCAAGATCCCTGCTCTGGCCCCTGCAAGTCCATAAGCAAGTCAAATCACACTTCACCTTCTCGACCTTCCATTTTCTCCTTGGAAAAATGAGGACAGCAAACACTCCTACGACCCACACCTCAACAGACTGCACTTTGTCAGCTTGCCATCATTATCCAGAATCAAATTCCTGAAGTTTTGAGGCTTCCTGAAAATGAATCTTGGGGGAAGGAGAAGAGGCTGAATTTAATTTTTAATTACGTAGATGTATTTAATATTCTCATTTCACTAAGTACTAACTAAGCTACAAACATACTATGTTATCATCTGGAACCAAACAGAAAAATCATTTTCCTCTTATTCTACATCCAACAATTCTAGAATAATTACAGATCCCTACTGCCTTAGTAAGCACCATGTTAATTCAAAGCAGGGAAGGTACAGGACAGAAGATCACTGCATACCAAAAGATCTGAGAGGCTAAGAGGCATGGGGTCACACCTAAGACAACTTCCACAGCCCTAAACCACTAATGGGTGACCTGCGAGAACAAGGTCTCCACTGACCATTACAAACAACACCATCCGAACAACTACCCTGGGAGGGGGTGAATGCAAGTACTGTCACTTCTGTTCTACTTGCCTATGACTATACAACTAGGGTCAGAGTCAGGATTTGAACTTGGGGCACCTGACTCCACAACGAGCCTCCTTCTCTTGCATATACTGCCTGCCACTAAAAAGAACAAAAACTTTGGAAATTTTCTCAAGATTATACAGCTTCAAACACTAATCTTCCCATAATTTCAGGAATGAGACATGCTTTCACTGAAATTGATATCTAACCAAAAAGATTAATAGTAAAACATATAAAAGGCAAATAAGAACATGACAGAAACACCCTATGATTTTAAATAGGGAAGTTAGAAGGATTGGATATGTTGAATTTGAGGCACCAATGTGACACCTCGGTGGAGATAACCAGGAGACAGTGAAGCGGGACTGAACCTTGGGAGAAAGATGAGGGTAGGGGGCAGTGAGGTGGTGTTACAGTGCACAGAGCACTGGAGTCAGGAAGACCTGAGTTTAAATCCAGCCTCAGACACTTTCTAGCTATATGACCCTGGGCATGTATATAAACGCACTGACTGTGGCTACCATTAATCTTTATGGTCTTCTGAGCAAATCTTCAACACTCTTTAATGCACACACAATAAATATTAAACATTTACCAATCACTTCTTTGATCATCAACCTTTGAAACTGCAAATCAGACATGGAAAAGCATAGCAAAGGAAATGGCCAAGAATAATCCTAATATCTAATATCATTAAAAAGTCATAATTCTATGGTTAAGAAATTAGCCAAACATTTCTAATTTCCATGATTTTTAATTTCTAACTAATGCTTTGCGGGGTGAGGGGGGGAAGGCTGCTTGTTATCTAACTCAAAGAACAGTTTTTGGATCTTGATTTATCATAAATATCAAACACTTAAAGGCAATCGGACCACAACACTTGTGCTCAGAGTAGCTACTGGAAAGAGATCCAGTATCTCAGAGCACATCATTTCTGTGGTTTAAATACAACAGTATACACTGCACTGAAGGAATGGTGTAAGCAAAAATTCCAAATAAGTCAAATTATGTTGGTGTAAAATATTTAGACCTCTACCAAATTTTTAAAATCCACAGGTATCTCAAGAATGGGTAAAAAATAGGTGAAGAGGAAGGTGAGCTCTCAGGAATCTTGTCTCAAAAGAAAATCAAATCTATTTGTAAAGGAACTGGGAATATTTGAGAATATTATTAAAAGCACATGGACACTCTGATGACCTGGCACCATTCCACATGAATAAGAATAGCAAAGAAGGTAGCGTAGAAGGTTGGGAATTGTACCAAGAGGGTACAACCAGCTCCATGAAGTCACTGATCCCTTGGAGTCTGGACAAAACCCACAGGAGCTTCTTGGCTGCAGGCCTGTTACAAACACCTCTGCACTGGTTTTCCTAAAAGCAACCAGTACACCATCATCCATCATGGCATTCACATAGCTCTGTACTCCACAGCAATAACAGCAATCACATTTCTATAACCCAGGCCTGTGAACCTGTGGCCCACTTACAGCCCATAGGCCACAGGTTGTGTAGACATACAAAGTGCTTTCTTCCCAACAACTCTGGAAGGAGCTGGTAGTACCACTGAAACTCAAGAGGGATAAATGTAACGTCTTGCATTTGGGTACAAACAATTCAAATCTGGAGGCCTACTTAGATAACAGTTCTAAAAAAGATCTGGATGTTTGAGTGGACTGCAAGCTCAGGGTGAGTCAAGCAGTGAGTGACTTGGCAGTCAAAAAAGTTAGAGGGCTCTTGGGTTGTAATAAGGAAGGCCCAGCTTACAGAAATAGGGAGGTAATAACTCCATTGCAGCTTGCTTTCAGACATCACCTGGAATACTGTTTACTTCTGGGCATCACAATTTAAGGACATTGATAAACTGGACAGCATCCAGAGGAGGACAACCTAGATGATAAAGGACCTCGTCAAATGAGGGTCTGCTGAAGGCAAAGGGCAAGTTTAGCCATGAGAATAAAACTCAGTTGAACCTTGATGTGAGGAGAAACTTGCTGACAATGAGAGCTGCCGCTCACAGTGGTGGGTTCCCTCTCCTTAGCGCTATAATCACTTGGTATCTAGAAGGTCACTGTGATGACAAGATGACCCCTTCAACTCAGATTCTGAGACTGCTGAAGCAACACCCCCATTTCACAGACCAGAAAACAAGATGAAATGGCTTACCTGAGATAGCACAACTAAGAAGAAGCATCAAGGCTGGGACAAGACTCCAAGTACTCCTGACTGTAATCATGCCACTTCCATTAAATGAGACAAACACATACACAGAGATCGTTCAGATTTTTAAATTCTCCATGCAGAACTGAAGTGAAGTGGTTCAGCAAGTATGAGACAAGTTAATTCTGAATCAGGAAAAAGTTACATTCCATTATTGTTGAACTGGAACTAACAAAGTTCATTTTCTTCTCTTTAAGGTAGGATAAGAGTTCAAGTCTTAACAAGTCCTGTGGAAATTTTCCTGCACTAGTCCAAATTAAATTATACCAACACATTTATCTCCCTAGCTCCTTCTATGAGTAGGTTTTACAAAGAAGTAGAGAAGAGTGAGCCAGAAAGGTCAAATCAAAGACTGAAGCTTTAGTTTTAGATCTATCCATTGGTAGATCTAAACTGATAAGCTGATGACCCAAAGATACAAAGCAAAATGATCCTCGCTCTCAAAAAGTTTACATTCTCCCAGGAGAGGCTAAGGTACATACAAGGACACACAAAATAAGTACCTACATATTAAATAAATGAAAAGTAATCTGCTAATGAGTCACAGGTTGCTGGGGTTAGTGGGAGGATGGAGAAAGCCTCAAGTTGAAGGCATGAGTCTTTAAGGACATGAAGAACTGTAAGGAGTGGAGGGGAGGAGAAAGGGCTTTCCAACTATGGGATGCAGCCTACAAAGGCAGGAGACAGAATTGATGTAAAGAACAGCAAGAAAGCCAATTTAACTAGACTGGGTTTCTTAACCCACAGTCCATGAACTTCTTTTTAAAAACTTTAATAAGGATTTCAATGTAAACCATTTTCATTTAATCTTGTATATTTTATATGATGCACTTATGAACACATGTGAGGAGGCTTCAGGTTTCCCCAAACTATCCAAGGGGCCAATTACACAGAAAAAGCCTTGGACTGGCCAAAAGAGCAAACAGGAAGTCTGGAAAGTTAGATTAGACCCAGGCTGTGAAGGGCTTTAAAGGCCAAACAAGAGAGTCTCTTCTATGTGACCTTAGAAACAGTTTGGAGACACCAGTCGACCGAACTAGAGATCCCAGAGTTAAGACAATGGGAAACACGGGCAATAAAAAAAAGAAAAGATATCAATAAAACTTATTTTCCAAAAAGAAAGATCATTGGTTAACTCCAGAGAAAAGAGTTTCAGTGGAGGGATAAGCACAGAATTAAAGCAATCCAACAAAGTCTCTAAAACCAAAGATTCAAACTGTCATGGTGATTGCATCTGTAGTAACCATTTGATGGAGTCCTTAGTTTTACTGTAATACACACACACACACACACACACACACACACACACACACACACATACATACACACTGAACCCCAAAACTTTTACATACAAAGTATTCCTTCCAATGGTATTGTTCCTGCAGTTTCTACTTAAGGATCCTCATTCTGCCTTTCAGAACTTCCTAGAAGTATATTCCTCTTCTGTGAATGGCGAGGTGATGTTGAGGAGCAGGAAGAGTCCTCTATTAGAGCTAAAAGCCTGGCTCAAGTCCCAGATTTATTTTGGGGGGAGTTTTTTGGGTTTTTTTGTTTTTAAGTCCCAGATTTATTACTTTACTGGTGACTTCCTGAACCATACCCAGCTCTGGGACAGCATTATGAATCTGGAGAGGACTGTGAACTCTATTTGGAGGTCAGGTCAGCCACCTTTCAAAGGAGTCCAAACCACACCAATTCTACCTGGAAAACGTTGAGACCCTCCAGAAAAGGAAGGTGCTCTGAGAAATTTGCATTGACTAGTTCTAGGCTATTCTGCAATCTTTGCGTTTTCTGAATTTATTTACAGGCTCCTATGAGTCTATTGTATTTTCTGTATTATCTATGAAATGACATAATTGTTCTCCTGTAACCCTCCCCCCAAAGAGTTGCCTATTCTTGTTGCTTCTGCTTCCTCATCTCCACCTCCCCACCAAGGTCCCCCAACCCAAGGCTCTAACCCAGGCTATCTTCTAACAGTACACTTTCTTTTGATGACCTCATCAGTAGTAATGAGTCCAATTATCATTTGTTCAGCCCTAGTTTCTTTCCCAAGCTTTCTTTCATCACTCCATGTCTATTTGACATTTCAAAGCAGGTATTCTATAGCCATCTTCAACTCAACATGTCCAAAACAGTCCTCATTCTCTTTCCCACCAAATCTACTACTCTTCAAAGCTTCCCCCTTTCTGCTGAAGGCCTAATCTCCCCTCCGAGTCACCCAGGTTCATGATCCCAAAATCATTCTTGATTTGCACTCTTCCTCATCCTACACATCCAAGTCGTTGCCCAATCTTGCCTTTTCTACCTCCACAATATGTCTGCCTAAATAAATCCCCCTCCTAGATGCAGAGTCATCACCCACCCTAGCTTATGCCCTCAGCATCTCCTGCCTGGACTATGTTAAGGTCTCCCCCCCCCCACTCCAAACAGTTCCCTCAGACTCAGCTTCCCAGCTCCCATTTCTCTGCTTTCCCTGCTCAGCACGCATTCCTCTTGAAGTCTCCATGCAGCTGCTTAGGATGCCTGGCTCTCCTGCCCCATGACCCTGTATGATTAGGGCAGGTGGGGGAATCCATCGCCCCCTCCTGCCCCCAAAACGCACTCAAGCACACACAGAACAGAAGCTCCTCAAAGGCAGCACTCTTTTTCTGTCTCTATAGTCCTAGGCTCTGCACACAGTTGGTACAGGCTAGGTCTGTTAAACTGAATATTCAAACTTTAGCAGCATGAAAGCAGAGATTTTCTTACTGCTCAGTACTTGTCACATTAAGGAGATCCTTAATAAGGTTGTTAAACTGATCTAAATTTTAATACCTGGTCCAGTTTTTAAAGAACAACCTACTCCAATAGTTATCATACCAACTGTTGTTCATTAGTAATAGCTAAAACTATCAGACAGTGTCAGAGCATATCAACCCTGGTATAAATGGAGAACTTTCATGAACAAACTCAATTCTCATACCCTTTCATCACATCTAACCAACCAATAATTACCTCCCAGGCCCCAAAGCATGGTGGTCATTAACCAGACAAAACTCAATTCTGACAAGCTGAGTTGAGGCAAGAACCACTTCTGAGACAAGTAGTGATGTTCATCTGATTAAGGCCAGTGGCACCCATCATGGCAAATCCAGGCTTTGTGGCATCAGCTCAAGAACCCGCCCTGAACTCATTTGTGAAGAATGATGACAGGGTCAGCAAGGAACAGGCAGCAGCTTTTACTGTTAGGATGTCAATACGCTAAACATAGTATTCCCAACCTTTAAATACTCCAAAGAAGGAGTCAAAAAATCATGCAACCACCATTCCCATCTCAAAAAAGGGCTAATGGAAGATCTAGCCTTTACTGTACAAACTACATGCATTTCCTATTTGTCACTGAAGTATCTACATGATGAAGCTGGTAGAGAGGCAGAAGGAAGATCAGTTCTGTTTCTTTTTCATCTTTTCTCACATCACTTTTTTTCATTTACTCCTTTAATGACACAAGCCACTGACAGAAGTCCCATCATGCCTGTCTTGCAGAAAAATTCTGCTAACTCCAACTGTGTACTTAAACTGTTGTAATCAGTCGTTTCAGAGATTCCACAAAGGTCTTCTGGCTCCAAGCACTGACTAGCTTTTTGAAAGAGCATACAGAGACACAGATCCTCTTCTTCCTCCTCCTCAACTCCACATATCAAACATAGCTCAAAGTTATTTCTGAATCATGGTAAGCACGGATTCAAACAATAGCATAACTGTGTTTGGTCATAAAAGGCAGGAGCTGTGTATGTGGAATGACAAAGTAATAAGAAGGGATTTTTTTCAAGTATACCAGAACCTCTTCTCTATGCCAGTGAACAGTGACCTTCAATGTGCTGCCTGAGGCCCGCCCCTTGGGAAACTGCCATTGCTCCAACATATTTTTGGAGCTCTTCTCTTGAACAGCTTTTCCGAGCCAGTTTACAAGCCACCCAGAAAGGCTGTAACCTTACTTTATAGTTACAACTTGTATTTTAGGAAACAGTGTTGAATGGGGTATATCAGAAGACCTAGGTTTTCTTGTGAGCCTCACAATGAATCACGATGTTTGGTAATTCTCAAGAGCCAACTCCTACTCACCTCTGTCTATCTCATGAGGATTGTAAAAAGTATTAGGGCACAAAATGTTGCAACTTAAACTTGTGAGGCTTGACATATTTATATGGAATCTGACTATCAGAGTATCTTTTGTACAAAACTCAAGGCATCACAAACACATTTCACTTTAGACCTGAAAGGGAACTTAGAGATAATCTAGTCCAACCTCTTCATCTTACAAATGAGGAAACTCAGACCGAGACATTAAGCAACTGTGGCCCAATAAGTCGCTAATTAACAGGAGCCAGGACGAGAAGCTGGGTCTGAATCCCCAGGCCAGCAGTCCTTCTCCTAAGCTCCATTACTTATTATTCTTAGCAATCTGCTATGCCGCTCTCCAGTTTACAAGGCAGTCGCCTTGTCCTCGTTCTAAAAATGAGGAGAACAAAGCTCGCAGTCTGATTTTCCCAGGGTCACATTGCTAACAAATGTCAGGAGAAGGTTTTAAAGGCAGGCTTCCTGACACTAAATCCAGAGTTCATTCCACACAGCCCTTGTACTCAGAGAAAAATAAGGGGCTCTCCTCAGAAAGGAGCTGAACAGCCCAGCTGATCAGCATGTAATATTAACCACTGCTCAGAGGCCGGCATCTTCATCTTCGTCCTTCAGAATACACTATCCTAGAGGAGCCTCAGAGGTCACCAGGCAGAAGACCTTTGATCCAGAGCTGGAAAGGACCTCAGAAGTCAGAGTCGAAACTCCTGCCCACCCTCTTCTACAACTCTAACAAGTGACCCCCAGCCTCTTCTCAGAGACACCCCACCCCCACCCTGGTAAATCAGAAACTCCCTTGCAGTACGGCAGCTTTTTCTACTTTTGGACTTTTACTGTCAGGATGTCAAATTTCTAAAAATGTTGATGATGGTGTAAAAACAACTACATCAGAGGTAGAAGAGACAATAAAGTATTACATACTTATATATTTCAGTTTTTCTAAAACATGAGAGTTCTTTACAAACTTACAGTCAATTTTGAAATAAAGCATCTGGGATCTCTCTCTGTCTCTCTGTCTCTCTCTCTCCCCAGTGCCATTGGGAAGACTTGTTTTTACTAATCCCTTCAAAAAGGTTAAACCGTCTACAGAGGAGAAACAGAGCAAGCATGAAGTTTGACAGATGGACAGCTGCCACTACCCTCAATTTCCCCCAAACCACTAAAGGAACAACAAACTGTATGAAACAACTAAAGTCCATGGAGCTAAGAGGAGTACATTGGACAGGCCCAGTGGGGCTCTGTGAGACAGGAACAATATCTGCCCTGCCTAGTCTACCTCACAGGAGGGGGACGATCAAATGAGGCGATTAAAGTGCTACACAAATTCAAGCTGTCACTGAACCAAGTCTTGTGTAGTCTGACTTCATGCAGATACCTCTCAACAGTATCTTCTATCTTCTGGTAGAAAGTACTCACACTCCCAACCAGAACCCATGGAGGAAAGAACTTGCCCCATCCCAGGAGAGGGGGAGGGGTTGGCACAGAGACCTAGCCTTTCACCTGTGCTGCTGGACATCCACAAACCATTATTTTTGGATGAAAGTGGAAGAATGGAGTTTAAGTACATAAGTAATTTATGTAGTTTCTACTATGTGTTTTACACTAAATGCTAAATGCTTTGCAAACATGATCTCACTGAACCCTCACAACAGTTTTATGAGGAGGGCTTTATTACTATCCCCAGATGAGGAAACTGAGGCACAGAGGTTCAGTGACTGGCTCAGGGTCACCCAGCTGGGAAGCACCTGAATCTGCATCTGAGCTCAGATCTTCCTGACTACAGGTCAGGTGGAGAACCTCCAGGCCTTCCCATCTGCCCTGTGTTTACACTGTGCAGTGTCCCAGACAGCATAGGACTCAGGATCTGGCCATGCCTTGCTGCATCCCTGTGAGACTTTCTTTGATGTGTTTTCTCCTCTAACCTGAGGGGAAGCTCCTGCAGAGGAGGGACCGGAGTTTTTTCCACTTATGTCTTGCAGGTCTTGGCAGAGTAGGCACTTAATGAATACTCTGCCCCCACTCTCTGGATAGAAGCATAAAATACTACTAAAAACAAGCCAAAGTCTTTATTCCTATTCTGCAGGAGAAGGATGATAGATCAGCTTTCTTCCTCTGTTTCTAGGGCTTCTGGCATGTACCTTAGTTTGGCAACTTAGAAGTCTAATGTGAGAGGTGATAAAAACCTGCATGGGATGGGGGGATGGAACAAAGACACCAAACTTCAAGGAGCTTGGCTACAGTCTGCAATGACTAAGGGGGAAGTACACAGAGCCCACACTGAACAGAGGGAGACAGTATCCTAGATGATCTATTGGGCTTTGGGTGTATAAATAATCCTTGCACATACTGACCTGTCTAATTTTTTTAGGCTAAGGATGAAATTTCTTTGTGGTCTAAGAACTTACTAGGTGGAAGAGGTTCTTCTGGTTATTAAAAATTTTTAAACAGATAATTCACAAAATGAATTCTACTTGGAAAGAAAAAAATCAAATAATGGCCTTTCTCTCTTCCTGTAACCCTATGGCTTTGCAAATCCTATACTGTGAAGCCTTTAATCTTAGTCAGTTCCAAGGAGGTCTTGGCCACCCAACAACCTCGTTCTGGTATCCTGAGAAAAGAAGACAAAGATTCTAGCATTCTCCATGTTTCCTTATACTCCAAGGGGGAAAAAATGGAGTGTGCACATATATGTTTGTATATGTACATATATCTATACACACATACCCACCCCTATGTACTTTAATAGCTTACAACAATCCACAAGTATCACATTCTTCATTGAATAACTATTCAAATTGCAAGATTTCAGTGAAAAAAAAGTGAAAGATTTATATAAAGTTGTTGCTGAGCTGCTGTTCTGAAAGCTCTTTCTAAGCCTAACGGTTTGCATCTTGACCTGACGTCTGCACAGGAGGACCAGATTTCCATTCCCCATGCTCTTTCTTCCCTCATAACACTGGCCTTATGGAACAAAGCCTGGGACCCACTTTCTTCTACACTATAGATTCCTTCTCTGACAATCACAGTTCCAGATTTGATTCAAAGAGCATTTTTAATTACCTGTTCTGTACAAGGTACCATGTGACATAAGAGAGACAGACAACAATGAACAAGTTCCTGCCCTCAAGGGCATACATTCTGCTAGCGGAGAATGAGAGGCAAACAAATCAGAAAAAAACAAGGTGAACTGAGGAGGGAGAGAGTACTAAGAATTAGGTGATCCTTCGATGGAGACTTAAAGGAAATAAGAATTCTTGAGGTGAGAAGGAGGTATTCTGGCTCTTAGGGAAAAGCAAGGAGGTTGGTTTAGACTAATGTAAAATAAATCTTGAAAATGGAAGCCACGCTGAGTAGTCTTGTATGTAACCCTAGAAACATTAGGGAGTCCCTGGAGATTGATGAATGGGGGAACAAGATGGCCAGACCTTTGCCTTAGAAAGGTGACTGGCAGCTGGGAGGAGAAGAACTACCATCTTTGAGACTGGAGAGAACTACATTTGAATCCTGCTGGTGACCATGAGCAAGTCACTTAATCTAAGCCTTAATTTATTTTTCTGTAAAATGACAGTGCTACCACCACAGAAACTATGACACAGGTGGCAAAATGCAATTTATCCCAACTTCAATTAAGTGCCTGCTACAAACAAGAACTGTGCTAAGGAAACAAAGACAAAAAGAAAACAACATGTAGACATTCAAAAGTTTTCTGAGTCAATATTTAACAATCTTCCGATGAAGACATATACTTTCCAGGACCTTTCCTTCCCCCTCTGCTCAATAGTTTTCTGAATTGAATTAAAAGGAAAAAATGGCAATTCTCATTTGAAAGCAGTCAATGCTGAAAAATGAAATATTTAACTAGTAAGATTATATATCCCAATTTCTGAACATCCAAAATCCACGTAAATTTCCAGCTTTCCTATAATCCCTTTCTTATTTTACAATTTCAATTAGATTATCTCTATTTCACTCAATCACATGATGCATCTTGGACTTCAGACTCCATTTAAAAAAAAATCTCAATTTATTTTTGTATTTAGTTTTGGGGAAACAAAGTCATTTGCATATTTCAATATGTTTCTGGAACAAAGGGAGCCTTCACCTCACTTAGAAAAAAAAAGCAACCTGCCCTAGGAGAGGGGCACATGAACCTATTTCCCAAAATCGACGACTAAGATCACCAAATGTTAAAACTCAAAAGGAATTTTAGGAAATTGTCTGGTCCAAAGTATTTTTACTATTAAGGAAACTGGGAATCCAAAGAGTGAAGTGACCTGTCCAAAGTCTCTCAACTAATAACAAGTAGCAGGGCCTAGACTTCATATAAAAACCCAAGTCTACCAAAAAGATATGGGATGTTATGTAGCATCACTCCAACAATTTCAATCTGGGGGCTACTGTCCCAAATGTTAGTCAGTCAGTTAATCAATAAGCAAGCATTCATTAAGCCCTTACCAGGCACTGGGGTAAGTTCTAGGGATACTAAAGGCCAAGGACAAATTCTGTTCTCAAAGAGCTCACAGCCTAATGTGGAAGAAGACACCATGAAAACAATATGTACAAACAAGGCGCATATAGTGTAAATTGGAGATAATCAAATGAGGGAAAGAAAGCACTAGCACTTTAGATAGATAAATAACTAAAGATGATGAAGACATATGTAGTAGATACTTACCAGATTAATATTGTACGTTTTACAGGTGAGATCATCCAAGCTCTGGTTCTGTAGCTTTTCTGTTATTAGTGTTACCATGGTAGGGGCCCCTTTTCCACTGCTCACACTGACAAGCATCGGTGCTCCTCCGTGTCCGACTTCACAAATCTTGAGCCATCGCTGGAACTACACTAGTCAAGCTCAAGACTTACACTTCCATTTTACAGATGAAGAGTTTACTCTGAAGATACTTTCAGGGGTTCATGCCTATTGTTCTGCAAAGAGAAATTATCACATGTAACTATAGATGTCATCATCTTAGGACACTTAGCTATTAGACACAGCATCATATTGACAAAATGGTTTTCAACCTCATTTTTAGTTGTTTAGCTTAAATATCCTATGATGTGGGACAGCATCCTCTCAGTTCTTTTTTGATGGAGAAATTAAAGCGTTAGTTGAAAAAGCTTAAATTGACAATTTAAGATAGGGAGAAAATGACATAATGACCAAAATTACTCACTCAACCCACTAAACTACAAAGCATTACTTCTTACAAGTTAAGATCTGTACCAATTTTACTATCCTTTACTATTTTGAGATTTTCAGTGATAGATATGATCCCTAAAAGTATACTGATTCCTCCTCCTTCCATGAAAGACCATCACCAGATCAACAACTATCTTCTTTTGAAAGATCCAAGGGCAAAGATATTTCATAAGTTCCCTTCCTTTTAGTTTTGTGTATTTTTCAAAGTCATCTATATCCATGCTGTTAGGAAGTAGAATAGCACTTAAATCCTCTTATGTATACAAAGAGGTGGCATCATCTGCATCATTTAAGATTCTTACTTTCTAAAGATCTCAAAAGAGGTTCCCCTTCCACAAAGCTAGTGAAGGTTGTGGAACTCCTTTCAATCAGAAGTCAAGATGTTAGGACATAGGTGAGCATCTTTCAATAGGTTTCCATCTTTCAATCCTCTTCAATAGTGGAAATGTAAACCATGATGTTAAAAAAATGAATATCAATAAACTTACTAAAATTTTTTTAAAAGAGTGGAAATGTACCTCATAACTGCAACCTTAGTCTCTCTCAGTGAAGAACAAATATGGTAAGGAAATGCTGAGTGGCTAGAAAGGCCAAAACAAATTCTAGTTTAATAACTCTGGTTATATTTCCAGCCACGGATTTAAACTGAAGCTCTAAAGTCCTAAGCTCTATCTTGTATCTTTCTTACCTGTAAACTTGTTGAGCATTCTTTCTACTGTGCCAAAATCAGTGATATCAAAACAAGAACACCACCCTATGATTGGTCCCTGCCAAAACTTCATACTCTGTGCTACCATCTCACACAACATTCTATTTGGATGGTACCTGAAAACTCCCCTGGTCTAATGCCCCACCCAACCAAGAAATCTAAACATCACTCCTCAGTCATCTAGCTTCTGTTCCCCCAGCAAAAGCTAACCATTAAGTCAGCAATTATAGGCAAAGTTACCTAGTTTTCAAATTGGGCTGCTTTATAACAAAAACACCACCAATAAACATCAATTTTGTCATCATTTATGTGTGTTGTATGTATATGTATATATCCATCCAAGTATACAGAGATAATAAAGTCAAAATTTTGTAAGAGTGGGCAACAGATATGTCTGTTCCCATAGGCAAACATATCCTAGAAGGCTCAAGAAGAAAGAAAGAGAAGGGGCGGCCAGGTGGCTCAGCAAGTAAGAGCACTGGCCCCAGTGTCAGGATGACCTGGGGATTGAATCTGGGCTCAGATACTTAGCACCACACCCAGAAATAACTGGCCGTGTAACCTCGAGCAAGTTACTTAACCCCAATTGCTTTAAAAAAAATAAATAAATTAAAAAAAAAAGGAAAGAGATCTATTTAATGAAATCAAGATTTTATGTAAAATTCCTATCTTGTAGCTTTCTGTTTAGTGATAATTTTCTTGTGTTTGTTTTGTTTGTTTTGCTTTTTTTGAAGAGGGGTTAAAAAGGCTTTGAAATTAAATATTCCCATTACTGACAAAGGTCAAAGGGTTGTTGTTGATGGGACTCCTAGACTGGGTAGAGAACTGAAAGAGTTGACCTAATATATGAAAGTTGGGGAAAAACTTTGGAGTTCATAATGTACTACTAAATAAATACACCTGCAAAACTACCTGCTCTCTTTCTTTTTCTTGTTTGGTTTTGTTTCCTCTTTCCCATTGTTCATTCCATCAGTTACAATCCTTCTTTACAATGTGATTAATGTCGAATGTGAAAGTATTTGCAGATCCTATACTTGATTGCATGCCTCTGGGGGGGGGGGGGAGGAGAATTTGAAACTCAAGGGATTGTGGAACTGAATCTTGTAAAGTAAAAGTAAACAAACACATTAATAAAGACAAAAATAAATAAATACACCTGCATATAGAAAACATTTGCTCTGAGATGGAAGAAGTTAGCCCTAAAAATGGAAATGTATATGGTCTAGTAAGTAATGGTTTACCTTTCTGTAATGTATTACTATGTCTAATGGGTTCTTTGGTAAATTGTTAAATGTATATATTTGTTCAATTTCTTGTTTTATTTTCTTACTCTAATTTCAAGTTTGCATTTTAATGAGCTCTAATATATTTTGAGCACATTAGCCAATTATGAGAAGCAACGTTAAAAACTAATGATGATATAAATGGTTCTTCAAATAACTGTCTAAAACCTTTAAGCCATTACAATTAACACAGATAGATTCACAAGATATACTTCTAGACGGTGAATTTAAAAGAAAATAATATATTCCTAATTCCCCTAATTTGAGTTTTAGATAATTTTCAAAGACCCTACCCAACAGACCTGAAATTTAAGTTACTCAAAATAAACAAGTATGGTTACTCTACCTGCATCTCCAACTTTTCCCCCAAATCATTAAATACAATTGTAGAATAAACTTCCAAAAATGTATGGATTCCTTAAAACTCTAGTGAACTATTTGTATCTGTTTCTGCCTCAAAGGTTGTCCTATTCGAAATATTGCCAATAAGTATGTTAACTTTTCAGAGCCATTTGTTCTAAAAAAAAAAAAAAAAAAAAAAAAAACAGAAAAAGACTTTGCCAAGGAGAAAATGATTTTTCTTTTTGGTATTGCTATATAAAAGCAAGTAAATTTTTAAAAACAGTATCAATTCAATGAGAAGCACTGTGTCATCATGGATAAAGGCCCAGCCTGGGAACCAGTCCCAAAGACCTGAATTTACTTCTCTTTGTGATACATGCTTGGTACATGGCCATGGAGTAGCCACATAATCTCAGTTGCCCCAAACAATTCTAAGATCAAGTCCTGGACAAGCTAGCAGTTTGCTCTCTGGTGTGGAAACTCCCCACCCTCGTTGTATCCTAGGTCTCCCCAAAATGAGAGATAATTTAAAAAATAAATCTATTGTAAAAGGCAGCTGGTTTTATATACTTCGCTTTTCAACAGGTGAGAGTTGCAGTAAAGAAAACAAATAAACAGAGAAAGATCAGAACAAAAAGCAAAAAACCTTTGCTGTTTATTCTCACCAAGTACATGCTCTGAGGCAGCAATAAGAGGCAGAAAATTCTGCAATTCTGATTTGCCTGTGCAACCAAAAGAAGGCCGACAAAGAAACCTACAAGGAAACAAATGGATTTCCCTCCTTTTGTTAAAGAGATAGGAGACTACAGACAGGTGCAGTGCCATCAGAAACTATAGTTTTGTTTTTTAATTGTTATTTTTGTTGTTGTTGCTATTTTGTAACAAGGGAAGGTAAATCAGGAAATAACTCTGGTGGTAAAATACTTTACAGAGGGAAAGGAGGAAAGAGGGAGGATTCCTAGGAGTTTCCCATGAGGCTAGGCTGCAAAGCCACTATGGATTCCATGCATCAGGAAGCCATAAACACCCTGACCAAGTATTGGATCTGAAGGAAGGATAGGACAGAAATTCCAGTCTATGTTAATAGGTTAAAAGATGTATGAAGGGGGGCAGCTAGGTGGCGCAGTAAGTAAAGCACCGGCCCCGGAGTCAGGAGGACCTGAGTTCAAATCCAGCCTCAGACATTTAACACTAGCTGTGTGACCTTAGGCAAGTCACTTAACCCCAACTCAACTGCCCTGCCCTTCCCCCCTCCAAAAAGAAAAAAAAATTATCCTGTTTTAGACATGTCACTTTTAGCTTCCCTTATGTTTTTAGTTACTAGGATTGATCACAGACCCGGTGGATGAGTTTCCTCATGCTCCTTGAACAAGAAGCAGAATCAGAAGGTTTTATTAACTTTTAAGGAGACTTCTCAAAGCCCATGATAATAGCTCATAAAAGTCCATAATCAGCGTTCTTCTAAAGAAATAATTAATTAAATATCAAAATTTTCTGTGAAAGAACTTTAAATACTCACAGGGAACCACCTGAAATGGGGGGGAAGGAGGAAGGGACATCCCATAGAGAAGGCATTTAGCCAACAAACTCCAATTCAATAAGGCCATTACTTTTGACTTTTAATTCATTTGACTGTGTCCTCATTCACAAAAACCAACTATTCTATATAATGTGTTATAATAGGACCCACTATTCCTACTGTGATTTAAAAACTTCTTTAAATGTCAATGTACAAAAAAAGTTTGTATTTTATATTGCTACTAGCAATTTTTCACATCCAACTTAGCTATTCCCTTTCAACTGAGAGTAATGACTATATATGTAAAAAAAATTAAAGGGGAAATAAAAGTTTGTAAACTTAAAAAAAGGCTAAGAAAAACAAAGCTAGTTTACTGAATGACTATATAAAACATGAATTTACAGAGCTAAAAGATAAATAACAAAACAACACAACCAAAGATACTGACACAACTGTTTACTTTCCTTTCTCATTCAAAAAGGATCCCAAGGTACATGCAGTTCTCACAGATACACCCATCACTGGCACTCAAAATCTATGCAGCTCAGGGAAAGCAGTGCTTTAAAAGGAGCCCTTTCCTCATTCCACCCCACAAGTCATTGCCTTACACAAAGTAAGTGGTCAATAAGCAGGTGTTTGACCTGGCAAGAAGGTACAGTTTGAACAAGTATAAGAAGCAGGTTCACATCCTGGAACCCACTCTTGTTAGGTAGGGGCATGACCCCAGGCAGAGCATCTAAATGACCTTCTGTTTCCAGACCTATAAGATTGGGAGAAGGGAGTGACAGACACCTTACTACCCAATACACTATTTATTACATACAAGTAAGGCCTTTCCTGGGATAGCCCTGATTGGGCCCTGGAAATTTCTCTCACTCCTGGAACATGGAAAAAATGAAAGCCTCCACATGGCATAAAAGCCTTTTGTTGAGAGGAAGGGCAGAAATCTAATCTTCATTTACAAATTCAGGTGATTTATTCATTTAAATTATTTATCAAATACCTACTCACCTACTATGGACTACAAAACTGGGTTCAATCTGCCATTTAGTATGTGTGTTACTACTATTAAGTTACTTCTCCTCTGGACCTCAGTTTCCTTTTCTGTAAGATGGGGATAGAGACAGATTAGATGACCTATAAGGCCAAGCCTATTTCTAAATATGTGATCCTATGATCTCTAAAGTAAGAGTCTACCCCTTTCCTCACTGAAACTTACGTACATCATATAGAGTTTCTTAATACCTTATTCCAATCAGGGTAAATAAAGAAACAGAGGATAAGTTACATTCATGGGGGGTGCAAATGGAGGAGAGAAAGGAATCAGCATTTATTAAGCACCTACTACATGCCAGGCACTTGCCAAGGATCAAGCTACAAAGCATCTGAGGCCAAATCTGAACTCAGGTCTTGACTCCAAGATTGGGGTACTCTCTACCCTGCTACCTCACTACCTAAGATCAACAAATTTTTATCAACTTCAGAAATTAAATTATCGCCACATAATAATAGTAACTAACATTTTAGATAGGGCATACTATGTGTCAAGCACTGCGCTGCTATTGTTCCGCTGCTGTTGTTCCGTCATCTCAGCTGTGTCTGACTCTGTGGCCCTATTTGGGGTTTTCTTAGCAAAGACGCTGGAGGGGTTTGCATTTCCTTCTCTACCTCATTTTAATAATGACTGAAATAAACAGGGTTAAGTGATATGCCCAGGGTCACACAGCTAGTAAGTGTCTGAGGCTGGATTTGAACTCAGGGCTTCCTGATGCCAGGCACAGCTCCATCCACTGTGCCACCCTTAAATATTTATCAACCTCAGAAATTAAATTATTATCTGATAAAAAGTGATAACCTGCTAACAAATACAATCACACACACACACACACACACACACACACACACACACACACAGTAAAACCTAATAAAACAAAAACATGCCAACTTTCTCCAGACTGTTTCAGAAAAATCCCCTCCAATTTCTCAGACTTAGTGACAGGTAATTCAAACATGGAAATTCTATGGAAAATACAAAGCCCTTCCACTTTTTGGTTTTCTAGGTAAAGAGCACAATATGAAACACCTGAGAGTTTCAAAGGCACAGCAAGATTTCAGAGTACCTGAGCATCTTCAAGAAAAGTAGGTCCTCCTTCCGATAAAGTACAAATACATGAGCAGCAGCCATCATACTGGGAAGACAGTAATGGCACACCAAGTCTCAGTGTTTCAGCATTACTTCTCAATACTAACCGGTAATGGATGACAAGTTATACTAATTCTTCCAAGGAAGCAAAGAGTCTGCTTGAGGAATTTAACTTTCTAGAATTCACTGCTATTTGGAAATGGAGGTTCAGCTGGAACCTTAGAAGCTAAGGCCACTACCGCCCAAAGTTCTACCTTCAAGGACTCTGTTTTGCTATTACCTAATACTCTATTCATTTCATTCAACAATAAGTAAAAACTTCCACAAAGTCCCACAGAATGAGATATAAATTCATGCCCTCCCAGTAGATACAAGACAGCATTTTTACAGTATTCAGGGGAACAGCAAAAATGCCAACCACTTCCACTTGCTAATAAGCCCATCAAGATTAAGACCTTTTAGGATACTAGATTATTCTCCAGAATAAGTCCTGGAAACTAGATAGAAACTCTATCCACTGAACCTAGCTGCCCCATATCTGTTCTATTTCAAAAGGTTCAAGTTATCTTATATGCAACTTTTTGAACAGAGTGAAGTATTAAGTCTTAAACAAGCTAACAAGAAAGAAATAAACAAAATCTTAGGGTCATCTCTCATACCAAAACAGTTACCTTGGTTTACATAAAACCTAGAATCAAAACCACCCCAAACCCACCTTCTCATATACATGAGGTTGAAGAGCTCTACATTCATTAATTCACTGAAATTTAGCCAGTCCCTAACCTCACTGAGCTTTCAATCTCATAAGGAGATAAGAGTTACCTCTATTATCTCTAAAACATTACCTCAGGACCACTAAAGACATGTAAAAAAATCAAAATGACTTCGGTGCTAGATGGGAAGGAGTGATTATGGACCAGGCTGACAGGGAAGGCATCAGGAAGCTGGCATGAGGTGGGTCATCAGAGACAGTCATGAGGCCTGAAGACTGAAGAGGCAGAAGCAGTGTATAGGGCCCAATGTGAGCAAAGGCAAAGAAAGTACACTGAGCATCTGGGAAGCAGATTAGGCCCCAGTTTGGTCCAAGTGTGGTGTACACAGAGGTGAATAACATGAGAAAAATCAAGTTACCAAGTTGAGGTTTGACCTGGCTCACATGAAATGGTGGAAACAAAAAAGGGGGCTGAAGTCAAAGGATCTGGTTCTCTTCCCACCCAATGTGGCTTTGGGCAAGTCACTTCATCCCCTCATTAGCTGCCAGTTTCCTCATCTGCAAAATGGGGCTGGGGGAGGGAGGGCCAAATCAGATTATCTCTATGGTCCCTTCCAGCTCTAAATCTCATAAGGAGGTTGTTGCAATAGTCTAACCCTACGATCTCCAAAGTGAAGGGGGTTATGGTCTGACCCCAAGAAGTGTGGAACAAGCCATCAAATCTTGGGAAGGTGGGACACATTTCACCCTCCCTCCAATCCTGAATTTTCTCCAACAACCTCACTTCCCCTTTTCCTCCAACCCTCCCCCGCACTCTGTCCCTCCTTCTTGTATAAGTCCCAAAGTTCCCCGTTCTGAAACAGGCATCAGTCATCAAGACAGAAAATCTGCAGCCCTCCCCCAACCCCCAGCATATAACAACCATTTCCTGACCCTAAAATTACCTTGCAGCTGTAAGCAGCAGGTACCTCTCACAAGGTGGGCCCTGCCACCTTATCTTCTTCCTTCTGATTTAGGCTGGGGCAGTGTCACAGAAGACAAGCTTCATTAGCAGTCTCAATACATTCTCCTTCCCCAAAAACCCACTCCTATTCCAAACTTTGCTCTCATTGCTGGGGGCACCACTATCCTCCCTGTGATACAGGTTCAAAGCCCTAGTATCATCTCCAACTCCTCACTCCCTCTATCACCACAATATCACTTGCATCTGTTCCATTCTCTAGACTTAGGGAACCACCTCCCTAGTTCAGGCCCCTATCACCTCTCACCTTGACTACTGCAGCACCTCCTACACCTGGGTCTCCCTGTCTCAAATCTCTCCCCTCTCCGATCTATTCTCTGTGCAACTGCCAAAGTGATTATCCTAAAACATAGGTCTCACCATATTATTTTCCTACTCAAATTCCAGTGGGTCCACAATGCCTCTAGGTTCAAATATTTCATCTTTATCTCATCCTTTAAAATATCTATTTTGTGTAAGTTTTACAACATGTAATTAGTACAGTGGTACATACATAAAATTTATAAATAGATACATATTGTGTGCTCAGAACTTTTTTTTTTAACTGAGGGGATGGTGCATGATCAAAAAAGTCCTCTAGTCCAAGCCTATATTAAGATGAAGACAATGGGAATGAAAGAGAGGAGGCACGGGAGAGATGCTATAAAGAAAATCTCATATGCATGATCTGACAGATGAAAAGTGAGGGGGGGAAAAGGTCAAAGATAAGCCTGAGTTACAAACAACATAGCAAATGATGAGGCACAAAGTAATGGTGGTGCCACAAAAAGAACTAATCAAGTCAGAAAAAAGACGATTTCAGAAGAGAGATAATGAGCTTCATTTGGTACACACAGAATTAGGAAAACACAAAGAATGTCAATGGAAAAATACTAAACACTTAAACACTAAAATATTCTCAACAACTTAGGGGTATTTAGAAAAATAAAAACAACGTATCCCTAATCAAATTGAGAGGCTGCACTCTGAATTCTGGCCACCAAGTTATGTGACCATTTCCCTTCAGAAGGGAAAAGTAAGATAAGTAAGAACTGCTAAGACCTGGCTAAAGAAACAAGGGGAAAACATGCAAAAAAAAAGAATATATATATATATATATATATATACACACACATATATATATATACATATGCATGTATGTTTAGATAGGTACATGTTCAGAATGAGAAAAGCAAAGTGCTGGAATACATAGAAAACAGATTTCATTAGAGGCAAATGAAATTCACTTTCCTTCTCCTAGTTCTTCCAAACCCAGCTGTTCCCACTGCTAACTTTCCTATTTATACAAGGCTCTTCAGGCATGTAAGATAAACTAGCATACTTCTCTTTAAAAGGAGGGATTTAAGAATTGGATTTGTCCTACAAAGTTTCCAAGTTATTTTCTACCAATATTCTCCTGCAAGGACAAATAGAGGAACAGAAAAAATAGAAGCCGTAGTGGTGAGAGAACTGAGCCAGGAGAGACCTGCGTTGAGTCCTAGCCCTCTGGAAAATCACTGGACGACCTTAGCCAGGCATTTCTCTTGTCTGGTTAGCTTTTCATTTTTAAAAGCCAGACGGAGGGAGCACATCGTTTCTGTGATTAATTCAATCCAACGTCTGTTAAGTTCCTGCTACAAATGAACCAAGGACCCAAAAGACAAAGATGAAACGTCCCAACGCTTAAGGAGTAGGGATTGGACAGAGCACACACAGCAAAGGGGACCGGGGCACAGAGATAGCATCAATAGTTCAGAACATCAGGAAACACTGGCCACTGCAGGGAAGGCTCATAGAAGAAAAGGCACCTACCTGGACTAATCCTTGAACCAAAGATTTTTCACATGTGAGGAAAACATCAGAGTTTGCAATGACAGACAGCCATGTAAAGTGAGAGAGTGACATGGACTATAGAGTGTAGGGAATGGCTACTGTTCCAGGTGGGCTAGAAATGAGTAATGGTGGGGATGGGAGACTACATCTGTGACTTCACAGGCAAAGGGAATTCCTGGACACAGAAACTCCTTCTACCAATGCAAGCTGGTATCTTCTCTGAAACTTAGAATGTAAATATCTATAGCATTAAATCATCACAGAGGCTGACTAACTTGCTGAGGGGTCACAGAACAGTATGTGCCAGAGATAAGACTTGAACCTGTAGCTCTTCCTGGCTTTGAGATTCACTCTTTGTTCACTATGCATGCCTCTCATCGCGGTGGTCCCTAAGTTTGCACAAGTGGGTTAGTCAGATCTTTGTAATAGCAAAAACGTGGAAACTGGAGGCATGCTCATCAACCAAGGAACAGCTGAACAAGTTGTGATATATGAGTGTATAGAATACTATTGTGCTGTAAGAAATGATGAAGAGGATGGTTGCAAAATACCTGGAAAGATTCATATGAACTGGTGAAAAGTGAAGCAAGCAGAACCAAGAGAACAATTTATATGATAACAACAATACTAGGAAGATAATCACCTTTAAAGACTTAGTAACTCTGATTTACACAATGACCGATCACAATTCCAAAGGAATCATGACGAACTCTGGTATCCACTTCCAGAGAAAATTGCTAGATTGAGTGCAGACCAAAGCCTATTTTCTTTTTTCATTATTTTCTCTGGGCTGGGGGGGAGGGGAAGGATGGGGGGAGCGGGGAGGGGGTGCCCCACAGGGAATAAATATGGCTAATACAGCAATTTGTTTTGCATGACTATATTTATAATGGATTTTCTTTTTCTTGTCTTTTCAATGGGGGGAAGAGGAAGAGAAGGGAGACAATTTGAAACTGAAAATTAAATTTTAAAATAAAATGTAAAAAAAGAAAATACATTATTTCTAAACGCTAGAGAAAGACTTGTATGAACTGATGAAGATTGACATAGGCAGAACCAAAAGAATAATTTATATCAATATTGCAAAAATAAACAATATGAATAATTCTTATAAATTCATGAAAAATGAAATGAGTAGAACAATTTATATAATAACAACACTCCAAAGGCATAGAACTGTGAAGTGTATAAAAAACTCTGATGAATGCAATGACCATCCATGATTCCACAGGACCCAAGTGTGCTCTCCATTACAGAGAAGTGATGGACTCAGGGTGCAAATGAAACTTTTTTTTAAGTCTGTGGAGTAATTTGTTTTGCTTTATTATCCATTTTTTCACAAGAAATTTTCTTTTTTCAATGAGGTAAAGGGTTGGAGGGAGAGAAAAACAAATTTCTATTCTTTTTCTTAAACTTTAAGAAAAAAGAAAAGACAGTAGTTGAACGAATGGAGGTTAAAAAAAAAGTGAGCAAAGAGTTAAGGATGACTGTACGCTTAGAAAGCTCAATTAACAGGGAGGATGGGGATGCCACTAACAGAAATCACAAAGCTCAGGAAGGGGGAGTTCATTTAATGATCTTACCCTCAAGTCCAACTTCAAGTACTTGCCTCTTTTTTCCTAATAACCCACTCTTCCACATCCATACAATTTCAAATTGTTTTTCTTCAACTACTTACAACAGTCAAGGCAGGAAAAGCCAAACATACTCCCATAACAAATTAATGTATGTACAAAGGAGTTTCCACTGTATCATATCTCTTCAAAGTACACTAAACAGACACAAGGTATAATATGCCAAAGTTGGTAGTCCCTATTTGTAACCCTAACTTGCTTCCAAGTCAAACTGAACATCTATAATTTGTTACAAAAGCTAAGAAATTTACATGAAAAATTAATATTGGGCTCAAAGAAAACAAACCTTGCTTCTAAATTATTAAAATTCTATAAAAACCAAGTCTTAAGCTGGAAGGCAAGGTCACAGGTCCTTTGCAAACACAGAATAGGCTGGCACAACACTGAACAGATACTAAGAATTCAATCTGTTAGCTGAGTGACTGACTGACTTATTCTAAATACAAGCTATGCGCACACACTTTCTTTCATAAAGCAACAGAGCCAAGCCATAATCAAATTCAGACATCTAAGTTGTCCCTTCCCCCCAAAATAAGGAACACAAAAAACTGCCAACAAGTCCCCTACACTCCTCTATATCTTGAGGATGGAGGCCTAAGCTATGTACAGAAATAATTAATACAAAGCAGAATACAATGTAAGCAGGAGAGTTTGTAGGTAGGTGTGTGGGTAGAGTATGGAGAAGAAAAAAATCCAGTTTCACGAAGGGGCTGGTATTGAGTCTGGCCTTGAAAAAGTTAACACAACTGCGGAAATGTGGGGAGAGAACTCCTGATACAGGAAACATCCTAAGCAAAGGCACAAGGGAAGGAAGAACGGGTTCAAGAAACAGAAAGGAATCTAGATTATATTTAGTAGACAAGAGGTGACCAATCAAGGTTTGGTTTTTAAACAGTGGGGAGTGGTTTGATCAAAACTATGAGAAGATTAATCAGACAGTAACGTTCTAGATGAACTGGAGATGGAGGGAGACACCAATGAAAAAGGTACTTCACCAGCCATAGGAGTGCTAATTCGGGTAGCTAGTGGGCCAGTGGACAGAACCCTAAACCTGAAGGTGTAAAGACCCAAGTTCAAATATGGCCTTCTTAGACACTTATTACTGTGTGGCCCTGAGCGAGTCATTTAACCTGTCTGCCTCAGTTTCTTCAACTGTAAAGTGGGCATAATAACAGCACCTACTTCCCAGAGGTGGTAGTTGTGAGGATCAAATGAGATATTTGTAAAGGGCTTAGCACAATGCCTGGTACCTAGTAAGTGCTTAATAAATGCTTATAATCTCTCCCCCCCACAAGTATGGGTCTAATTTAAGAGTAGCAGCAATGGGAATGGAGAAGAGCGGACAAATATAAGAGGTTCTAGAACATGGTGCAGTCGAAAGAACAGGAGGGTGAGACTCAGGGGACCACGGGTCAAACTCCAGCTGACACTGCTTCCCTGGTTCACAGCCTGCATATGTCACTTCACAATTTCTTCATCAGAAGGAGAAGGGGAGGGAGGGGGGTTGGAAGCTAGATGGTGCAATGAATAGAGCACTACACCTGGAGTCAGGAGGACCTGAGTTCAAATGCGACCTCAGACACTTAACACTTACTAGCCATGTGACCTTGGGCAAATCACCTAATCCCAACTTCCCCCCAAAAAAGGCAAAAAAAAAAGGGGGGGGAGGGGGCAAAACTAGATGGCCCCTACGAATACTCTCCAGTTCTAAATCTGTGATGCTACAACTGAGATGCCATGGCCTGGCAACCTGCAACATGGAGGATGCAACAGCAACCAGGTTTCAAGACCAAGTCTCATTAATAGAAATCGGAGATAGGATCAATATGGGTATAGACACACACTCACACACACATATATATATATGGAAGTCATCTACTTGGAGGTGATAATTGAAGTCAAAAGAGTAGAAATGGGAGAATGCATTTGGAAAAAAAAAACAAAAACACCCCAGGACAGAAACCTTAGCAGAGCAGCTTTACATTAGAAGTGGGAGGACAGTAAATCACAGGGGAAACAGAGAGGAGTGTCATGAAAGCAGGTATGCAGAAGAGAAGGTAAGCAGAAGGGGAAGTAGTCCAGTGTTGAATGCCACATGGATTTAATAATAAGGAGGTCATCAGTGACCCTGGCCTTATATGTCAACTCTTAACTACTACTAACACCACTCTAGTCAAACACTGCTATGTTCTTTCATTTTGCAATAGATCCAATATAGACCTGTAAATTTTTGTCCACTTGAACATGAACAACAGCTTCTGCCCTTGGGAACCTTATCATTAGAAAGCCAAGAAGCCATTCAGAGACAGTTAAAATGAAGTTCTTCTAGTACTAAACTTTGTTGACCCCCCTCCTACTGATCTAGTCCTTAGCTTTTTCCTACTCTCTATAAAAATAATCATGCCTAAGAATTAATTTCTAGAGCTCTAGTGCTATGTAATCTCCCTGGATCCTCATGACAACCCCAGGAAGGAGGTACTTACAGATAAGTAAACTGAGGCTGAGAGAAGTTCTCTCTTTGCCAAGGATTGTACCACTAGTCCAAAGCAGAATGTGAACTCTCAACCCTGGTCTTCCTGACTCCAAGTCCAGCATTCTATTTACTGAACCACCCCAGCTGCTTTTCCCCTCCTCCTTCTAAAGTGGGCTGTAATCATAGACCAAATCTTGGAAACAAATACTTCAGGAAAAACCTTAAGTAGTCTCCATTTTAAAATCCACTTAAATTTGAATTATTCAATTAAATGAAACCTACAAGAAGAGAAATAAAAACTTCTCTTTCTATAACAGCCCACTGACATATTTATGAAAATAACTCATATGCAACACACTATATTAGGTATTGGGGCAGACAAAAGATAAGTAATATACAATATCTAACTTAAAGGACATAGATTTAAGGACTTACTATGTTCTAGATACTATGCTAGGAGCTGGCAACACAAATATAACAACCAAAAAAACCAAACCAAGACAATTCCTACCCTCAAGGAGCTTACATTCTAATGGGTGAAGACAACATTAAAGGCAAGGGAAAGAATAGGGGAATATAAATATAAGAATAAAAATAAAGGAAAGGGGAAGAATAGGGAGAGGAAGGTGGAAAAGGGGCATGTAACTAGGGGCAGAAGGGGGTCAGGATACTGGCACTTGGACAGCTCAGTACCTCAGATTTAGGTCCTCCTTCTACCATGCAGGTCCCACTTCTCAATATTTGTAAGAATTGCTTCCACTGGGCAGTTTGGTGGCACAGTAAATAGAGTACCAGCTCTGGAGTCAGGAGGACCTAAGTTCAAATTTGACCTCAGATACTTAACACTTACTAGATGTGTGACCTTGGGCAAGTCACCTAACCCCAATTGCCTTGCCTTCTATCCTCCAAAAAGACCAAAAAAATAATTTGCTTACACACCCTCCTTTAAATCCTCCACAAAAAGTTCCCCCAACATGGGCCCTCCTGCCCCATATCTACCAACACCTCAGGAGCAATAGTGGAACAATACACTGCCTAAATCTACATGTATCAGTTACCCCCTTTCCCCTTTTGTGTTCATACGTTACTTTGATATCACATAGCCAGTACATGTCAAGTCAGAACTTGAACCCAGATCATCACCTGGGCTGCTTCCAGGCTGGCCCTATACTACACTACTTATATATAGCTGATGTATATACACTAGGTATACATAGCTGATGTATACACATTAAAAATCAATTGGGGGGATAGGGAAGGAGGGAGAAGGGACAATCTGGACTTCCGACTTCAATTTCTGAAAAGGAAACTCCTTCTCCCAATGAAAATTAGAAAATGCTGTGTAATTCTTCCCTTTTTAAGTTGCCTGGGGCATTCACAGATTAAGTGACTTTGGTAAGATCACACAATGGGACACTCCAAGTGGGAATCTATGATCTTAGCCACACCACCCTTTCCACTGTGAACCCAGACTCCTCCTGATCCCAAGGCAAGGCTCTCCACTAGGAAAGCTGTCTCCTACAAATTATATAAATCCTTTACAAGGTGAGATAAGGGAAATCACTTCCTACAGGGAGAGGTAGGAATCAAAGGAAGAATCAAAGAAGCACACACTGGTAAAAGTATAAAACTGTATAGCATTCAAGCTAAGCCCTGAAAGATGGAATAGAGATGAAGAGGGGGAGAGAAGAGTCAGGATGAGAAAAAAGGCAAGTCATTCCAAGAGAAGGAAGTAGTAAAATGGACACATAGAGAAGAGTAAAGGATAGTAAGTCATTAAGTACTGGCTGAAGATGAGCATTTGGAAGGAAAGAAGGTTCAAAAGGAAGATTTATCAAGAATTTAAATCAATTACTCTGAATTACACATTTGACTCATTTTATACAATTAACTGAAGGGTTGTACATAAATCCAGCTTTCATAAACAGAGAAATTTAAAATGCATTAGAAAATGTCTAACTTAGAAAAATCTAGCAGAAAATGCTTCAGTAGACAGTATGCTCCCTAAGGGCAAAGATGGTATCTTAAATAAAGTTTGTATTTTAGCCCCTTAAAAAAATTTGTTCAACACAACTACACCATTTCATAACTTCAGACATTCATTCCTAAAATGTCTCTGACCCCACAGTATGCTGTACTTCAAAACAGGGAGGGTTTAAGTTTAAATATAAGAGCTGGATCTAAAAAGTGTTTTTAAACCTTCCCCTGACAAGATGGCAAACTGCTACATAAGCACCTCTCCTTCTCTCTGATGCACTAGCAAGAACACTAGTGGAGGGACAGGAGCTCCTGGCTTTCTTACCTGTGTGACCATTAACTGGGTCTTTCTGGGCCTTTCGGATCTATAAAATAATGGAGATGGACTAGGTGCCCTTTAAGGTCCTTGCCAAATGAAAAATCTATGTTCTGATGACTTTACACACTCTCCACAAAATAGAAACAGTCACATATAATATTTGGTGAACTACCTTTAAAGTTTCTTGCTCTATTTGCACGAGCACGCTGTCTTCCCCAAATGAATGGTCTACCTTTGAAGGGGAATGAATAAAGCAGCTTTACAAATAGGCACCTGCACCCCATGACTCTGGTACCCCTGACCTGACCAAGGACCAGCCTGCAGACTCCCTAAGACACCACAATTTGGGAGCCAGAAACTCAATGTGCAGATTCTTGTGCAAGAACCTGACTTCCCCTTCCAGTTTTCAAATTCTATTACTATTTACCCAAAGAGAAAGGAAAATACTTATTTAATTATCCAAGAAGAAAAGTGGAAACTGGGGGTAGCCAGGTGGCTCAGTGAGTAAGAGCACCGGCTCCAGTGTCGGGATGACCTGGATCAAATCCGGGCTCAGATACTCAGCACCACACCCAGAAATAACTGGCCGTGTAACCTTGAGCAAGTTACTTAACCCCAATTGCTTTAAAAAAAAAAAAAAAGTAGAAACTGGCTCCTGGTTCCTTTCCACTCTTTCCTATTATCAAGCTATTGCTACCCACTTCACTTTCAAGCCTTCCATGAAACAAATGAACATTAGGCAGCTGTTAAAGAAACTGGGTAAATACCCAGGTAATACACCCACAATATATAATAAGTGAAGTAGATGAGTACAGTCTACTACTTTAAAGCTGAGCAACTTATTCTACCTGTAGACTAAACAATTAATATTGACAAGCTAAATAAAAATACTGAATATATGTATTGTCAACATTTTAATTGAAGACAATAATGTTATTACCAGCAAACAAGTAAATTCCATAAAGGCAGGGACTTCCTCTCAACTCTGTATCTTCCCCAGTACTCTGTTTTCTAACAATTTCCATGTGGCTGTTTGTCAAGATTAGCTGGCCTCATGTCTGGCCTCTCCACACTTTACACAGTGACTACCAGGTCTAACAATATTATGTACAGGGTAGACACTTAATATGTTGCTGAATAGGACTGCTGCAATACAGTACCATTCTATCTCTTTCCTGCCTTCCTCATATGACATTTTAAAGGACTTACATAGACAGATTAATGTTACAACAGGTTTTTTCCCCTCAAAAGGGCCAAGGCCATTTTTTTAATGGAAAAAAAAAAGCTCAGTGGATAAAAATATGAAAGTATCATCACAATTCATATTTTAATTGGCCTTTCTTTAACTTTTGAAAAATTCATTAAAAAGTTTAAGAACACAAATTGATAGAAGTAGGCTGTCCATTTTTTTCTCTACAATCCAACCTTTGGTGGGAGCAGAACGATAAAAACAGCAGTTCACATTTACATAGTGATCTAAGCTTTATTATTTGCTGTAACCTCACTTGATACTCACAACACCCCTGTAAGGCAGGGCCTCTTATCCCCATTTTATAGATGAAAAAATTGTGGCTCTGAGTGATAAGTGTGAGAGACCAGATTTGACCCTGACTCTGAATCTAGCACTCAAACCAATACTGGATGAAATACTAAGTTTAACATCTGAACCTTTTAACTGATTTTAAACTACCATGAGTCTTGCCTTAAAAAGCAGTCTTCTCAAACTCCATATATTAATAAGTTTTAACAAGGTATCATTATACAGAAAAGAAAGCGTATTAAAATAACAGGCCAATTCCTCAATTAATAAATGGTCAAAGAATATGAAGAGGCAATTTTCAGGGGAAGAAATCAAAAGCTCTCAAAGCCATATATAAATTCTTTGAATCACTAATAATTAGAGAAATACAAATTAAAACAACTCTGAGGTTCTACCTCATACCCACCAGATTGGCAAAGTTGACCCAAAAAAAAACCCCAGAAAATGACTGCTGCTGGAAGGACTGTGGCCAAACAGGTACATTAATGCACTGCTGGTAGAAGTGTGAACTAGACAAACTATTCTAGAAAAGAATTTAGAACTATGTCCAAAGAGCTATGAAACTAGGCATATCCTTTGATCCAGTAATATCACACACACAAAAAAAGATAAAATAAACATAAGTACAAAAATATTTAAAGGAGCTCTTTTTGTGGTGGCAAAGACATGGAAACTAAGGAGTGGCCATGAACTAGGGAAGGGCTGAACAAGTTAGGGTATATGTATGTGATGAGATATCACTGTACTGCAAGAAATGATCAAGGGAACAGTTTCTGAACAACCTGGGAAGACTCGTATGAATTGATGCAGAGTGAAGTGAGCAGAACCACAGCAATTTATACAATAACAATGCTGTAAAGACAAACAACTTGTGAAAGATTTAAGAACTCTGATCAACACAATTCCGGAGGATTAATGTTGAAACAAGGCACCCACCTCCCGATAAGGTGATAAATTCCGGAGACAAACTTAAACTTGGTCAATGGGAGAAAGGGCTTTATCCAACTATACAAGTTTGCAATGCATTTTATTTTTCTTGCTTTCTCAATGAGGGCAGAGGGTGGGGTTGAAGAGGGAAAGAAAATATGAACCTGAAAACAAAATAAAACTGAAAAATTTAAAAACTAAAATTAACCAGTTAGGATATTGGACCAAGCTCTCAATAACTCACTAACTTACTTTCTGGAATAGAATTTGAAACCTGACCTCATTAAGTTTAAGTCACAAATCCACCCCTAAGATTACAGAATGAGGAGAAGGTTGTGCTGCCATCCTCTATCTACTATGGCAGTTGTTTGTTTAAAGTAGACGGGCCAAACCTCAACTGACAGCAGGTAGCTGAATGTAATGTGCTAATATTTCTAATGTAGTTAAGCTGCTGTTATTTAAGTTTTCAACTAGACTAGAAGTTACTTGAGGCCATGCCTTCTCACCTTCACAAAGCTAATAAATAATAACCTTTGACATAGTAGGAATTCATTCTATTGATTTCCCTGAAAGCATGGATCTGGAAAAATGTGGAAACCATTTACTGATTGCTGCTAGATATCTCTCTTATGATCCACTTCTTAAGACACCCAAATAAGTCACCATTACCAGGCTGTTAGCAAACTTCAGAACTTTTTATTGTATCTCTTTCTGTCCAAGGATACCTATACAAGTGTCACAGGTATTAAGTGACATTGTCTGGTCAATGAAATAAAGATCTAGAATAATAGGAAAAAGAGCAAAATAATTAAAATAAACCTCACTAACATAGATCGATGGCTCCTTCAGAGTAGGGATTGTTCTATTTTTTTGTCTTTCTAGCCCTAGCCTCTAGCACATAGTACACACTTTTAATAAATGACAATTCATTTACATTATAGATGTTTTATATTGTTCTCTGCTTTCTTCTCCACTAAGTCCATAAAAGTCTTCCCAAGATTCCCTGAAATCCTCACATTAGTTATAATATTACATACTTTGTTCAGCCACTCCGCCATCAGAGTCAGTCAGAGGCAGCTACCGTGTTTCCCTGATAATAAGACCTATCCCGAAAATAAGCCCTCCCCTTACTGTGTAAGATTCCTCTAAAATAAGCCCTCCCCCGAAAATAAGCCCTATTGAGATTGCTACTGTAGTGAAGGTGATCTCCTGCGCTACACGCTACATTACGGTACCCTCTGTATGCACCGTCCCCCCCTCCCCCCCCAAAACGCACGCACACACGCCGCGCTCCGAGCTGCATCCAATCAGAGCTGCAGCAGTGAGCGCGTCATCCTGTTCTTCCCCAGTGATTTGCTTATTGAATAAAAGTACATTTTTTTGTTCACATTTACCTGTTTATTAAAATTGCTGTCAATGTTCATTAAAATAAGCCCTCCCCTGAAAATAAGCCCTCTGGTGTTTTTCTGTCCAAAAAATTAATAAGACAGTGTCTTCTTATCGGGGAAACACGGTAGGAGGCACAGCAGATAAACTGCCAGCCCTAGATTAAGGAATATCTGAGTTTAAATCCTGACTCTACACTTCTAAGATCTCTGCTCCTGGGAAAGTCATTGAACTTCTGTCTGAGTCTCCTCATCTATAAAATGGGGATAATAATAGCACTCACCTGCCAGGCTGCCGTGAGGCTCAAAAAGCAGGCTCTTTGTAGAGCACTAGGCACAGCGTGTGGCACACAGTAGCCACTTGAGAAACGCTTGCTTCCTCCCTTCTCATGGGCACCCGCTCTGCTTCCTGTTTTTTGGCTCCCCACAAAAAATGCCCTTTGAATGCATAACATATGCAGAGTCTAGCATTGCCAAACTTCATACCATACAAAGTGGTTATCAAAACTATCTAGTACTAGGTAAAAAAAATTTTGAGCAGATTAGAAAAGACAAAGGATAAACTCAAAGTAGTCAGACACAGTAGCCCAGTAGTCAGTAAACCCCAGAACACAAGCTATTGAGGAAAGAACTTCAATTTAGAAAAGAACTGCCCAAAAAATAGAAAACAGTCAGGCAAAAAGCAGCTTCAGACAAGAATCTTAAACTATTTATCACAGTGGGTGAGCAATTTAAACATAAAAGGCCTCTTTAAAAAAAAAAGGCTATCTTTCACAACTATATTTAGAGGAAGAAATCATAACCAAACATGGAATAGCAGTGGTCACACAACAAAATAAACAATTTTGATTATATAAAAAGTCAAAGGTTTTTCAACAAATTCAACTACAAGTAGCAATCAGAATAAGATAAGCTCTTGAGTAGAGGAAAAAAACATCTTTGGATCAAACATCTGTGATAAAAGTCTGATATACAAGAGTTAAGGGGAATTGAAAAATACATAAAACTAATAACCATTCCCCAAGAATGGCAAAGGATATGAGTAGTTTTTAAAAGTGAAAGTAACAAATCAATAAGAAAAATGCAAATTAAAATGCCCAGGCTTCAGGTCACACTTAAAGTGGACCCATGATGAAAGGCTTTCCATTTCCAGGCTGAAGGTGCTACAGAAGCCAGACACACTAAGACGCTGTTGGTGAAGCTATGAATTAGTCCAACCATTCTGGAAAATCATTTTAGAGAAAATACTAAAGTGTTATACCCTGTGATTTTGTGATCCCACAACTGGGATTATACCCCAAGGAGGTCAAAGATGGATGATAACAGAGAATACAGACCATGTACTATTTCTTTTGGATCCCCACCTTAGATCCACTTTGGCACTCTGCAGAATAGTCCAAAACTGACTAAATATAAAGTCATCACCATTTTATAGCAATTTGTAACAATAAAATAAATTCGGAACACTTTCCAATTGTATTTCATATCACTTTTGTTTCCAGGCAGGTTGAATAGTAAGCTGGCCTCAAGACCTAGGCTCAGTCCTGCCTCAGACACATGCTGTGTGACTCTGGGCAAGTCACTCCAGCACCTCTCAGACACCAAATTGAAAAGTTGCATTACTAAAAGGGGCTTCCCCTCCTAAAAGTTCCCTATACCAACTGCATCATAGATCCTATCCCTATTGCCATTCAACAAGCATTGTCTGTCAAAGTGATCCAGACTCACTCAGTCTACACTATTCCATCTTGGGTTCCCTCTCCCCCTGACTTGCCCCTGCTGTGAACCCCTAGCTGTGTCCTAGGCACAGCCCAGAGGGAGCCTCCAATACTTCTGATGATGGTATACCTGCTAAGAGTACTCTCCCTCTTGGGAGAGAGAGGGAGGGAGAGACAGATATATGTGTGTTTTTAAGTAACCTGAGGGCAGACACTTTCATCTTTGTATTGCCAACACCAACAAAATGCTTTGTACACTGCAGATGCTTAATGTTAAATCAAACTGAAAACAGTATGGCCGGAGTGCCTAGGTGGTTCAGTGGCCCTGGAATCAGGACCAGAGTTGAGATCTGGCCTCAGACACTTAACACTTACTAGCTGTATGACCTTAGGCAAGTCACTTAACCCCAATTGCCCTGCCTTCCCCCCTCCAAAAAGAAAAAAAAAAAGGAAAATAGTATGGCTTAAAGGGAAAACGAACACACTCTAAATTCTACCCTATTAAAAAGTTCAAAATTTTTGCTCTAAATTCAGTCAGATGGGTATTGATTTGGGAACTGTCTAATGAATTCAAAAATCACAAAATTCCCTAAACATTTTCTTATAATTTTTCCCAAAAGGCACTTGAATAAAATCTTTAAATTTAAATATAATCAGCTTTGTTAGAAAAAATGCCATGGCCTTTAAATAAGAAAAAAAAATAGACTAGACTTCTGACATCCTTCTAGCTCTGAATCTTTAAAATTCTGTTCTGTTATAGGTTTTTAAGAATTGGAAGTAAACTAAAGAAATCATCTGATCTCTTATATTTTATAGATCAAGAAAATGGGGAGCCAAGAAGTAGCTTAAGGTAACTTGCCCAATGTTACCCAATAAGCAGCAGAGACCTGACTGAACATAGGTCCTCCACAAGCCAGTGATCCAGTCAGTACACCCAAATTCCTGGCGGCTCAACTGGCACTATTTACTTAATGCCACAAATGTTCAAATTTAATGACAATCTAACTGTTAACTGGTAAAAGTTTCAGGGAAATAATATTACAAATAGAAAAATGAAAGCTTTCAGAAAATGCTAGTTTCCTTAATATTTAAAATTAATTTAGAGCCCTTAACTCTAACATCCTAGAATATGCTAATAATTCTGATATATGGAGCCTTTCACCCCATGGTCAGTTTCAATACATGTTCTATTTCAAAAACCTCACATTTATTTTTTTTTCTTTTTTTTTTAAAGCAATTGGGGTTAAGTAACTTGCTCAAGGTTACACAGCCAGGTGCTTCTGGGTGGGTGCTAAGTGTCTGAGCCCGAATTGATCCCCAGGTCATCCTGACTCTGGGGCTGGTGCTCTTATTCGCTGTGCTACCTGGCCGCCCCCACATTTATTTTTACTATGGTATGCTTGTGTGCTTATACCAATGATTATAGAAAAAAGACTCAGATAAAACTGGCACTAGTGTTGAGAAAGTATGAAAGACAGCTAAATCTTAAAACAAATATATTTTTAACACTGTTCTGTTTTTAACACTGTTAACACTGTCTGATTTTTCAAGACCCCATTTGGGGCTTTCTTGGCAAAGATACTTTTGCCATTTCCTTCTCCAGCTCATATTACGGATGAGGAAACTGAGGCAAACAAGGTTAAGTGACTTTGCCTAGGGTCATGTAGCTATTAAGTGTCTGAGGCCAAATTTGAACTCAGGTTTTCCTAACTTCAGGTCAGGCCCTGTGCTCTGTCCACTGCGCCATCTAGCTGCCCTATACAACACTGGCCTTTCCCAATAATCTGTAGTGTTCTAGAACTGAAATCTGGGTTTCAAAAAGTCCATGAAACAGATCCAACAGGTACAAATACAGACTAGGGAGGAAAACAGTTTGCAAGAAATGAGAAAAATGCACATGGCAAACAGGAAAAGAGAAAAAATGCTCCATAAGACTTTCTGAATAGCATTTTTACCTTTGTAGGTAAGTGTGACAAACAGGAACTTGATTGATAAACCAGAAATCATGACAAAAAGATTCAACTCTAATAATATCAAGTTTCTGACAAATCTACCAATATAATCAGAGAAACAGCAATACCTGTACTTTTAACTTTTGCACAGTCAGAATTCCCTCTTATAATTTCTTCCCCTCCTAAGAGAGGTATTGTGTTTGGCTACAGGCCATGTCAAAAGCTTCAGCTAAATGCTTGGCAGGTAGTAAGTACTTGATCCTCTGAAAACCTTTCCTCTTGTCACTGAACTTGGTTAAAGTGTTAACCAGGATCATAAAATTATACTCTTACCTGGCTTCTGATTTCTCCCACTTTTTCCTTCTTCATATAAAGTCATTTCCCTTAAAATCTTTAGGGAAGAGCACCTTGGAATAGACAGTAAGGAAACTGTTTTACTCAGTTTAGTTTTTTTTTTAAAAACTAGCTACCATTTACTTCCCAAGGACATCTAGTCTTTAGTTCAGTTTCCATAAAACCATTAAAAAAATAAGAAGCTAATTTCATCCAGTTTCTCAGAGGTTATATGAAAAAAACAAAACCAAAGCATGGGAGATCAACATCTTATGGAAGGAAATAACAGTATATTTTAAAAGGGGCACCAAGAATATTCTTACATTTATCCCTTCAAGAAATCAAATCAGAGAATACTTATTTCTGTTACCTGAAACTTCCTGTTACCTTTTGAATATCATACACTAGACATTAAAAACACTTTTAAAAATTTCTATAAAATGTGACAATTAAAAAAAATTCTTGTAAAAAGTGTGCATGTAAGGAAATTGCATTATTGCAGGAAATAAAGAGCCAAGACGATCTGTCTAAATTATTTCTCATTTGCCTTTTGAGGTGTAATTTGGCAAATCCTGTATGAATGTGTAAGTGAAAATTTAGCACCTAAAGGCTATACCAAAAAACATGAAACTTAGATTAAGACAGATGTACATAAGAGCCTAACCATAAAAAACAGAAAAGGGTCCCAGCACACCCTCCAAAAATGGGAGAAACAGAAATCATCTCGTAAATTATTTTAAATGCCACTGAAAGAGAGAGCAATTTTTAAAAAAATTAATGTCAGCTTTCAAAGGAGCATCATAAAATTTATTGCAGGAACAAAGATCAGGAGAGGAAAGTTTTAAGTACACGTGTTTATAAAGGGAATAATCTATCAAACCACAGGAGGTGGCAGATCTGCCACAGTTATTGCAGTTAGCACAAAGGAATGCTTGGGGAAAAACAATGGCTGCCAGACTCCAAGGGAATTCCTATGAAAAAGATATGAAATAAGGTATATTAATCTCCCAAAAGAATGAATTATTTTCTAATACTCCCATATTAAGTACCCCAACTTTTAGATAAACAACTGCTAAAACATAGATTTACATATGAAGTTCTGGGCAAAATGCAAGTCGGGACCACACTCCTTCACCTTTACTCTGAAATACTTCAATTTGTAAATTTCTTCAAGTACTTTGGTTAGGCCCTGAATGAACTGCTTTCTTTATATAACACATCTCAATTAACACTACTTTAACATGTAAACTGAAGAACTGGAGTAAATGTTAATTCTATTAGCATAGATCATCATACCTGAAGTACATTCAGAAAAAAGGCCAAAGTAAGAGTTTTAAATACAGTCAACCCACTGAACATCAAGGCAAGTCAAGCATAAGTCCATGTTTCTATAGAGTACTTTAAATCATTGTGAATTGAGCTCTAAGAACACAAAGAGGTACCCTATTTTAAGCCTGAAATTATGTATCTACATTATGCTTTAAAGTTAAATGGTAAGCTTACTAAACCACCTATTATCCTTAGATTTCAATAATTTAATTAAACAAGTCAGAGGTGATAGAAAAGAAAGTGAAATCCAATGCAAGGACTCAAATTATTTTCTTTCTATAAAGTAAATAAGTTCTTAGAATTTAACCTGATCTTCCCTGCCTACCAAAGGGGCAAACTTCCAACTATCTGTTCACTTCAGAACTATTTAAAGCAAAGGGTCTTATTATAGAAAAATATTGCATTACCTATTCAATTCACTGTTACCTGATGATTTAAAACCCCTTCAAACAAAATTTCCACCCATGTATACTTAAAGCAATGTAACAGCAATGACTGGAATTAACAACTCTTAGTGGCTAACTTTAAAGTAGGTGTAGTGAACCGGAAAAGAGATTCAAGCAGCTGGTTCAACTCATCCAGAGGCCTATGTCTTCATGTGCACATTAAAAATCCCTAATCTCTGATCTACTCTGACTCATTCAGAATACTAGTTCCATCTCTGTTGTCACCCTTAAGTACCGTTATTACTACTACAAAGATCTATTTTGAACCACCTTCCATTAGGACTGGGCAGATCTGCTCATTACCTCAGTTTTAGCCAAAACACTCAAATCAAAATTTCTTCTTTCTTCCTAGAAGTTAAAGTGGCTAAAATGTTTATCAGGTTAATGATAAAAAAAAAAAAACCACATTAATTTTAATACTTTTATTAAGCACCTATTACATGCAAAAAAAGCATTGATCAAGTCTGATCACATTTTCTCCTTGGAATGGTTAAAAAAAATTTTTTTTTCTTCTTTCAAGGCCAAATAGTGAAAGGTCCAGACGTTTCTTTCCATGAGGCTGCTTATCAATGATTAGTAAAAGGTTTCGAGTTGTTCAACCACTTTGCCCTCTTTCCTGAAAGAGCTGCCAAAAAGAGCCCAAAATAAAGTCTTGCAAAAAAAACAACCCACAAAATTCCCACAACTGTCTTAAACTAATTCAAAGAAACCTATTATGATCATTTTCAGACGGTGTCAGTGGAGGTGCAGGGCAGAGGAGCGAGGCGCGGACGGATCGCTGCTGCCCATCCAGCCCAGGAGCCGGGCATGCCCCGCTCGGGGAGGCTCCTGCCGCCTCAAGGCTGCAAGGCTCCCGGCAGCCACCAGCCCCCGTCTCCTCTGCACAAGCTTTCCTTTTGCCTTAAAGCCAACACCCCCCACCCACTTCCCTGGACTCTGCCGGAGCAGCGTGGAAGGGCAGCCCCTCTGGGAGAGCCTCAGTTTCTCCATCTGAGAAGCGAGGGGTCGGCATCTCCTCGCCACCTCCCGCACCCCCGACCTCCTGCTGCACCAGCCCCCAAGTAAGGCTTAGCAAGTCGAGAGAGAAACCAAGCCGAGCAGGGACGGACACGAGAGCGGGGGAGGGGGCTAAAGAGAGAGGTGGGGAGAGAAAGGGGAGAAAAAGTGCACCAAGAAATGAAACTTAATTTGTTTTAAATGGAAACCGAGCCCTCCCGGCGCTCGGGACCGGGAGCGGCTGCCACGCGCGGCTCGCGGGACGGCGGATGCGGGGCGCTCCGCAGCGGATACCTGTGGCTCGGGCACGGCCGCTGGCGGCGGGAGCAGCGGAAGCCGGGTCCTAGGCGCTGGAGCCGGGCTCGCGCCCCGTGGAGGCAGAGCAGGGGAGGTGCGCCCCGGGGGCAGGGGCAGCCGCCGCGGGCTGAGGGGAGCCGGGGGCGGCCGTGGCCGTCGGGGGGCCTGGAAGCGGCGGGTACTGCGCAGGATGCGGGGCTGCGGGCGGCCCACGCTCGCCTCCGCCGCCGAGGATCCCGCCGCCGCAGCCCAGGCCCGGAGCTGAAGCCGCGCTGGCCGCCAGCCCTCCTGCATATGAACGACGACGCTTCCCCCTCAGCGGCCGCGGGACAAAATAGACGGCGACGCCCCGCCCCCTCCGGCCGCCCTCATTGGCCGCCCCCCCTCGCCCTCCGCCGCTGCCATCAGCCCGTCGGGACCCGGCCGGGGCCCTGATGCCCTTCTTCCTTCTCCTCCTTCTGCCCTCCTCTTCCTCCTCCTCCTCCTCCTCCACCCCCCGCCACTCCCGTCTCCGCTCCCCGCACTAAGGCCATCGGGGAAAGGGGCGGGGCCTAGAAGCTCCGCCCCCGTCACCTTTCTACGTCACGCCCCTCCCCCGCCCACTGGGCAACGTGCCGGCGACGAGCCTTTCCAACCGTGCGGTCTTGAGCGCGTGCGCACGTCTCCTCCCCCTCCCCCTCGTGCCCGCCCTCAGCCCCGCCCCTTCCTCCTCCCCCAGTGCCAGCTTCCTACTCAAGGCCGACCTCTTTCTCTTTCTCTCTGGAACTGCTCGACCCGCCCCTTAGTGGCGTCATCCGACAACGGCCTCCCAGAGCCAGGATACGCACGCGCCCGACTTCTCCCCGCCCCCTCAGTCCCTTCCTGAGAAGAGCGAGCGGGCACGCCCCAATTTGGAACGCACCCTCCTGTTTCAGGGGAAGGAGGGGGAAGGAATGGGAGGAGGGAAGGGCGCTCTAGGGGCGGGGCCTCCCGGGCGCGTGCCGGACGGGCTTGCGTTCCTCCTACGGCACGTGACCCCCTACCTCATTTCCCCACCCCGCCGCCTCCCACGCGGGACACACACACCTACACCCAACACCCCTTCTCACCCCCTTGGGGGCACATGAGTGTGGCTGGCCGCTAGGTGGGAAGGACCGGAGTGACCGTTGGGAGGGCTGGACCCGGCCTGGGGAGGGACCTTTCAGCCACCGCGTGGCCAGTACAACGTGGCGTTTCCCCCCCACCGAATTCGAGGTGAGAAGTCTAGGGTCTTAGTAGCCTCCAGTCGTCTTCCGTGACCCACGCATGCGTGTGGGGGTGGGTTGGGGGAGCGGACCCACGTGTTTCCTTAAAGCTTATCCCCGGTTGCTGACCTTAGATTAGATTGTAAGCACCTTGAGGGCAGGCAGTGCCTCAGAGGTTTTTTTAGCCCATTCCCGGGCACACAGTAGGCGCTTAATAAACTTTCACAGAATTAGATCGAGCCCCCCCCATCCCCAATTGTGAGCTCCCCGAGGGCAGGAGCCCGGTCTTGAGCGGCATACCATACAATCCCACGAACATGTTCTGGAGACTGGAGGCAAGGATGCTTAAGGCAGGAAGCGTTTCTTTGTGGGGAGGAAGGGGTTCTACTTTTGGCTTAGTACCTCCCGCATTTAGTATTATAATACCCCCACTTAGTAGGTGCTTTTTGAATTTGTATTAAGTGCCTGCTCGGTGCAAGTTAGGTGTATTGGGAATGTGACCTAAAGTTGGTGATTGTTAATGAGCTGATGTAATATTGCATCTAATAAAGGCAGCAGTGGGAGAGTGGCTAGAGAACCAATGTGTGTTTTGGTGGGGGGTGCCCTGCTTTTCTAGGAGCACCCAAGAATCTCCCTAAGACTAAAAGTTGCAGTGTTAGTGGAGGGACTCATTCACTGACAGTTCCCTACATCAATGAAATCTAAACCTGTGAAATCACAGGTCCCCTTCAGGAGGAGGACCCAATCCCACCCCTCCTCCAAGGTAAAGTGGCATTTAAAGCCCTCCACAATCTGGCTTCAAATCGCTTTGTTCTACCCCAGCTAGCTTACTTGTTTCCCTTACCTTCTGTGACATCTCTTTTCTATGTTGCTCTGAAGGCCTGGCAGGCTGTCCTTCATCACTTCCACATTCTGGAATCCACTCAAGGCTCAGCCCCACTGCCAGCACCCACTGGAGGCCCTCTCCTCATCACCCACTTGCTGGCACTTCCCCCAGAGGTTTGCACTGGCTTATCTGGGGTCTCCCCTAGTAGAGTGAGCTCCTTGAGGCCAGAGGCTGTTTTCATTGCTGTGTTTGGGGGCCCAGCAGCACTTAGCCCAGTGCCTCCTATCAGATACATGCTTAATAAAATATTGACTTGGCAATTCATTTGAGAGGTGTGAGAAAAGTGATGTATGAGGTCTGATAAGGGAAGAGTGAAGCCCTAACAGATATCAGGACAGAAGTCCTGGAGGGGCTGGCCTTGGAGGTGACTCCAAAGAAGGGGGTGGGGGAAGGGATCTTACAAGCACAAGCAGGAAAAGTGCATAGAATACTATGAAATAAGGCAGAAAAGGAAGGGTAGTATTAGGATGGACCTTGAATAATAATAAAAGCTAATATTTATATGACATTTTAAAGTTTGCCATGGGATTTATCTGCTTTATGTAATTTGATGCCCACAACAACGCTGGGAGATGAGTTATATTATCCTCATTTTACAGATGAGGAAACCAAATCTAAAAGAAAAGTGACCTGTTCAAGGGTCATGCCAGGTTAAAGAGTTTACTTGCCATTCAGTAGCTATTGAAGAGTTTTGAGCAAAGAAGATCAGTTACCTGTGTCTGATTATTTCATGTGATAGTTACACATGCCATGTCTCCCTCTCAAACTCTGAGCTCCATTAGAGCAGAGGACAGTGTCTTTTCAGAACTCTGTCTCCCTCAGTGTCATGGCACCAAGGGGCTGGAGAAATGGTGGTGCCACTGACAAAAAGAAGGAATGAATCTAACGGGGCAAAGGATTGAGGATCACTCAGGGTCTTGTGGACCTGTGGCTGCCAGAGTGGATGGATGGTATGAACTACAAACACTTGAGAGAAATTGGTAAGGGCTGGCAGAGTCAGGGGAGAGCCTTCTCTCTCATGGAAGTGACACCTGAGCCATTTCTCCAAGAAACTATAGGATGTGAACTGATGCAGAAGGAAGAGTTGGGCATGCCAGGAGAGGGGAAAAAAAAGCATTGGATTGTCAGCTCCTAAAGTAGGGTTTGTTCGTGTGTGTGTGTGTGTGTGTGTGTGTGTGTGTGTGTGTGTGTGTGTGTGTGTGTGTG
>NW_027185698.1:45319600-45377709 GCF_028583685.1 Petaurus breviceps papuanus | reverse complement strand
GTGTGTGTGTGTGTGTGTGTGTGTGTGTGTGTGTGTGTGTGTGTGTGGGTTCGTCCTAGATCCCTTCAGTGGCAGTATAACCTGTGGAACCTTGCTCAAATTCATGGGTTTTTGTCAATTCGTAATTAAAAGAAACGCTACACTTCCATTAGCGATTTATAAAGAGAAAAAGGCAGTGTTTTCCCATGCAAGTTCACAGATCCCCTGAAATCTCTCCACAGACTCCCAAAGGAACTTGGCTTAAGAACTTTGTCCTAGAAGATAAGGACTTGCATTGTCCCTCTAAAACTGTACATGTCCTAACCAACCATGGCACATAGAGCACCTGATATTTGTCTCATAATTGGAAGGAACCTCATCTAGTGCCTTCCACCCCCCCCCACCCCCTGCCCCCAGCCCTTCCACTGTAAGGAATAAAAACTCACTACACAAATACCATACCATGTATTTACATTGCATACTCTGGGGCAACTTGGTGACAGTAGATAGAGCTTTGGGTCTGGAATCAGGAAGACCCAAGTTCAAATCCAGCCCTGTGTGACCTTTGATAAGTCACTTAAGTTCTGTCTGCCTCAGTTTTCTTATCTGTAAAATGAGGATCACAATAGCACCTACCTCCTGGGGTGGTTGTGAGGATCAAATGAGGTCATGATTGTAAAGCCTTTAGCCCAATGCCTGGAACATCCCATGTGCTTTATGAATGTTAGTATTATTACCATTTTTATTACTTTGTGCTTTATGATGTCAGTCAATAAGCTGTTATTTCCTGATAGAATGTAAGCTCCTTGAGGGCAGTGGCTATTTCGTTTTTGTCTTTGTATTCCCAGTAATTGGACTGTGGCTGGAACATACTAGATGCTTAATAATTATTTGATTGAGTGATCTAATTAAACATGTTCCCAAATAGGATACACATAGCAGTGAGCCTACTGAGAGTTCTCAGTTCCACTTTTGGACAGCGTTAATTGTGTTTTCTTGTATTGAGTGAAAATATGTCTCCATGAGGGGTGGCCAGGTAGCACAGCGAGTAAGAACACCGGCTCCAGCGTTGGGATGACCTGGGGATCAAATCCCGGGCTCAGACACTTAGCACCCACCCAGAAACACCTGGCCATGTAACCTTGAGCAAGTTACTTAACCCCAATTGCTTAGGGGCGGCCAGAGCGGGGATGACCTGGGGATCAAATCCTGGCTCTGATACTTAGCACCACACCCAGAAATAACTGGCCATGCAACCTTGAGTAAGTTACTTAACCCCAATTGCTTAAAAAAGAAAAAAGAAAATATGTCTCCATGTAACTGCTTCCTGTTACTTTTGATTCTGCCCTGGAATCTGAGCAAAATAGGTCTGATCCTTTCCCCATTGGAGTCAATTAGTGACATGAATCAATAACACCCCAGCTTCCCCAGTTCAGTTCATATTGTTGCTCCCTGCCCCATTTGCTCATGTTTTCCCTTTTTTTGTCCCTCTGCCTTGGCTCTTGCTGCCTACCTCCTGTGCCTAGAAGGAACCCTCCCTCCACATCTCCTCTAGTTAAAACCCTTCTTTGCTTTCAAGGCCAGATGCCACCTCTTTCATAAAGCTACCTCTGTGTTCCTCCTCCCCCTTCCCATCTTTTCCAGCTGGAAGTAATCTATCTCTCCTTATATTTTTTTTTTATTTCATTTTGCACTTAGCACATTCTGTCTCATGTTGTTATACATACTGAATCCCCTTTATTTGTTTGCGAACCCCTTGAGCACAAAGAAACATGTCTGATTTCATGTCCATCCACGGAGACAACCACAGAGCCTGGTCCATCACTTTAATACTTTTGAACTTCTGATTTAATCTAGGTGCTTCTTCTACTGATACCAATCAAAACCCATCTTTCTCTGCACCACTCCCCCATCTCCTTTTTTCTTTAGAATACAGTTTCATGTATTTTTATGGACACAAAGTTCATCCCCTGCTTTCTGGTGACTTAGATTTAGCCAGGCTGGCCCCCACAAGGTAAACCCAGTGGCCATCCCTAGGTCATTCAGGTAACAGGTGCTTAAAACATTTTTATCAAACTAAATTTAATTCCTTTTATAGTGGAGATTCCTAAAAAGGCTTCTGAGGTACCTTCCAATTTTATATTATATTTAGATTTTATTTCCCTTCGGCGTTCGTTTCTTAATATTTGTTCATTTTCTTTTGTTTGCTTTCATTTTTCTTTTTCATTCAAATTTTTAGGAAGCCTGATTGTTTAAATGAATTATGAAATACCTTCATAGTTTTATCTTCTTCCTTACTTTTTTCCAGGTCATGTGATGGCAAAAATGAATTGCTCTAAATATGTTTTGAATGAAGGACTTAAAGTCCAGCCCATGGACCTGAATTTTTTTTTAATTTTCATTCTAAATGTAGCAGCTCACAAAAAAAAAAATTCAAATGAAAAAGATCATATAAACCCATAAATTCTACATTCGTAGTTTTTTTAAAATAAAAATTATATGTTAACCCACAAAAGTATCTCAGTTCTGTTATCCTTATCTAATCTCTTTTGTATGTGTATAACTGGAGTGCAGTTGTTGCTATTATTTACATAGTCGTGGGAAATGTGTACATTGTGTATAATCTACTGTCTTTACTCTGCATCACTTCATATAAGTCTTCTCATTTTTTTGCATTTACCATACTTGTTATTTCTCATGGTACACAAGGCCTTTAAAAGAGATGGGGGAAGGAAAAAAAATGATTATATACATAGTGTCCCAAAGGTTTCAGTGTAGTTTTAAGTTTTAAGCTGTAAGGTTAGAAATTCTATTCTAGATCATTAAAGAGATAATTGGTAAATTTCTAGGGGAAAAATGGTAATTACATAGAACCAGCATGGTTTCATCAAGAACAGGTAATGAAAAACTAATCTCAATTCTTTTTTAAAAAATAATTATGGGCGGCTAGGTGGCACAGGGAATAGAGCATCGGCCCTGTAGTCAGGAGGACCTGAGTTCAAATCCAGCCTCAGACACTTGACACACTTACTAGCCATGTGACTTTGGGCAAGTCACTTAACCCCAACTGCCCTCCAAAAAGCAAAACAAAAAAAAAATAATTACCAAACTGATAGGTAAAAGGAATGATGAAGATATAATTTACCTAGATTTCAGCAGAATTTTTGGTAGTCTTTCATATTGTTCTTTTAGAGAAGGTAGAAAGATATAGAGTAAATGGTGATATAATTAGATGGATTTGGAGCTGGCTATTTGGCCAGACTCAAAATGTTGTTGTTAATGATTCGGTAACAACATGGAATGATGTGTCCAGGGGAGTATCCCAGGGATCCATGTCTGTCCAGTTTAAGATTTTTTATCAATGATATGGATAAAGTTATAATGGCATGCTTATTAGATATTCGGATGCCACACAACTGGGTGAGATAGTTAATGAGGGAAGGCAGAAGCTGGATCCAAAGAATCTTGATAGGGTCAAGCATTAACTGAGTTTAATTAAATGAAATTCATATCTATAAATAAATCCTTAGGGGCGGCTAGGTGGCGCAGTGAATAGAGCACCGGCTCTGGAGTCAGGAGGACCTGAGTTCAAATCCAGCCTCAGACACTTGACACAAAACTAGCCGTGTGACCTTGGGCAAGTCACTTAACCCCAATTGCCCTACTTTCCCCCCTCCAAAAAGCAAAAAATAATAATGATAACAAATCCTTATACTTGGCTTCAAAAAGTCAATTTCTCAAACAGGAGATAAGGGAGATATGGTTAAAAAGCGATTTATCTGAAAAAGATCTGGGGATTTTAGTGGACTGCAGTGAGTCAGCAATATGATATGACAGCCAAAAAAGCTAATGAGATCTTGGGCTGCATTAAAAGAATCACAACTTCCAGGAATGGGGAGGCTATGGTAGTACCACTATATTCTGCCCTCATTTGAAGTATGTTCAGTTGAGATCTAGGCACTACAGTAGGTACGTAGAGAGTGTCCAAAGGAGGGCAACCCAGTGAAGGACCTTGAATCTGTATCATATGGGGATCAATTGGAAGAAATGAATATATTTAGCCTGGAGAAGACTTATAGGGAACATGATAGTTATCTTGACAAAAGTTAAAGAGGTAACACATAGAAGAATTAGATTTGTTCTTTTTTGGCCCTAGAAAGCAGAACCAGCAAATTGTAAGGAGGCCAATTGAGTATTGATGTCAGGAAAAAACTTCCAAATAGTTAGAACTGTTCCAAAGTAAAATGGGCTGATTTAGGAGGTGGTACATTCCCTGTCCTTGAAGGAAACTGAATGGCCACTTGTTGGATATGTTAGATCATTGATAGTATGTAAGTCCTCTGAGAATAGTGATTATTTCATTTTTTGTCTTTGTATCTCAAATACCTAGCATAATACCTGACACGCTTTCAAAACTTAATAAATGCTTGTTGATTCAGTGGTTATTATCATGATTAGACTATATGGCTCCTGAGGTTCCTTCTAACTCTAATTTTCTTTCTTTTTTTTTGGTTTTTCTTTTTTTTGGAGGGCAATTGGGGTTAAGTGACTTGCCCAAGGTCACATGGCTAGTAAGTAATTTTCTAATCTTACCGTGTTTCCCCGATAATAAGACACTGTCTTATTAAATTTTTTGGACAGAAAAACACCAGAGGGCTTATTTTCAGGGGAGGGCTTATTTTAATGAACATTGACAGCAATTTTAATAAACAGGTAAATGTGAACAAAAAAATGTACCTTTATTCAATAACGATCATGTCATCTTCTTCAACAACATCATCATAAGTGTCCATACCCTGAATTCCGTCCTGGATGTCTTGCGCCTCCATTTCCTTCAGAAGAAGTGGACCCAATCTGTCATGTCCAGCAATATAGCTCTCTTTAAATGAGTATGTCTTGTCCAGGTAACCTGCTCGTAGTGCCTTGGCGACACAGCTGTCAGTAATTTTATCCCATGACTTCTTCACCCAAGTCACGACTTCTTGCAGACAGGGCTTCACAAAGTTTCCACGCTGATTTCTTTCCATTCTATTTTCAATGTAGTCATTGACTTCCATGTGCAAATGGTTCTTGAATGACTTGTTTATTGCAATATCAAGGGTCTGGAGATAGGCAGTCATTCCTGCAGGAATCATTACTTGATCTATTCTTCTCTCTGCAAGGAAGTTCTTCATTTCTTTAGAGCGGTGAGTGCTGGCTGAATCCCAGACTATCAGACCTCTTTGGTTACCTCGCATAACAAGCGGCAGCATTAAATCAACCCACTTTCTTATAATGGCTTGTGTACACCAGGCTTTTTCGGTTTCAAGAATGTAAATGCCAGATACATGTTCAATCTTATCTTTCTTGCCCTTACTGATGATTAGAGGTGTGGCTTTCTTTCCATCCAAATGAATTGCCAAAACACAGGTAACCCGTGCACCCCTGTGATGAATTGTTGTTTGAGATCCTTGTCCCATAAACACTGCAGTTTCATCCATAGCAATCATATTGCAGGTTTGGTACTTGGAAATGTCGATCCTGTCAATAAAGGACTTGAATGCAAGGTCACGTTTAATAACTTCAGCATCTTCCAGGTTAAACAGTGTTGTTGATCTTCTTAGGGACAGTTCATACCGTGGAAGGAAACCGTCCAACTAGTGTTGTGATGCTTTGAATCCTTCTGAGACCATTTCAAACTCTGGTGCCATTGAAAGGGCAAATGCTTGAATACCGGTATCAGCTCTGCGCACAACCAAGGCCTTTGCTCTCCTATCAGCAATCCATTAACCAGTGAGGATCTCCAAGTCAGGATATAAGGGCTGCCGACCTGATCCAGACCTGCGCTTTTTTCCTTTTCCTTCATCTACCTGTTGATTGAGGTTATAATCTGCTCTCCATTTTCTGACCATTCGAAGATCCAAAAGTTTTTCTTTACAGAAAACTGCAAGATTCTTGCCATGTGACTCCTCTACAATTGCTTTCTTATACTCAACAGTATAGCTCTTCCTTTTTGTACTCATGCCTGGGGGTCAAAACAGACAGAATAATAAAATTATGACCATCAGTCCTTCTTTTCACTCCATCATGCCCCCTGAGTTCTTCTTTTTTCCTCCATCATGCCCTTTTTATCCTCCATCATGCCCCCTCACTCCCGCTTACATACCGGGTTTTTATGTTGTCCTGCCTCAGCTCTCCTCCCCGGCACTGCTCTCAATGGCGCCAGCAAGCAAATCACTGGGGAAGAACAGGATGACGCGCTCACTGCTGCAACTCTGATTGGATGCAGCTTGGAGCGCGTGCGTTTCACGGGGGGGGGGGTGCATACAGAGGGTACCATAATGTAGCTTGTAGCGCAGGGGATCACCTTCACTACAGTAGCAATCTCAATAGGGCTTATTTTCAGGGGAGGGCTTATTTTAGAGGAATCTTACACAGTAAGGGGAGGGCTTATTTTCGGGGAAACACGGTATTCCATTACATTCCAATTATACAAATTGTTTGACCTTTGTTTAGTCATTGGATGTATGGGTTGTTTACAGTTTTGTCAGTTTTTTGTATAAAGTTTTTCAACAAATAAGCCTTTTTACCCCATTTAATAATATCCTTAGTATATTAGTCCTAGTCCACAGATCTCAGTGGAATGGAATAGTTCTATAATTCTTATTGTGTATTATATTATATATTGTTTAATCCAGGTTTTTAAAAATTAGATTTTGTATCTGGATTCTTTTCTCTTATAAAAATCTCCCCAAAAGATCATATGCTGATTCCTGCTTTCAAGTTAAGACCTAATTTTTTGTATTCTTTGTCTTTTTTCAAGGTTTTCTTCATTCAGGTAAATCTGGAAAGGACTTTGGGGAAATTATTATTTCTTAATTTTTCCTTTAAGAAAATGGAGACTAGGCGGCTTGGTGGCTCAGTGAGTAAAGGACCGGCCCCAGAGTCAGGAGGACCTGAGTTCGGTTCTGACCTCAGACACTTAACACCCACACAAAAAAACTAGCCATGTGACCTTGGGCAAATTACTTAACCCCAACTGCCCTCTAAAAAGGCAAAAAAAATTGAAGACTTTAATATGCTTCTAGAAATCCAAACCAGTGATTCAATTTTTTATAATGTAACCTTTCAAATAATTCCCCAAAAGGTACCACTATGCCCTGTTTTGGAAAGGATTAAGAGTGGTATTCCTTAGACATTTATTAAGCACCTGTTACATACAGAACAATGCACTGTGTTGAGAAAGACACAGAAATTATATGACATGCTCTCTGCCTTCATGAAGCGTACTTACAACCATCATATAACTCACGTATAGCATGTCCCAACAATCATCAAACCATTTTAAACTATTAAAATTCAAAATTGCACAAGGACTTTTAGGATACTCCATGTTGTAATTTGAGCCTTACCAAGTGCTTTCTTCACAACTGTGTGATAAGTAATGCAAGAATTATTATCCCAGTTTTGTAGATGGAGGAGGCTCATAAGTATTAAAGGTCTTGCCTTCAGCCATACAGCTAGTAAGTGGAGTATCTAGGACCATAACATACATGATCAGTGAGGAAGACAGATGCAAACAAAGTGCTACAAAAAGCTGAAAGAGAATAATGGTTCATAATGGAGGATCCAGCCAAAGCTTCCTGGAGGAGGTGGCATTTGAGGTAGTTGGGTTTTGTTTTGGGGTTTTTTTGCCTTTTTTTGGAGGGCACTTGGGGTTAAGTAACTTGCCCAAGGTTACACGGCTAGTTTTTTTGTGTGTGGGTGTTAAGTGTTTGAGGCTGGAACCAAACTCGGGTCCTCCTAACTCTGGGGCCGGCGCTTTACTCACTGCACCACCTAGCCGCCCTCTTGAGGTAGTTTTTAAAGATAGTATTTCAATATATAAACAGGGTGTAGAAAACATTTGAGGCATAGGGGAACAAGTGTGAGCAAAAATAATGAGATGGGAAAGTAAAGTGTGTATATCACAGGTGTATTCCAGTTTAGTTGTAACATCAAACACGTGAAAGTGGTTATGACATAAGGTTGAAAAAATAGGGTGATTGGTAACAAATCACTACAAACAAAGTAGATACCCTTTAACAAATTGTGTAATAAAAATGTACTGGCCTCCTTTTTACACAGTGAGAAATGACAAGTGGAGATACAGAGAAACATGACAAGATATCTGAACTGATGTAAAGTGACGTCAGCAGAACCAGGAGACTGATAGAGACAATGACGACAATAATGTAAATTAAAAGAATAATGACAAAACAGAAAACTAACTATGTCATTATGATAGCCAAGCTTGGTTCTGAGGAAGAGAAATGAGAAAACACCTCTCCCTTTTTTGTAGAAGTGAGAGACTATGGGTATGGAATACTGCGGACAAGCTGATGTGTTGGCTAGCTTTGATGAATGTTTTTCTCTTTTGGTGTAAGGACTGGCTCTCTGGGAAGGAGAAAATATATATTGAAAAATAAAGATTATATTAAAACAAAAAATATTAATAAGCTATGACAGATTTTTCTTTTTCAAATTTTACACATTTTTTGGAAGATTCTTGAAATGGTGGCGCATATCCACTAGCTCTTTCAACTTTTGTGCCTGTTTCATCCCCAGATGAAAGGAGCCATCATCTTCACCATGCAGTTGCCCAATTGGAACTTGAGTTTCTTGAGCATCTTGACTTTTTTGAACAAACTTATCTTATAGATGGTAAATATACTGGGAAGACTTATCTTTATCTTTGTCTTTTCCAATGCTTTCTGGAATCATTTTCTTGACAGATTCTGAAGTCATTTGTCTACCCCTTCCTGGATCATCGTCTTCTTGTGAATTTGACAGACTTTTTGGCATTGGGCATAAAAACTCCCAAAGATTTGGTGTTTAATGCTTTATGGTAAAATCAGCCCAGAATGGGTAGAGCAAATAGTCATTGGTGATTTTGATATATCAACATGAAGTCCAATCCTAATCTGTCCTTTTTTGACCATGGAGTACATCTTATCCTGGGTGAGGTCCATTCCATGGGAATTAGATAAATAGTTTTTACCCTGAACATCTTCAGTAATCAGGTTGAATTTTAAAAAAGCAACCTCATCATTCAGATCAGCAAGGCTCACTTCTAAAACACAACCTTAAGACCTTTAGAAGCAGTTTTTCCTCTTGAGTCTTTGTGACCACTGTCTTAACAACATTGCCTATAAAGAGCATTTCCTAGTGCCTTGACATTGCATCAATCCTCTCAAAATGGATCAACCACTTTCTTTTGCGCTTTTTTTTAAACCTCCTTTGATCAGCCACAGATTTTTGCCAACCACCATGATCCTCCTCAGAAATCCAAAAGCAATAGAAGAAAATTTAAGAGAAAATATAAAGCAACACCAAGTGATGAAGGGCCTTGAGTACCAGGGTGAGGAGTTCACATTTTATTCAGTGGTTCATGGGGAGCCATAGAGTGATTTTTGAGAAGAAATACATAAAAAATCATTCACTGTATAAAAATGGGTTGGAGGAAGGAGAAGAGTGGAAGTGGGAAGGATGAATGCAGTCAGCATTCTTTCTAACTTGTACAGCCTAGCCATTACTTGGCCTGGGTGGTTGAGCAAGTAGCTATTTGCAAAACCACTTAATAGATCAGCATTCAGCCCTCACCCAGAAGGTTTCTAACCATTCTTGCACCTGCAGTCATGGTGCTGGTAAGGAAGATGCAAAGTCTCTGTTTCATCACGTTTTAGCATTCAGACTCCCAAACAGACTTTTTGCTCCAAAAAATTTAAGATGCTCAAGAAACCCAAGTTCGAACTAGGAGCAGGTCTGAGAGATGAAGAAACCTAATTAGAACCTAAGAAAAGGCCACAGTTTATTCTGGGTTAAAAAAAAATAGGGGCCAGGTGCAGACAGGGATGGGGAAAGTGGTGGGAGGAGGGGCAGAGATGTTCAGGTTCCTTAGGGACAGGAAATCCAGCATGGAAAAGGTTTTGATTTCTACAGCAGTGACAGGAAAAAAAAAACACATCTAATCTGCATCTGCCAGTCATTTAATCCTCCCCAAACAATTATTTTTACCCACATTCACAAAATCCATGTGAATCTATACTCAGGTTACCGTCCTTGAGAGTTGAATCTCTTCTGCCTAGACAAATGATAGTGAGTTGCCTTTATCCTCATTTCCTAACTTCTAGTTTATTTTTTTCCAATCTACTTGGACACTGAAGAGATAAGATTATATTGTGCCATTGCTTCTTTACACTGAAATTGGTTGATCCTGTGACAATCCACCATTACTTTCTTTCCATAGTGGGGCTTGGTGGCCTCTCTGTCTGCTGCATTTATGCCTTTTCTTAATCCTTGACAGACTTCCTCCCTCCCCACCATGGTTACCAAGTTCACCTTTTGTGAGTGTTTGTACCAGACCTTTAGAAAGTCTGATTAAGGGATATCCACCTGTCCCCATATGCCATCATTCAGCTAATTCTTTTAAAGAATTCAATGGATTAGAGACATGTCATTCCCTTCTTTAAAAAACAAATGATCTTTCACTTAGTTTGAACTCATGTATTTAGAACATTAAAATCATCACTAGTAACATAATGTTAATTGAAAATTGTCGTTTGATTTCACTTTTCAGAAACAACATTTATCCCATTGGGAGCTGTTCTATGCCAGACCTGGAAATCCTCCACCAAACAACTGATCCTAACTGAAGTTGCCTTCTAAGAATTTGAAGAGAAGTTAGGGCCATGTGTCTCTGAGTATGTCTGGATTAACTCCCTTGATTATATTAGGGCCACTGGGGGTATTGTATCTCACTACTTCACAGTGTTATCGATGTCATAATTTCATGATAGAATGACAAGAACTGCTATCATATCCCAGCACCTACTGCTGAGAACTTCTCTAGAGACAGCTGAGCACTTGTGCAGTTCTACACCACATTCTACACCACTACACAAAATATGTTATCACGTGGATCCCTTTTTTGAAGAGATCTCAGTTCAGGCTTTAGAACAGCATGAAGTCACACCACAAGTCTGCATGTAGACCTACATGAATGCCTTACCACCTCTCTTAGAGCACTGGTGACTGGGGCCACACAGACTAAATGTGGGTAGATGTGGGGGGATTGTAAAGGCTTACCAGACAACAGCAGTCAATCTCAGCTAAGCCCAAACTGCTCCCCATGTCCTGTTGTCACTATTCACTCCTGCACTTCCTATGCACAGTGAACCTCGCCAAAAGTTAGCTGGCATGATGTCTACACACTGGCACTGAAGGCACTGTGAATCCCACACAATTTTTTTGTCCTCTCTAACCTTGGTGGGAGCATGGCCCAAGTTCTGTGCCTCTGGGTCTGTACACATTGATAACTAAACTGAGAATCAAGAGGTATGAATCCCAGATCTTCGCTTTCACTCTGTGACTTGGGACAAGTCCCTTCCTAGGTCTCAATTTGTCCATCTGTCAAATTAGAGACTTAATAAATGCTTCTTGAGCTAAACTGAACTGATCTCTTAGGGCCCTTCTCTGTCTGACATTTTGATATTCTGAGGTCCCTTCTAGCCCTGACAATCTTTGTTCAATGTTCCAAAGTCCCTTCTAGTTCTGACATTCTGTGACTTTCCCCACTTATATGTTCCCATCCTGAAACAAGTATTCACTACTCTATAATTCAGATAATGTTTCCCATATGCTTTCCACTATGTTATCCAGAGACTGTCTCTTGTTTCCCCAACTAATCTGGGAATGCTGTTCCTACTGTCAGCTGTATTCCAGGGCTTCAGCTCCCATTGTACTAAACAAGAGTGAGAGATTGAAGTGAGAAAGTACCTTCTACTTGCCACTGAAACAGGGAAGATGGCTTCTGCTCCTACTATCACAGAAGCATAGGAAGAATCACAAAGAAAGTGACTAGCTGTTTACTACATAGACTTTTCTCCTCAGAATCCCAGTTTAGCCAGAGATCCCTAGAATTCAGGCCAGTGTGGAACAAGCCCTGAGGGTACAATGTGATCCCAGGCAGGACATCCTGGAAAAGAAGAGATAGGGGAAGCTGATTGCTATCTTCAACTATATGAAAGGCTGCCCTGGGGAAGGGAGATAAGACTTATTATGCTTGACTCAGAGGATTGTACTAAGAGCAAGGGGGGACACAGTGGTGGAGAGGCAGGTTTCAGCTCAACCTAAGGAAAAACTTGCTAAAAATTGGAGCTGTCCAAAGTGAATGAATGAACTGCCCCAAGAGGTAATGTGTTCCCCATCACTGAAGGCTTTCCAATAGAGACTGGTTGTCCAGTTGTCAGAAATGTTGAAGAGAGAGATTCCTGCTCAGCTACAGATGAACTCAATGACCTATTTTGGCCTTCCAACTCTTAAGCATCTGTGATGCAGGGATTCAGGCTCAGTCGAGTTTGATTGAATCCCTAGAATACCACTGTGCTAGATTAGACCCCAAGTCTCTACAACCTATCTGATCTTTCCTGTGTCCTTCAGATGGAAAATCACCAAAGGCAAGTGATATATCTCCCAGACTTAGCCCAGGATAGATCCCAAAACACTAGACCAAACAAGTACTAGCCTCTGAGAGTAAAGGAGTCATGGCATGGGAAGGATAACTGTTTGTCTTGATGCTTCTCTTAGCGTCTGCCTTCCTTTCAACAAGTACACTGTAAAGATGAATGATATGGTGTCTCTTGGTCCCTTCAAACTTGATCATGGATAAATACAAAAGGAGTCCATCTGATGGATTCTAAGCCTAGCAAATGCATCTGCAAGTTTACCCCTTTAAAATTTAAAAATAGCAGCCATCAATATTGACTGATGAGGTATGGGCTCTGGGAGCCTCCTCGGCCTCTCCTTGAGTCCTTGAGGTACAGGCTCTTGAACTCTGATTAAATCTCTCATTTAATGAGGCATTTACATGAGGTAATAAGCCTTACATTGTGGCTGAGCCCAATCCTCACCCTTGAGCCTATCAAAGTGTAGATCCACCCTTGAACTGGCCTAGCCCACCATTGTGGTCTCCTGGTGGCCTCCAGCTACTTTCCACCTTAATCACTCATTGATTAACTCATTAACTCCTCCTGAAGACCCTCCCCAAACTCCTCCCCTAGACCACTCCTAGATTCCTCTCACAACCTTCTGTATATGAGACCCCATCTTCCCTCCATGTGTGTTAGAGCACCATAGAATAGTGAAAGCATCATAGAATGACCTAGCACAGACTTACTGTGTCCAGTACAAGCAAACTTTTAATAAACTTTACTTTTCTTTGGCTGAGAAGACTTGAGTCAAATTCATTTGGCAGGACCTGGCGTGTTGGTATTTTGGGGTCTCCAGAGCAACCCTAACCCTCTTTATGGGTAACCTCTTCATTAACCAAAAGGCAACAAGAGAGAATCACACCAGTGCTACCGTATTTTTTATTTTAAGTTCCTTCTCAAGAGGTGTGAGAGCAGGAGCCCTGTGGAGGGAGCATTATCCAAGTATTCCACCTTGATGCATGTTAAGCTAGTTTTCCTTCACTGTCAAGATGGAATTGACTCAGAGGACAAAAGACTGTAGCTATTGACAACACTTCCTGACCACCTGAGTAGACCACAGCCTTGAGAAGTTACATACATAGAGCGATGCTTATCCAGAGGACCACCGAGGGCCACTCAGAGGCAGAGGGCTCCACCTAGCCTGCTGTGGCTAAGTAAATATCCTTTTGTTAACTGTCGAATGATCTATGAGAATTTCATTTCATTCCAATATGCAGTGTCTACAAGAGCTACAAGAACTGACCTGAGTCAAGTCTGTCCCAGAAACACCACCCTCCCAGAAGTCACAGTGTTGTGTAGTTCCTAGAGTGTCACAACTGAGGGTTCATCAAACTCTTATGGGAGAAGGGATGTTATCCCTCACCTCCATCCTCTCCTCTGTGGACCCTGGAGGTAAAGAGGAACAAGGAAGACTCCTGGCCAAAACCCTTTACCTTCAGCCATGAGCCCATCTCCTCCTTATCCAGCCCCTACATCGTATGCCTTCTCTCAAAAGTATGAAGGTAGGGATACCTCAGTGCTTCAAAGAAGGTAATTATTAGGTCACTTCAAAAAGGTTAATTCAGTTCAGCAGACACTTCCTCACTACCCACTCACTTTCCATTCCCTGGCAGTCTGGTTCTTGCCATCAGCACCCTAGTGAAAATACTGTCTCAAAGGTCACCAGTGAGCCATGTAACTTCCATAGCCAACAGTTTACTCATTTTCAAAATGAGGGTGTCATACAAATTTATCTCTGAAGGACCTTCCAGCTCTAGCAGTTTATGGTTTCATAACTCAGTCATTATTCTCCTTGACCTCTCTTGGTTGTTTCATGATGCTGACTACCCCTTCCTCCCCTGAAGTCTATGAATGGAACCTGCCCTGGTGTTCCCCCAGTTAGATCCACTCCTTTTTCTCCTTCATTGACTTCTCTTCTTCTACTATCTTCACCAGGATAGATATTCCCCAAAGCTTTCTTCTCATCCCTAATCTCTCTGTTATTTTCTTCCTTGATAATCTCATCTATTTCCATAACTCCAATTGTTATCTCTGTAAGAATCACTCCCAAATTAACATATAAAGTACTTTGCAAACCTTAAGGTACTATATAAATATTACTATGAAATCTATATAACCTTATTCTTTATAAGTGGAACCCTCTTTTCCAACTGCTCACTAAACATCTTCACTTAGATGTCATGACAGCCACTAGAAATTCAACATGTTTAAAACCATTAGCTTCCCCTCAAATTGGCTTCTCCTCTCCTCTCCACACCTTACTTGATTTTTGTAAAAGAGATTCTTTTGCTCAGTATGGGTTGGACTAGGTAGCCTCTGGGGTTCCCAATGTTGTGCCCAGAAAACGCGAGCAAGACCGAAGTAACAATTTAGAATTGGATCCTTTATCATACGCCATGTTGGCTGATCAGGCCACATGGTAGGCTGACAAGGTACCACTCCATCATCCCAGGTCATACAGCAGCCATCTCAGTTCAAACCTCAGCTTTTAAAGGGAGGCCACTCGGCCAATGGTTAGGTATTACATAAGCAGAAACTTGCAGAGACCAAAAACAGTGATTGGTCAATATACACCTTGAAATTCCCCGCTGGAGCCCAGTCTCCCTGATCCAGAAGCCCACCCCCCTCTGTGGGGGTGTGCTTCCTGGGGAAGGGCCCACATCCACTGGGGGAGAGTGGAACCAGTCCACTCACCTCCCTGAGGGAGGGCCGAGGCCCGGGGATGGGAAAGCCAGGCACTACACCTCCAGTTCTGAAATTCTATGAATCTATTTCTGTTACAGCATTGTAAAGAAGTGACCCAAGCAGAAGAGAGACCCTTGCCTCCTTATTCTCTCACTGACCCAAACCACTAGGCCTCTCTCTCATAACTACCACTATGCCTCAGCCCCTGGGGAATACCCAAGACTTCTCAGGTCTCCAGGCCTAAGTAAAGGACCAAAACAAACAAAAAAACAAAACCCCAGCAACAACAACCCTTCTTCCTTTAAATGAACCAAGTCACAGGGTTAAAAGTAAATCTTGATGAGATTATCAAGGGGAAGTATAATATGGTAGAAAGAGAGCCCACTGGGAATTGAGAGATCTATGTCCAAACATTAGTATTGCTATTTTTTTCTGGATGCATTGACAAGTCTTTTAGCCTCTCTGACCTTCAGCTTTCTCATCTGTAAAATGGGAAGAATATTTTAATTCTCTACCTTAAAAAGTGTTTGTAAGGAAAAAACTTGGTAAATTTTAGAGTGATAGAAACGGGGAGGTGATAATAGCATTCATTATTCAGTCTGCCACTTGGGGCACTTGCTTATGTATGGGCAAGTCAGTTAAATTCTCAGAACCTCTCTTTCCTCCTCTGTAAAGTGGAGATAATGATATTTGCACTCCCTGCTTCATAACTGTGAGCATGATGATCACCCCTGGCTCTCTCAAGTCAAGCTGCGATGGATTCTGGATGGGTACCCAAGGTGCTGCAGTGCTTCTTTTCTACTGCCCTTGGCCACTCACCCCTATCCCTATTGTTAGGGAGCCAGTGACTAGCACACCATTTCCTAATACTTTACATCACTCAGCCTCATAGAAGGATATTTACTTCAAAGATGTTATAGCAAGAACAAATATACAGGCATTTCCCCAAACACATGCATTGGTCCCACCAAATTCATGTCCAGTTATAACACAAGTGCCAGGTGAATCCTGCTGGGCTGGGGTCCTAAAGGCCACCACTGAAGATGGAGTCTTGTTCCCTCAGGCCATTGATGCTTCCCTGAGTGCACAACCCAACATGGATTAAGATTCCTAGATTCCTGTGACTTCTTCCAGCATTTGCAACTCCAAAGGCCAGAGCTTCCATTCCCTTCACTTCTAATGGAGAAGCACAAAGTCAAAGACCAAGGCCAGGCCCTGTTTCTCAGGAACCATATGGCCTCAGTAAGGGAAAAGGGCCCTAAAGGTCACTGGGCACCACAAGCAAAAGAGCCACTGAATGAAAGAGGGAGCCAAAACTGACAGGATTTCTTGAATACTTCTGAAGCTAATTGGAGAAATTCTTTCACCATGTTATGGAATGCCTACCCACACTCTATGGTTTCCCAAAGTCACTTCATTCATAAGACATCATGCTTTCATGAAGCCCGTTCCTCAGCATCTCTCTTGGGGAGAGGTTGCATCAGCCAAGCAAGCTGGGGGGGATTGTGAACGTGCCAGACTCCCATTACATGAGGAAAGTACTGTGCATACTTTAAAATACCCTTTATTAAATGTGAGCAATTGTTATCATATGGTTGCATCCCCTGAAAAGGGTACAAACAGTGATTGTGACAGATCAGAAAAGTAAGATATCTGTGTATGCTGAAAGAATTAAGGAAGGATTGCAGGAAGAGGTAAAAAAAAAAAATTACTTGGTGCCCTATAGATAGAGATTGGCAAGGCAGAGAGGACCAGGGAGGAAACCAAGAATGCAATGGACAGGAAAGAGAGATGAACCCTGAAAGCTCTGTTTTATAGAGGTTGAAGCCAAGGGGTTCCCAAGGTGGTTTGAGTGTGGAAGGTTGTCCATAGAGTTCAGGAGGCATCAAACCAGGATTCACCTTTTCAGTAAGGCATTCCCTCATGATTACAGGATATGAGACGAAAACTCAATGTCACGTAATCTCTCATGGACCTGTTCTTCTTGTCTGACTTTATTCCTGCTAAAATATCACCTTCAAAACACTGAAGTACTACAGTGGGAGGTACCAAGTAAAGAAATACAGAGATAACCAGGCTTCCTGGCAGCAATGTGTACCTGGAAGTCAGGCTCAGCAGCCACGACCCCAACCCCCTGGAGGACACCTCCCAAAGGGAAATTCGACATAGACCTCATAGTGGGTCAGAGTCTTATAGAGCAAGGCTTAGTCAAGACACAGGTTGGGAGGCCTTTGAAGCATTTCTTTTCCCTTATCCCCAGTGTCTGGCAGGATGAAAGAATTGACCCAACAGCCCTTATTAGGGGTTTGCTCTTGGTAACCATGCAAAGTTCTTGACTAATCGTCCAGCAGGAGAGAGATCAGATTCCAAGCACACCCACCACATGCTCAAGTGGTCAGCATCAGTTCACCCAACTGTGTTCCTTCAGTAAGTACCATCTGCTTCCAGTGAAGCAGTGGTTTGGGAAATATAAGCAAAAGGCCCTTTTAAATGAAAAGGATCCATGAAGTTAACATGGAAGCCTTGAAGTTTCTCTGAACAAAAAAGCCACGGAAGGAGTAAAAAGCATTAATGAACTGGAGTGACACTTAAAGGCTGTTTTGTTTCTTGAGAGTTATGATAAAGATATTTTGCAGTAACATTTAAAGGAAATTCTTGGTAACCACAGCTATTGAATTTCACAATACAGTATACTACAAGTACTGAATTAAAATGAATTATATTTTTAAAATCATACTTTCCAAGCCAACCATATTCCCACACTATATTTACTGAACTTTACAGAAAGAAGTTAAATAGAGGTATTGTGTTCTCCCTGCAGGAGGATGGGTTTTTGGTTTGTTTTTTTTTTTTGGTAAATATTCTGTGTATTTTGCTTAGATACAAAGGAAGAGAGAAAAAAATTTGAACACTATCTTGTGCCAGCTTGCCACCTGGGTCAGACTAATGTCTGATTAGTCTGGGTAATAGAACATGGTGAGAATGGATGGGATTCAACAAAGGGAATGGAGAGAGGAGAGGGCATGTGTGCATAGTTAAGGAAGATGATCCTGAATGCCATTTATGTTTTCAGTCCTCTTTGGACGGGTTACAGCTCTGGCTAACTTCCCAGAGTGGTCTTGAGAGGCAACTGTCTTTCATTTTGATTCAGCAGACATTTATTAAGCACCTATCAAAGATGTCTTGACTTTTATCTTGCCACTCTGGAAGAGAGAGTTAGACTGGGGACTTTGCACAACTCTGCCTCACTGAAATTCAATGCACTTGCAAGTCAAGACCATTCCAGTGATGTCATTAGTCTTCTTCAGAAATGAAGGAGACACAACAACTGTGTGCGAGACAACTTACCAAGGACTACACATAGGAAACCAAAAATGGCCCCTGCATTCAAGAAAGAGGAATCCAATCCTCAGGGCCAGACTGCTATATCACCCCCCTCAGGGTACCTACAAACTTAGAGAAAGTTGAGAGTCTCCTTTCTAATGCATTAGCTTTAGCACAAACCCTGTGCCCCCATTGTTCGGGGCCAACGTTAAACAGCCATTATCTTTTACAAATGCGCAGCTAGTTGACACAGTGCATACCTCTGGGCCTGGAATTAATCTTCCTGAGTTCAAATCTGGCATCTGACATTTAGAGCTTTGTGATCTTGGGCAAGTCACTTGATCCTGTTTGCCTCAGTTTCTTCCTCTGTAAAATGAGCTGGAGAAGAAATGGCAAATCACTACAGTGTCTTTGCCAAAAAAACCCAAATGGGGTCACAAAGAGTCAAACATGACTAAAAATGACTGAACAACTAAAGCCTTTACAAAAGAATATTTGCTTCAAAGACATAAACTAAAACAAGCATACACACATTCCTCCCACACCTCTGGGGCATTTTTCCCCATACCACCTTAATCAGGGGTAAGAAGACGAATTGTTTAATTTAGCTCAGTGTCTTACATAGCCTTGGTCTCACTACATGCATGTGCAAAGTCAGCCTCTCGGTTTGATGACCTCTTGCCTCAGTTTCAGACAGGAACTGAAGTTCCCTGGGGCTATCAGTGTTATGCTGGTTGAAAAACTCAGCCTGGCCTCAGACTCCAAAATTCCTATGGCTCTCTCCCAACCTTTTGAAACTCCCAAGGTTGTCAACTCTATTCCCTTCACCGAAATCCCTTAAAAGTAAATGAGGCAAAGAGATCATAGCTAAAAACAGACTTTTTCGAATGCCTCTGCAACCAGTCAAAAAGTCTCCTCTTCAACACATGGTCAGCCAAACTGAAACCAGTTACAGAAAGTCTACCTATGCTCCACAGTCCCTCCAAGGCCCTTCCCTGACATGGTACCATGATGATCCCAGAAGCAGGTTCACCAGGGGGAGAGCCCCCTCCCAGGTGCTCTGCACATGCCCCAGACTGCCATTGCAGTAGCTTTGTTTTTCCTGGAAAGGATGCAATGTGATACAACAAAGTAAACAACATTTGAGGAGGAAGAGAGAGGTTGCTACAGTAGGAGTTTTAACAAAAGCTTTGTGGAGGAGATGGTGCCAGAACTTGGACCTTGAAGGATAAAAAACGGTTCTGGAAGGCAACAGGTATGGGGACAGCTGGTGCAAATGCACAGAGGGAGCAGCTAAAGGAATCGAAAGCTGAGGAAATAGCTAGTAGTCCAGAAAACAAAGAGTGTGTGTAGGAGAACAAGGTAAAATGATTCTAGAAAGACTTAGGAGCTAGATCAAGGAGGAGCTTAGATGCCAGGTTGAGAATTTTGTATTGGAATTCTAGTAGGCAATAGGGAGCCACCGACATTTTTTGAGCAGGGGAGTGATAGTCAAACTTGTACTTTAGAAAGGTTATTTGATCATCTTTGTGCTAGAAAGATTAGAGGGGAGAGAGACTAGAGGCAAGGAAACAACTCAGTGAAGACATTATTAAAATATTACAGACAAAAGATAATGAGGACTTGAGCTAAGAGGTGGCCATGTGAGGAAAGAGGAGGGGATCAATTCAAGAAACTGTAGAAAGAAAATTGACAGGACTTGTCTATGGGGGTGAGGGAGAATGAAAAGTCAAGGATGAGTCCAGGTTCATGAACCTGAGTGGCTGGGAGGATGGGGAAGATGGCGGTGTCCTCGACAAAAATAAAGAAGTTTTAAGAAGGGAGGAGTTTAAAGGGAAAGATGAGGAGTTCTATGTTAAATTTGAGATGCCAAAGGGACGCTGAGACCTGACCCTAGACGCCTGCCCCCAGGTGACCATGTAGGACCAAAGTTCATTACAGAAATTGGAGAGTGGGAGTCATCTGGGCATAATGAGATGACCAAGGTAGAGAGAAGGGAAGGACAGAACCTAGGACTGAGCCCCGAAGGATAGTGCTCTAAGGGGGCAGGAGAGTTGTGGAAGACTGAACACAAGTGGTCAGACAGGTGGCTCTTGGGATCCAGCCAAAGGCCATCTCTCTGTTTCTCCATGTCCCCTGCCTTTCTACTCCCCAACCACCTCTGTTTGAGCTACAATTCAGGTACCATCTTCTCCCTTAAGTCTTTCCTGTTCCCTCGTATTTCACTCCTTCGTATATATTCATCTTTATTAACAATATATTTATACTGAATATATTTTATGTGTCTTCATTGTCTCCCTCTCTCCTGAACTTTAGAACATAAGCTTGGGGTGTCTAGGTGGCGCAGTGAATAGAGCACTGGCCCTGGAGTCAGGAGGACCTGAGTTCAAATCTGGCCTCAGACACTTAACACAAAACTAGCTGTGTGACCTTGGGCAAGTCACTTAACCCCAATTGCCCCTCCAAAAAGCAAAAAAAAAAAAAACATAAGCTCATTGTCAGTAGGGATTGTGTCATTCTTTTCATTTGTATACCCAGTGCCTAGCACATAGTAGGTGCATAATACATTTTTATTCTCTTCTCCTTTAGATATCTTAAACTCAGAATATTCATTATCTTCTCCTCTTCCACTCCCCTAAACCAGTACTAAATCTCTCTACATCTGTTGAGGGTGCTGCCATTCTCCTGGGCACCTTTGGAGCCATTCTTTATTTCTGCCTCTCCTTCACCACTCTCCTCATATCCAAAGGGCTTAGCTGTTGTTATGGTTGTTGTTGTTCAGTCATGTCCGACACTTCATGACCCCATATGGTTTTTCTTGGCAAAGATACTGGAGTGGCTTGCCATTTCCTTCTCCAGCTCATATTGCAGATGAAGAAATTGAGAAAAACAGTTAAGTGACTTGCCCAGGGTCACACAGCTAGTAAGTAAATTTCTAAGTATGGATTTGAACTCAGGTCTTTTTGACTCCAGGCCGGGTGCTCTATTCGTGACACCACCTCACTGCCTTGTCCAAAGAGTTACACCGCCACTACCCCTGGGATTCTCTCCTTGCCTCTATCTCTTAGAGTCCTAGTCTTTTCTCAAGGCTCAGCTCATCCCTAGTTCTCCCAGATGTTATTGTGCTATCTCTCTTCCATGTCTGTGCACCCCACTTCTGCATTTCTTGCATTGTCCCAACAAACTATTCCTAGAGGACCAGGACAGTTTTGATTTTCTCCTGGGTCCAGTGCCTTTCACATAGAGAGCCCTTGACTCAGTTCCATTCAGCAAGCACTTATTAGTCACCTGCTATATTCCAAACACAAGTGTGAGGGCCAGGGATAAAAGACAAAACTAAGAATCCTTCACACACACACACACACACACACACACACACACACACACACAGTAATTTTCAATGGGAATGAAAGTACTAAAAACTGAGACAGTAGGTTCATAAACTTATAGTTGATTGGTTCTTAAGGTTTGGTCTTGGGATCCCTGGAGGTCCTCAAAACCCTTTCAGGAGGTCCCCAAAGACCCTTTCCTAAAGGTCCACAAGGTCAAAACTATTTTCAGAATAACAATATGTTTTCATTTCTAATGTGGCAAACATCGATAGATATAGTAAATATAAACAAAAACTCTTTGGGTTGGAAAGGGTGGGCCTTCAGTAATTTTTAAGAGTACAAAGAGTACAACTAGGTAGTTCAGTGGCTAGAGTGCTGGGCCTGCAGTCTGGAAGACCTGAGTGTGAATCCGGCCTTGCAGAATAGCTGTGTGACCCTTGGCAAGTCATTTAAACCCTATTTGTTTCAGTTTCCTGGTCTGTAAAATGGGGATAAAAATAACACTTGCCTTCCAAGGTTGTCATGAAGATCAAATGAGATAATTATTGTAAAGCACTTGTGTAGCAGCAAGCACCCCAGGCGTCCTCAGGGTTGCTGCCACCACAGGTTCTTGGATCTGCTTTGTTAAAGGAAAGCAACTCAAAATGGGTTAACAAGCTTACTTTAATCAGTCAGACACATATCGTTTACCTTGTTCAGGGGAAAAAGGTCAGCACCCCGATCTTCAAAGTATACAGGCAGAATTATCAAGACAGAAACAGATCAAGTAGACAGATTTCCAAACTGTCCAACCATTACATCCATACCCAGTCAACATCTGGGTTTCCACATCTGGGTTTTTCAAAGGGGGGGGGGGGCGCCTGGACAACGACTTCCCAGAATACAGATCAAATCACAGAACACTTCTCAAAGTGAGCCCCCAAAACAAAGCCTCACATCAGGGCTTATATACCCTTCTCCTGGCTCAGAGAATGTAACAACCTTATTGACCCACTGGCCAATCAAAAAGTATTTACTGAAAAACAAGCCTCCCTCCCCAGGCTTCAGGTGCACTTTAGCCTAGGGGCAGGGAAGATCTTCCAAATTTGCATTCCCATTACAACTTGGCACAGAGCTTGGCACATAGTAAGTGCTATATAAATGTTAGCAATGAGACCATTCTGAGATCAAAAAGTTTGAGAAACATTGTTCTCGTCCAGCCGCACTTTATATGTAACCTATGACCCAGTATCCTCCGGCTCTGGGGTCATTCGGACCAGATCCAGTCTTGGAGAAAACCTAAGAGGTCAGTCCCTTTTTGCTGAATAGTAATAGTAATAAAAAAAAAAACTCTGAATAGTAATAAATATTAGTTGAATTGTTGGAGGACAGGAGCATCTTTGCACCCAGCCCCAACACCCACCTCACCACCAAGCAGCCATCATTGTGCCCTCCACATTACAGACAAATATACCAAGAATCTATGATTTTGTACACATGGGTCACCCTGGGTGTGGCGACCAATACATCTCCTCTCTATAACTGTGACAGCTATCTCTCCCAGTCATGACCCCCATGGGGTCCGCCAATTAAATTCTAGATTTGTGGGAGGCAGCTAGAGATAGCGGGATTCAAAGCCAAGTCATCTTGCCTACAAGCCCCTCACTCCCTTCTCTATGCCCGCTGGCCTCTCAGGAGTCGAGCATTCCACAAATATGTGCCGGATAGATGGACTGGACAACTCTAACAACTCTATGCACAGTATGTGTGTAGTATGTCATCGATGCTGATTTTGTATTTGATGTGTCCTACCTCAGTATGACATCATGCTGCTGCTTCCCTTCTGTGCCCTCTCTCTGGGGGCATCCCCCCTTTCATAGTAACTGTTATTCCAAACCATGTCAGCTCTGAACACGGTCCTTTGATCTGTCTGGTATCTCTATATGTATATAAATATATACCAAAGCACACACACACATGCACAGTACACGTAAGCTTTAATTCTTCAAAAAATATAAGATCTTGTTGGTTTAGTACTCTCTCCACTAATGCAGATCACAGCTACTTTGTGCCTTGGCCCAAGGCAGACAGGTGTTTCCATGGTCAGAATAGCTGGTGGTTCAGTGGACAGAATGCCAGACCTGGAATCAGGAAAACACGAGTCCAAATCTATCCTGAGACTCTCAAGAGCTTTGTGACCCTTGGCAAGTCACATAAATGCCTGCCTCAGTTTCCTCATCTGTAAAATAGGGAGTAATAATAGCACCAACCTCCCAGGATTGTTATGAGGATTAAATGACATAATATCTGTAAAGAACTTCGTATAGTGCAGCACACAGCAGGCACTTAATAAATGCTCATTCTATCCCCATTGGTAGACAGGCCTTCATCGCCTCATGTCTGGACCATGTTAATACCCTGCCACGGTGCGTCTGCCTGCCTCACGTTTCTCCCTGCTCCAATCCACCCTCCATTCAGCCACTAAAGCCATGTTCCTAAAGCACAGATGTGACCACGTCATGTCCCTGCTCAGTAAACTCTGGTGGCTCCCTATTTCCTCCAGGAGCGAATATAAAATACTCTGCTTGGCATTCAAAGCTTTTCATCACCAAGCCCTCTCCTATCTTTTCAGTCTCCTTACTCCTTACTCCTCTACACCTACTTTTCCATGCAGTGATAATGACCACCAGGCCATTTTATGAGCAAGACACTGGATCTCTCAACTCTGAGCCTTCTCTCTGGCTTTCCTCTGTGCCTGGAAAGCTCTCCTCCACTCCACCTACTGACATTCCTGGCTACCTCTCAATCCCAACTAAAATCCCTTCTTTTACTGGAAGGCTTCCCCATCCCCTCTTGCTTCCCGTGCCTTCTCTCTTTTAATTATTTCCTATATATCTTGTATCTCACTCTGTCTATATTTTTTTGCACATTGTCTCTCCCGTTAGATTGTAAGCTCCTTGAGGGCAGGGACTTGTCTTTTGCCTCTTTTTGTATCCCCAGAGCTTAGTTCATTATAAATGTTGATTGACAGTTTTCTAAGTTGCTCTGTCCATTTCTCTGGGGCTGAGCCTCTGCCTTAGCTACATTATTCCTCTGATGACAGGCACATGGCCTGTGGGGACCCGTATTAGAGGCCTTTCTGCCTTGGTCTGTTCTGCCAGCTGGCATTCTGTCCACAAAGCAGTGAGGGCCTTGAACAATGAGGCGCTGGAATAGCTCATTTATTAAATAAGTAGCTTCTGTTATTGTGAGCCATCTCCCCCACTGTTCTTGTGTGACTGGCTTCCTTTGTATCCCCAGCACTCTGCACAGAGCCTGACACATAGTAAGCATTTAATAAAAACTTGTTCATTGTTTTTATGCAGAGCTTTATAGTTACAAATCCTTATGATTCTCGCAACAATCTTATTAGCTGTCATACATTTTCCTATAACATATTAAATCTAATAGTAATTTTAGCTAGCATTTACATGTCAATTTAAAGTTTGCAAAACACTTTAAACATTATTTCATTCTATCCTCACAACAACCCTGGGAGATATGTGCTGTTATTATCACCATTTTTCCAATGGGGAAATGAGGCAGGCAGAGGTTAAATGATTCACCCAGGGTTCGTTTCGGAGGCTGGGTTTGAATTCAGGTCTTCTTGATTCCAGGTCCAGTGATTTATCTAATGTTCCCTCAGTTCATACACTTGTTCTATCAAGTCATTTGGGGCAGGATAAATTATTAAATTTAAGGTCAATGTGACTTAATACAGATTTTCAGTTTTGAATATAAGCCCCTCCTCTTCTAGAATGTATATGAAAATATTCATTTTATTTGTTGTTTGTCCAGTTAGAAATTTCTAAATAATTTTTTTTTTCTTTTTGGAGTGCAGTTGGGGTTGTGACTTGCCCAAAGTCACACATCTGGTAAGTGTTAAGTGTCTGAGTCCAGATTTGAACTCAGGTCCTCCTGACTCCAGGGCTGGTATTCTACTCACTGTGCCACCTAGCTGCCCTAAATGATTTTTTAAAGTTAAAAAATAATAAAGTCTGTGGGACTTAGGCAGGATGATCTAATGGGTACAGTATTGGAAGGCCTAGGTTCAAATTCTGCCTTTAACACAATGACTGTGTGACCACATGCAAATTACTTAACTGCTCTATGCTCAGTTTCCACATCTCTTAAGTGATGAGGTTGTATTTGATGGCTGCTGAGGTCCCTTCCAACTCTTCACTGACAACCACAATTTTATAAAGGTTTGCAGTGACATGTGGATGTCTCTGAGTGACAACTCTATCCATTATAAGCCTAACCCTGAATTTTGATTTGATTTCATGAGTTGGTGATACTTTCATTTGTATATATCTGGTAATTTTCTTCTCATATGTATTCCAGATAGGAAAATTTCTGATTAGCAACAATTACCTGAGCACTGGATTTCTTATTTGTGTATGAAAGAAATAAATGCTCATTTATCGTAGTTAGCATTCTGATTGTTTCTTAGAACTATTCCCCAGGAATATGCAATGATTTACAAAATGATAAAACGCTTTGAAAACAAAAGAGTTGTTTAGAGTGACTTTTGGCATTATAGACATATCTATTATCTAAACACAGTCCTTAACTGTGGTCCTTAGCCTCCCAAAGGATCTGTAAGTAGATTTCCAGGGGGTCCATCACTCCCATGGGAAAACAATCCCATGGTTATTTTCACTAACCTCTAACTGAAATTTCATTCAGTATGAATGTCATCTGTAAAACATAATTCAGATAAGGCTTCACCAGACTTCCCAAAGGGTCCATGACACAAAAAAGGTTAAGAGTCTCTGATCTGGCCCCAAATCTGCCATAGAAGGACATTCTTCAAGACCCCAAAAACACAAGTGCAGGACATTACATTTATGTACCTGTCCAATTTCATCACAGCAATCAATCATCAAACATTTTTAAGTCTTACTATGTGCCAGGCATTGGGCTAAACACTGGGGGATATAAAGACAAAGACAACACAATTTCTGCTCTCAAATAGCTTATGTTCTAATTGGGGAGACAACATGTGCATATGAAGCTATATACGAGATACATCCAAAGCAGATACAAGGTAGATTGGCACCAGCAGCTGGGCAAAGGGCTTAATGACCAGGAAAAGCCTCAGATGCTTCCTAGCTGTATGACCCTGGGCAAGTCATTTAACTTCTATTTGCCTCAGTTTCCTCATCTGTAAAATGGGGCTAATAATAGCACCCACCCCCCAGGGTTGTTGTGAAGATCAAATGAGATCTTTATAATGTGCTTAACACAGTGCCTAGAACATGGTAAGCACTCTATAAATGTTAACCACTACTGTTATAACAATTACCATAACTGACAGTTATATAGTACTTCACATCCCCATCCCACACAATCCTGTGGCTTGTGGCCCTACTTTACAGATAAGCAAACTCACCCAGAGAGTTTAAAGCAAATGGCTTTTGTTCACAGAGCTGGAAGTAGCAAAGCATGTCTCAGACCTAGAATCTCACCTCCAGACTTCCTTCTACTCACTAATCAGGTGACTTGCTATTCTTTGGGCCCCACTAGAATAGTCCTGGGGCCATAAGTCTCTACATGGGCCTAGTGAAGGAGGTAACCCCCCAAGTCCCGGGGGATGGATTTACCCTAGAATAAGCCAGGGAGGTCCCCTTTTCCCTTGACTTTCCTGGGTAGTCTTGACTTAGGACAGTCTAGATTAGGCATGGAAGGATGTAGGGCCATACTGGAAATATTGCTGTTTTCACCTTTTAGTGACTCCTAACCATCTCCTTTGAGCCTCCAAAAGTTATCTACTTAGTTCGAAATGATAGTAAGACTAAACAGCACCCCTAAAGGGTGCCCAGATCCTCAGGTATAGCCACTTTGACATAGGACTTAGCTATAGGATACATGCTACCCAGGAACTTATTATTATCAATTAGTTATGATCATACCTTACCTGTATCTCAAAGAGATAAAAAAAAAAAAAGCAAAAGGACATACATGTACAAAAATATTTATAGCTGCTCTTTTAGTGTTGGCAAAAAATTAAGGGGATATCCATCAATTAGGGAATGGCTGAACAAGTTGGTATGTGATTATAATGGAATACTATTGTACTATAAGAAATGATGAGCAGGATGCTCTCAGAAACACCTGGAAAGACTTACATGAACTGATGCAAAGTGAAATGAGCAGAACCAGGAGAACATTATACATTTGTAACAGAAATGTTGTATGATGATCTACTATGAATAACAGCTATTCTCAGCAATGCAAAGATTCAAGACAATTCCAAAGGACTTAGAATGTAAAATGCTACCCATTTCCAAAGAAAGAACGGTTGCAATCTGAATGCAGATCAAAGCTTACTTTTTCTTTATTTCCTTATTTTTCTTGGGGTTTTTTTGTCTTTTTTCAGTGTTTTCTTTCACAACATGACTTACATGGAAATATCTTTTGCATGACTACATATGTATAACCTATATCAAATTGCTTGCCTTCTCAATGAGGGGGGAAAGAAGGGGGAAGGGAGAGAATTTGAAACTCAATTTTTTTTAAAAGTTAAAATTGTTTTTTACATATAATTGGGGAAAAATAAATGTTAAACATTTTAAAAATAATAATCATACCTTACATTTGCACAGTGTCTGATACTTTTCAAAGGGCTCTGCCATATTTCATTTCATGTTCTTCCAAGGAGAATCCTGCAAGGCACATCCTACCCCCTATAAACACATTATAGGTGATAAAATGGGGAACCAAGAAGTGAATTGTGAATTAACAGCAGAACTGGAACTAGAAACCAGATCTCCTGACATCTTGTCCACTGTGTTTTCTAACTGAGTTGCTCCCTTCTCCTGTACTTCTGAGTACTAGGGAAGGGACCCACAGGAGAAGAGGCCTGAAGAAGCCCCTCTGGCCCTTAACCAAAGAGGTTGCTCTGTTCTAGGACATTCCTGGAGATGTTTAATTCTAGAAGAATCTTGGGGCTCCAAAATCGATCTGCCTGGCTGAGAAGAATAGAGAGATTGGAGCAAGACTGGATTCTAAGTTCACCTCTTGGGTAGTTGTAGGCTTCTTCTGGTCATGAACCTAACACTTTATGAAGCTTCAGGGCATGGTCAGGGGAGCCCTTTCATAATTTTCCTTATGATGTTTAACAGTAACAGGCATAAAGGTGAAAACATTACCCAAAATACATAGTTTGCATGCCTCTTTGTTGGTGTGTTATGTGCCCTGTTAGAATGCGACCTCACTGAGGGCAGGGACTGTTTTTACCTTTCTTTGTATCTCCAACATTTAGCTCAGTGACTGACATGGCAAATTCTTAAGAAACTCTTCTTGACTACTGACTGGCAACTGTTAGAAGAGGTACTTCCAAGCATGTAATTTGGTACCTTGACCTATTACTACTGGAGTGCCTTGGTTTCAGTTAATTGGTTTTCTTAATTGTTGAAACTTTGGACCCTCTTCCTGTGAAACATTTGATGAAAAAGAAAAACACCTTTCTGATACATAAAAGAGAAATGGGCTGCCTCTGGATGGAGTGAATTCCCTATACCTGGAGATTCTCAGGTAGAGACTAGATGATCACTCATCAGATCGGATGATGAAGAGGATGTTGTGGAGATGTCTGAACGGTTACAGGTTAGACCAGACCCATTTGGAGGGGTTTGGGGGAGAGCTCAAGCAAGTCCTACTTTTACTCCACCATCTTGGCTCTAACCCCTATCAAAATTTTTTAAAATAATCATCATACTTTACACTGGGGCAGTGTCTGATAATTTTCAAAGAACTCTCCCATACTTCATTTCAGGTTCTTCTGAGGTCTCTTTCAATTCTGAGCTTCTGTGATTCCAGGTAGAATCTTAGCACTGGAAAGGATTTTTAGAAGTCATCTCTTTCAGATTCCTGCCCAGTGCTAGGCTCCTCTCTAAGCCATTCTCTAAAAGCTTAGCTATCTAAGTTTAAAAATCACAGAGGCCTGGTTTGAATTACTAAGTTTCAATTAGCAAAAATATGTGTAATATAAAAGAATAGGAGACTGCCTATGGGTCATTGCCATATTTTAACATCTGGATAAGTATTTCCTACACAAAGCAGAAAAAAGACCCGTATTACAAGTAGAAATTCCAGTAACAGTTCTTAGAATTTGCTTCTCCCATCTGAATTTTTGTTGTCCTCAGCTTTTCCTTAAAGCCAGAATAGGTCTAATATGACCTCTGTTTCCCTATTTAGCTACAAAAGATAGAAAAGTTATATACCCAAAGAAATAAGGCTGAGGCTTGCTTCTATTAGTAAACTAGAAATAAAAAGGTTGCTCTGCATAATTTAACAAAACCTCATTAAACTGAGCTCCACTAACTTGGAGATTGTAATTATTATTATTAAACTGAAGTTTATTTTTATAATATCATCAATTTTTTCTTAACCTGGAAGGGACCTTAGGGATCATAGATCTAGTGCAGGAAGTGATTTCAGAGGCCATTTGGTCCAAATCCCTCATCATCTTATCCAGCCTAGTTATTTTCTTTCATCAATTCATTCATTCATTCCTTCACTAAGTATCTCCTCGAAGAGCACCATTCACAAGAACATGTGCTAGGTACTCCTGAGAATATTTCTTCAGTACTTCAATGAATCCATGATCTTCCTGTTGTGCCTGGGCCTTCCACTGGCACAGATCACAGGCTCTCCACATCTCATCCTGTGCAATTCTTGCTCCTCCCTTCTTTTTATAAGAGTCTTTCCTCTGATTCATTTACTATTTCATGCACAGCACTGAATCTTATTATGGTCCATTCGCATTACCTGACCAACACATACTTGCCCTTGATAATGCCTTTTATGCAACTCCTCAAGCACAAGTCATCTCTGATAATATTCTGTAGTCTATCTACACCAAAACCCATAACTAGGGCAGGACAACCAGGGCTTTATCCCAGGCCACTAAAATTTAGAGGATGCAAAATTTTAAAATAATATGTGCTACATTTATATGTTAACAATGCAAACACTTTTTGATTGTGGGAACAACTGAGCTTAGCACCTAGTTATCAAGAATAATTAGTTAAACTAGAAAGCTACCAGATGGTGGCATTGTTAATAATACCCTTCTGTGAACCACTATAGAAACTAATTCCCCCTCCTGCTCAAGTGAATTTGTTTTAATTACTTCTTGTATTATTTTCACATCATGAATTACAAAGTTGATTTAAGGGAACATCTGCAGAGCTGGAACTAGGAGGTAGGAGGAAAGATGGGCTTTGCCCCCAGGGAAGGAAATTTAAAGGAGGTGAAAGCTTAACACTTAGAAGAGGGGAACCTGGATAGAAATAGAAAAATAAAATGTGAGAGGATTGTTGTGTGTTTTGTGGGGAGGCAGGGGTGAGGAGGTGCAGGAGTAGGGAGAGGTGGAATAATATCTTCTGTTTTACTCTTTAAAGTTCAGTTCAAAGATAACTCTTCCAGAAAGTGAGGATAGACATCTAATGTCTAAATCAGGGGTGGGGAATCTGCAGCCTCGAGGCCACATGTGACCCTCTAGGTCCTCAAGCACATCCCTTTGACTGAATCCATAGAACAAATCCCCTTAATAAAGGATTTATACTGTAAAATTTGTATTCAGTCAAAAGGCCACATGTGGCATTGAGGCCACAGGTTCCCTACCCCTGGTCTAAACAGAAAGAGGAAAAGGAAGAAGTAAGAAATTGCTGGAACTTTTTACTTAAGACCTTACAGAAAACAGCTAAAAGCAGCTTTTGTTTGCTTTAGGAATTTAAAGAGAATGAACTAATTATGAATCAAAGGCAACTAAAAAGCAATTGGCCTTCTATTCGATGTTAAAGTCTAGGAATGTCCAATGGACAAGTTCATATCATGTTCATATCATATCATAAGGATGTGAGCAGACAAGTCTTGAAAGAAGAATCACTAACTCAAGTATTAACAATTCTATAAATTGTTCTAAATTGCTTATCCTAAGAGAAATGAACATCACAATGAGTTTGAGGTCTGGTCCTACACCAGAAAATGAGCAAAGATGACAAAGGAAGGTACTAGGAAGCAGTGGAGTAATTGTGGGAAGAGAGGCACTGTGGGTGCAGCTACATACATATTGTAGGGAAACTGTGAACTGGTCAAGTCATTCTGGAAATGGAATTCCAGTTTGGAATTGGGCTTAAAAAGGGACTAAATGTCCTCAATTTTTGACCCAAAGATTCTACTGCTTAAGGCGGTAGAGTCTTCCTATAAATGAAGGCTCCCATGGGAGGGGAAGAAACAGAAGATACCCTCCCTTGCAGTGATCTGCACAGACATGCTTTGGTCTTCCTACCACAGGAGATGAAAGGATTGTAGACATGCGTCCCAACTCTCTAGCTTATCAGGGAGAATGAAGTGTTCCTAGAAAGAATGTTAGAAGTGTTTTAGAAAGTAAACAACAGAAGCAGAAGGGAAATTAGCACAGTTTTCCTTACATAAGGTAGTCCCAGGGAAGGGAAGGAAGAAAAATGGACACAAAACATTTGTATTGAAGTAATAGGCAAGATTCTTCCTATATAGAGATTCCTAACCTAAATACAGAAAAATTATCTAGGAAACCAGCTATCAACACGCTTTAAAAATTCACAAACCACTTGAAATCTCCTGGACTCCAGGCGAATAACCCCTGCAAAAAGAGTGCAATTGGACTCATACTTGAGGATAAAGCAGCTTCTTGGGCTCCAAAGAATGTTAATATGACTCTAGAAATGTCACTGAGTCAGAGGTCAGAAGAAAAAGAGATGAGTAGCTGTGGTTGGAGACGCTCTGCTGAGGAATATCTGGAGAGTAATAGAGAAGGACATGGTAGCTAGCATGGGATGGAATGCAGTGTCATACCTTCTGGGACTTCCACACCCAATGACCATTACTAACTTCTTTTTTTTAAATTGTATTATTAGTTTTTCTTTTAAATTTATTTACCTTTAATTTACAACATTCAGTTCCACAATCCCTTGAGTTCCAGAGTCCCCTCCCTCTCCCCCCTCCCTCCCATGGCAGCATGCAATCTGATATAGGTTCTACAAATACCTTCACATTAAACATTAGTGAAGTTGTAAGGAAGAGATAACCAATGGAATGAACAAGGAGGGAGAAGCAACAAAACAAAACAAAATGAAAAAGAGAGAGAGCAAGTAGCTTGCTTCAATCTGCATTCAAACTCTGTAATTCTTTCTCTGGATTTGGATTTAGTTTTTCTTTTTGCATCCCCTTTATTTCCAAATATATGTTTCCTCTCTCCCCCCTCAGAGAGCCATCCTTTTTTGATTAAAAATAAAAGGAAAGGGAAGAAAAACAGTTTAGTAAAACCAAGCACCATATCAGCTAAATTGAAAAGTCTGTGTGGTATTCCAGACCCATTGTCTCCCACCTCTGCAAAGGACAGAGGGAGGTGCATACCTTCTCTGGGCTCAGTCTTGGCCTGCAGTCGTTGTGTCTGTGGTTTTCCTGATTCTGCATGAATTCATATACATATTTTCCCAACTCTTCCATATTCTTCATATTCATCATTTCTTATAGCAAAGAAATAGTGTGTTACATTCATGCATCACAAGCTGTTTCATTGTTCCCCAGGTGATGGACATCTATCTGCCTTGCTTCTATTTCTTTGCTACCCCAAGACAGGCTACTGTGAATCCCTGGAATCTTTGTGTCTTTGACCTCCCTGAGTGTATGCCTCTTGGAGGGATTTCTGGATCAAAGAGACTGGGCATTTTAGAATCATTTTAATTATTCCAATTTGACTTCCAGAATGGTTTGACTAAAAAGGAAAAAACAAATACCATCTCAAAAGGGGTGGCTAGGTGGTGCAGTGAATAGAGTACCGGCCCTGGACTCAAGAGGACCTGAGTTCAAATCTGGCCTCGGACACTTACTAGTTATATGACTGTGGGCAAGTCACTTAACTGCTGTCTGCCTCAGTTTCCTCAACTGTAAAATGGGAATAATTATAGCACTTATCTAACAGGGCTTTTGTAAGAGTGAAATGAGATATTTGTATAGCCCAGTGGTTGGTATATAATAAGTTCTTAATAAATGCCTATTCTCTGTCCCCCCCCCCTCCCCGCAGGGTTATTGAGTAGCATTGTAGACTAATCTTGGGGAAATCAAAGACCTCTCCTATGGAGAGAAACATAGTAGAAGAAATATTTGAATGAAGATAAATGAAAAGAGCCATGGAAGTGATATTATTATTATAGTATACCACAGGCCACCCTGCCAGAAGGAAGAAAGAGATAAGGTATTTTGGAGAAGGTTATTAACCTGCCACAAAGGCATTTTTAGTGGTGGTTGAAAGCTTCAGCTCTCCAGACATCTATTGGGGTTCTCTCTGCCAAAAACAGACCAGCTGGTAAATTCTTGATTTGCCTAAATGACAATTTTATTCCTTAGAAGGTAGGCAAAGTGTCAAGAAAAATTATCTTGGGCCTGATTCTGATCAATAGAGTGGAATGTGCTGCTGAAGTAGAAATTATGGGAATTGTGAGAGAGGAAAGCAGTGAGGTTGGACAGAGTGACAGACCTGGAGTCAGGAAAGTCTTGGCTCAGATCCCACCTTGGACATTTAACAGTTGTGTGACCATGGGTTAATTACTTTATCTCAGTTTCCTTTTCTATAAAATGACAGGGTTGGACTAAGGTCCTTTCCTGCTCTGAATCTGTGATGCCATGACTCATCATAGCATTTGTGATTTTAGGTGACCACAATTCAAAGGGCTCTGGGAAAGTCCTTTGAGCAGAGTCTAGATGGCCACTTGTCCAGATGCCCTCTTAGAGATGATCTCATTCTAAGGTTCTGTAATTCAGAGGAAGCTTGTCTGATCTTTCCTTGACACCTTCCCCATTGTTTGTAACTACCTTTTTGCTCTTCCTACCTCACATGGCACCTTCCTTTTGCACCTCTGTAATACAAAGTATTATTTTATATAGTATGATTATCTGAGTGTATTTTCCTCCCTGAGCTCCAGGAAGGGAAGATAAGAACAAGGCTTTATTTCACTCAAGCCACTGATCTGCACACAGAAAGCATTTAAAAGATGTAAGTGGAATGGCATGAAATTAAGATATGACCTCTGCCTCCCAAGTATTCAGTTTGGTGGGGAGATAAGTACAATACAAGGTGGGACATGGTCAACACAGAAGTATGTAGTCTATTGTGAGCATTCAAGGGAAGATGGAAACACGTGAGAAGACAGGGAAGAATCCAGATCCCGAAGCCTACCAGAACCCAAGGTCACCTGCACACAGCAATGAATTTGGAGTGGGGGGGGGAGGGAAAAGGTTAGGGTTAGGGTCCATAATATCTATTGATCATTAAGTGGAGAATTAAGTTAGAAAGGGAGAATTAAGATAAGAACTAAGAAATTGATCCTTTTAAAGGACAATCAATAAGAATTTGAAGAAGACAAGCTGTTTTTCATCATTCGATATTACATTAACCTTGGACAAGGCGGTCACCCTTCCACAACCATGTTTCCTTTGTAGTAGTAGCCAAAGTTACTATTAATCAAAAAATGTACATCACTGGCCTTGCTCTCAGAAATGTCAAGATTAATGAATGTTATTTATATATTACTTTGAGGCCTTCCAGAGAAAGCTACCACTCTAAAATACATTTCTACTTTTATCTATCATAGTTTCTAAATTCTATAGATGAGGTTCATTGGCCCCAGCTGTACAGAGGATTGTGATCTATGGGGATTTTTTCAAATTCCTTTTAAAATTAGAACTAGTGAGAGCAGAATAGATTTTATATTAAGAAAGTTCATTCTAGACATTCTTCTACAATTATGGATACTACTAGGAAGGCATCGTGTAATGCACTTCAAAAAGTGAAGAGCCCGTGAATCCCCACCCCCATGTTTCACTTGTGGTAGGATGCTCCTGCTTTGGGCACTAAGTATTTCCCTTTTTCCTGTCTAACACTTCTTCCTGACCTTTTCTGGAAATTTCTAAACTTTGTGCTTATACTACTTATTTGGTTCAATGGGCTCTTCCCTCCCATACCAATCTCTAGCATCATTCTTTCCCCTCAGAGATAAGAAACTAAATAGGCCAGAGTAAGGACCCACCTCCTTACCATAAAACCCCTGACCTTTGGCTGTCTTGGTGACCTGCCCTGTCATGCACGTGAACTGGACCCAGGCTTCCCACAAGCCAGTCAGGAGGACTTGAGGACTAGAGAACTCTTCAGAGCTAGTTGTGTCCATTCCAAGGACAACCTCTCCTAAGGATTGTTGCTAATCACCTTCCTCCTGCCACAGCCTGAAGACCATGTCTGAAGCTCTGAAAACTAAGACCCCATTGGATCTAGCCCCTTTTCTCTAAGTCCCTTTTCTCTTGTGGCCCTGGTTTCATCATGCTCCTGCCGGCACGTATCTAGTTTGAGGTTTTGAATTTCCTTTCTTGTGAGTTAAACATACCATAATAATAGAACTATCAGGGCAGCGAGATGGTGCAGTGCATAGAGGGCCAGCCCTAGAGTCAAAATTACCTGAATTCAAATCTGGCCTCAGACCCTTACTAGCTTGTGACACTGTGCAAGTCACTTAACCCTGTTTGCCTCAGTTTCCTCATCTATAAAATGAGCTGGAGAAGGAAATGGCAAAATACTCCAGTATCTTTGCTAAGAAAACCCCAAATGGGGTCCAGGAGGAGCCTGATGGGCTGAACTACAGCAGTAAACAATGCAACTGTTGCTTTAGGTATTATTGGTCTCTCTGCTCCTACTGTGCTATGTCCTCTTAATCCCATAATTGCTATTAAGGACTAGGAGAGACACCATCATCTATGTAAGAGCCCTAGCTTGGGAGAGAGGAGACTTGCATTCCAGTCCAAGCTTTTCCACTACCTGTGTGACCTTGGATGAGTCCCTGTCCTCCTCTGGGCTTCAGTTTGTATCTCCATTAAATGCCAGAGGCTGCCTAGCTGATAGCTAAGATCCCTCCCCACCCCACATTCTGTGGAAATGATTCTCAGAATCACACACTTTGAAAGTTGGGTCTTCATCATCCTTGCAATCCAACTCACAGGAGAGCCTCACTATCACATACCTGGCAAGTGCTTATCTAGCCTACCTTCAAACACGGGTCCCACCTTCAGACAGCTCTAACTGTGAGGGAGTTTGGTCTCTTTGCAGCTTGCTCCTGGTTCTGGCTTCTGGGACTAAAGGAACAAATGTTAATTCTTCCTCTATGAGATAGCCCTTTAAGCACTTGAAAGACAGCTACCTGATACTCGAGTCTTTTCTTCTCTAGACTCAATTTCTCCAGTTGCTTTAATCTCTCTTCATATGACATGAACCTGGTTGCCTGATCCTGTACATCCTCTAGCTTATCAATATCCTTTTTAAAGGATGTTAATGACATCTGATGAGGGCAAGGCAAGCGGGACTCACACAACCTACCTTCTCCTGTAAGTTTTGCCCCTCTTAATACAGCCTTTTTGGTTTGCCACACCAGACTGCTGATTCGGATTGAATCTACTAACCTCATTTTATACTTGTGAAAATGATGTTTTTATGCCCAAGTGAAAGACTTTACATTTATCTGAAATGAATTGCATTTTATTACATTTAATCTAGTTTAACCTGTTCCAATCCTCTTGGAGTCCGACTGTATCATCCATTATATTAATTCTCCCTCTCAACTTGATGTCACCTGGAAATTTATGAGCATGCCTCATCAAATGTCTTTCTCCAAATCTTTGATAACAGTGGTAAATGGCAGAGGGTCAAACATATAGATTCCTGGGGCTCTCCACTTCAGACATCCTGATGCTTGATGTTAACAAGGACTCTGAGTCCAGCCATCAACCAGTTCTGATCCACTATGTCATATTATATTGATTATATCATATCATATCACATCATATCATATTATATTAGTAATATAGACAATATAATATATATACTACACATTTCTGTATCCTCTCCCCAAGAATAGTATGAGATTCTTTACCCAAAACTTTGTTAAAATTTGGGGCAGCTAAGTGGCACAGTGAATAGAGCACCGGCCCTGAAGTCAAGAGGACCTGAGTTCAAATCCAACCTCAGACACTTGACACTTTAATTAGTTGTGTTACCTTGGGCAAGTCACTTAATTCCAAATGCCTTGACTTCCCTCCTCAAAAAAAAGATCATCTAAAATCTAGCAAAACTCTATCCACAGCATTCGCTTCATTTACTACTTTACAAATGCTGTCAAACAAGGCTATGGGCCCAGGCTGGTCTGGCCTGCTTTTGATGAAGCCATGATGCTTTTTTGTAAATACCACTTCCCTTTCTTGACTAGTTTTTTTTTTTTTGCTTTATTGCCAAGTTGAATGAGAGCCTCCTAGAATGTTTGAGACAGAATCCAGAATGCATCCTTATGTGGGTGAGTATTTGAATGGAATCTGATGGATCAGTTGCACAAGTATAGGAAGACTTAGCTAGACATCAACTCCTTAGGGGAAAAATAAAGATAAGGGAATTTTCATAGACTACAAGCTCAGTATCAATAGACTGTGTGGCCCACCAGAAACAAAAGTTCACTCAATTTTATGCTGCATTAATAGAGGCATGATGTCCTTAATACCAGAGGGGATCGTGCTTTTATTCTCTGCCCTGGCCAGACCACATGTGGAATGTGGTTTTGGGAACAACATTTTAGGAGGGACATTGACAAATGAGAATGGCTGTGGCAGGAAGGAGACTGGGAAGAATCATCACAGTTAGCATTTACATAGTCCATGCTGTGTTCCTGGCCCTGTACTAGGTGCTTACAAATTGGACTTCATGTGATCCTCACAGCCGCCTTGGGAGGCAGCTACTGTTACTATCCCCATTTTACAAGTCAGAAAATTGAGGCAGACAGAAGTTAAGTGACTTACCCAGCGTCACCCAGACTTACCCAGAGCCAGTAAGTGTCTGAGGCCAGATTTGAACTCAGGTATTCCTGACTCCAGGAAATAATGCCATTATGAGGATCAAGGAAAAGAACTACGGTTGTGTGAAAAGGATAAGACACAAGGAGTGTCTTCTTTTTAAATTTTTATTTTCACTTCCAAATTCACTCCTTACCTTTACCTCCTTCTCCACCCATAGAGAAGGCAAGAAATATGTTATTAACCATGTTGCAAAAAAGAAAAAGAAGTAAAAAAGTGAAAAAAATTATGCCTCAGTCTACTCTCAGAGCTCATCAGTTTTCTCTCTCCAGAGGTAGAAAGCAGTCATGGAGAAGAGGGATCAGACTTGTTCTGTTTTGGACCCAGAAGGAAAAAAAAATTTCTGTGATAAAGAGGTGAATTTTCCCTTTTCCCACAGGTGGATTGGGCTGCTTCAGGAGATAATGAGCTCACCATCTTTGAAGGTCTTCAAATAGAGAACAGTCAGAGATGTTGTCCAGAGGATTCCTGTTAAGGTACAGGTGGCACCAAATGTCCCCCCTGAGATTCTTTCCAGATCAGAGATTCTGTGATTTAATGAAATAGAAACCCTCTTTCATTTTTCCATAATAATACCTTATGTGTCTTAACAGAAACATATAGCATGTACCAAACAATGGCATCTCTCTGATCTCCTATTTACCAACTGCTGACAAATAGAATCAGGACCCCTGGGGTTCAGCTCCTGGGGACCTTTTCTTGGGCTCAAGCAACCCTCCATTCATTGTACAATCATAGACACTGAGGCCATTGCAGATTAAGTAAATTACCCAAGATCATTTACTTGGGTCCTTCTGTGATCGTATCTGTGTGGGTACTCCCTCCACCAAAAAGCCCTTCCTCATTTCTAACTTAACAAATCCTGTTAAATAGAATTAATTGAATGGAGGAAGTCACACCTGAGCTGAGCTTTGGAAGAAGGTAATGATTCTGAGAGCCCAGAGAAGAGGTAAGCTGGAATTCCCCATGTGGGAGATGCTTCTGGAAAGGCACAGAGGAGAGCCAAGTTTGAGGGACAGCTGCTGGGTGGTGAGAAATAAGCCTTAGCCTTTGAAAACCAACCTGAGGACTCTGCACTTGTGCTAAAGGGAATGAAGAGCCATGGGAAGCTCTTCAAATGATCTGATCAGGTCTGTATGTGGCTCCATCGATCAATAGACATTAAGTGCCTGTGTGCCAGGCACTGGGTTAAGCTCTGTGGGGGGTGAGGGGGGGAAGAGGCAAAAGGCAGGCACTAACCTTAAGGAGCTCATGCCCTACCAGGAGAAATAACACTCAGATAGAGAGAGAGCAAGCCATATACAGTATAAATAGGAAATAATGAACAGAGGGGAGGCACTGGGATTAAGAGGGGTTAGGGAAGGCTTCCTGCAGAAGGCAGGATTTTAGTTGGGATTTAAAGGAAGACAGAGAGGTCAGTAGTGGGAACAGAGCAGAGAACATTCCAGGCATGGGGGACATCCATGGAAAATGCCCCGAGCTCAGAGATGGAGTGTCGATTATTTTGGCAGCTATGTGGAGGATGGATCGCAGAAGACTGGAGCCTGGAAGCAGGAGGAACAATTAGAGACTCGGAGAGGGGAAGAGGCCTGGATTAGGGCTGGGACTTTGTGAACAAAGAGAAAAGAGCAGATGTGAGAGATGTGGACAGTTTGGCAATTGCTTCCACGATGTGGAACTGGCCTGGGAGGGCTCAGCTGGGGAGCGTGCTTGTGTGGGGAGCCTGCTTCTGGAGGGACCTGATAACCTAGAGTGAAGGGGCCCAGCTTTACACTTCAGATTAGACGGGCGGGCGTTCTGGGATGGCCTTCTGTCTGTTTTCTGCCTAGGGAGGAAGGACTTTTCCACTGGCTTCTCATCCACGATTGAGCACACATACAAAAGGCCTCAATGAACCAGGCATTTTCTCAGGCTGTGCAGCACAACTGGAATGCTCTCCCTCCTCCTCCCTGCCTCCCAGATGCCTTCAAATCCCCACTAAAACCTTGTCTTCTACAGAAGGTCTTTTCTTATTCCTTGAATGCTAGTGCCTCCTCTAAGACTGATTATCTCCATTTTATCCAGTCTCCATTCTGTTTGTATGCAGTTAGCTGCATGCTGTCCCCCCCCCCCCAATTGATTCTAAGCTCCTTGAGGGCAGGAGCTGTTTTTTTGCCTTTCTTTGCCTCCTCAGGGCTTAGCACGGTACCTGGCACATAGTAAGCACTTAAAAGCTCATTGACTGACTGACTTGCTCTCTTTCTCATCTGGAGCTAGAGGGCCAACTATAAACCTCTGGGTTGGGAGAGAAGTAGTAGCAGAGGGGACAACCCAAAGCCTCCATCTCCCCACACAGGCTGAATATGACTGGGAATCCAGTTCATCTCTTTGTCTCCTTGCATTTGTCCTCTCCTGTTCTTAGATGAATGAGGATTCCAAATGGAATGGCTAAAAGTGGCCTTGTGAGACTTTGAAATATACAGGAACCAGAGTTTGCTAGCAGTCAGTCCTAGAAAGGAATAACCTGGAGGGTCCAACTACAACTCAGATGCTCCTGTACTAAGAGAACAACTTTTCCAGAGACTACGATGCATTTGGAAGTGAGCATGGTAGGACAAATGCTTTGTAGCAAAAGCTCTAAGTTAGCACCCACTCTGCCCAGAGACCGAGGCAGTACAGAAAAGAGTGCATTTCCAGGCTCTGAGGAGAAATGTCCTGTAACATCTCTTCCTGCTACATCTTCTGAGTAAATATTCCTTTATGAAAGTTAATTGATGTTAACTGGTCAGATGACATTGGGGTATGAATAATCACTGGGTCCCTCAATGATATGAGAGATACTATAACTGGAGGTTGATTGGTGGGGGGAAGGGGGAAGAGATTGGGGGCATCATTAGAAGAAAACACCTTTTAGTCCCTCAGGGGAAGAAGTAGCTAGCCTTGAATTAGGGGACCTGACTTGTCAGTGCAAATGGAATGTTGGTATAAGGACTCCAGAATCTATCAAGCTTTGCATGTTCACATCCATGCACATGCACAAAAGGTGAAGGTGAGGAAAGAGTCAGGGATAATAATAATGTTATGAGGTGATTGGGACCATAGTAGGGCACTCAATGGACAGAGAGAACCTAGGAAAACAGAATGCTTCAGAGCAAAAGATGAAAGATTCCATTGCAGGCCTAGTGAGTTATGGAACATCCAATTGTCCACGAAGGACTATGATCATGAAAATGATTAAGAGTGAATATATAGATTTGGGATTAATCTGTGTATCTATGTTAACTGATCCCCCTGGAAGAAGATGAGATCACTAAGGGAGAGAGTTGAGAGAGAGAAGAAAAGCAAGATGAAGAGAGAACAGTGATGGTGAGGTCCACCCCAGGGGACAGGAGATGGATGAGGATGCAGCAGAGGCAAGGAGCCATCAGACAGGTAGTTAACAGAATGAAGCAGTGTCTGGGAAGCCAGGGGAGGAGAGTGTCCTGGAGGAAGGAGGGGCTAACAGTGTCAGAAGCTGCAAAGAGGTCAAGGAGGATGAGGATTAGGGAAAACTCATCAGGCTTAGCAGCTAAGAGATCTTAGGTAACCTTGGAGAGAGCGGTTTCAGCAGACTCCAAAGACGGATTGCAAGTGATTGAGAAGTGAGTGGGGGATGAAGAAATGGAGGCAGACAGTTTCTTTTTGAGAGCAGAGCAGTTTTCCATCACTGATCAACTGTCTCTGGTTCCCGCTATCTGTCCATCTCCTCTTCTTTTCTGCCACTTGCAGGATCATTAGATTTAGAACTGGAATAGACTCTAGAGAGCTGGCCTAACCACCTCATTTTACCAAAAAGAAAACTGAGGTCTAGAGAGGTTGAAGAGCTTGCTCAAGGTCACATGCTCTAGCTAAAGTAGTGGGTGGGGATTTGAACCCAGGACTATCTTCAATGTTCTTTTCACTATACCTTGTTAACGTCATTTACACTGTCTCTCCCACAAAGGATGTCTTGCTAACACACAGCAGGCTAATTTTCTTAGACCTTTGCACAGACCTTCCTTAGTGCCTCTGGGTCATTGACAGTTTTATCATGCTGCTAATAATTAAGTCACATTTTCAGGCACTTTATACTCCTTAGTTTCACTAAATAATTTTCCAAGTCTATATACTAGGTTAGTTCACATAGGGTTTTAGAGTATATAATATTTACTAATGATTTTCCAATTATATCATGATTATTTGTCAATTATATCATTTACCAATGATTCTTTTTTTTTTTTAAAGCAATAGGGGTTAAGTAACTTGCTCAAGGTTACACGGCCAGTTATTTCTGGGTGTGGTGCTGAGTATCTGAGCCCAGGATTAGATCCAGGTCATCCCGACACTGGAGCCGGTGCTCTTACTCGCTGAGCCACCTGGCCGCCCCTATTACCAATAATTCTTACTACCAAAAGCCTAGATTCTGATACAAGGAATGAAGCGTTCTATTTCCATTTTCTTACATGATGTAATTACTGGGGCCCTTTGCAAACACAAAGCCCTCACCCCTGACTTCCCTACTCTGCTCTGGCTTGCCCAATGCCCTGGTTTCTGTAGTCCCCAAGGCCTCCTATCTATGGGCTCTCAAGTGAGTAATAATTGGCCACTTCTTCATAGTGGTAAAGGGAAGTAATGAAATCATATTTGTGAAATGCTTATAGCCCTATGACATAATATGTTCCTAAGGGGAATGAAGTGGCAAGTCTAATTCTTTGGGTCTCAACCATTACCCAAAATGAAGCCCAACTGAGAGAACAGAGAAATCGATTTTGAGTTAGAGGGCATGATGTCCAGTCCTTGTTTTATTACTCATTGCTTGTGTGACCCTAGGAAAGACATTTCAACAGTCCAGGCATCAGGAAAAAAAATCTTTTCCCTTCCTTTACATAGATGGGATGTGGAAAATTGAACATATTCTTACATATTAATCAGTTTTGCTGATATTTTGCCTTTTTTTCCTTTAAAAATATTCTTTGTTATATGAGATAGTTTCTTTAGGAAGAGGAAGAAGGAAGATATAGAGGGAAATTTAGGCAGACAAAATATCAATAAAATGTATTTCAAAAAATAATTTGGGTATCATTTTTATATGGAAAATTGGGGTATTAAAGTTCTCTTCCTACTCTAAATCCTATGATTTTGACCTTCCTATCTCACTGCCCACTGCTTCACTGTAAGAGTAACCATGGGCTCTTTGGGCTGTGTCAATGAAGAATAAGCTTTGCCGGGCCTTTCCAAGCCAAGATGGCTTCATAAAGAGCTGAGGATCCCATTTCCATTAATTATGGACAGCAAAAAGACTTTCGAACTTTGTATTTCCACACTAGCTAAGTGACTGCCATCTGTGTCCAAAATACAGACTAGACTACTTCCCAGAAGTCAGGGTAAAAGGACTCAAGGAATACCAGATTATCAGGAAGAATGAAGGATTCTTTTTAAAAATGGGAGTGGGGGTGGGAGAAGGGGGCTTCAAGATGAAAACAAAGAAGAAAAAGGAGATTGGAGATTGGAAGAATGGAACACAGAGGAGAAAGGGAAGAAGGACCACAACATTTAGAGCTAAAGAAATAGAAATCAACCAATAAACATTTATTAAAACCTACTACATGCCATGCCAGGCATTGTGCTAAGTGCTGGGGATACAAAAAAAAAAAAAAAAAAGCAAAAGATAGTCCCTGCCCTCAAGGGGGTTCCAGTCTAATGGAGGAATTTACAATGTGAGGTTTTGCCTACTAAGGAGAAAGCCAAAACCCTCTGAGGAGGAGGGCGTTGTTGGTCCTCCAAGGAGATACCAGAAAAATGTCATAGATGTCGTTGATTTAAGTTTTACTTAGACATTTAAAAATATCTCTCATGCTCTTCTTGTAAATGAGATGGAGAGATGTGGAATATAAAATAATGCAATCAGCTGGATTCTAAACTGGTTGAATTGGCCAGACCCAAGGAATAAGCAATCACTAATGATTCTATCTGTCAGTTGGAACAAATTCTCTAGTGGAGTGACCTAGGAATTGGTGCTTGGCCCTTTGCTGTCTAACATGTTTATCAACAACTAGGGAAAAGGCATAAACGTCATGCTTATCAAATTTGCAAATGACAAAACTAGAAGGGATAGGGAACACTAGATTCCAGAATCAGGATCTAAAATGGCCATCGTAAATTTAGAATGTCGGGCCAAACCTATTAAGATAAAATTCAGAAGGAATAAGTGTAAAGTCTTACATTTAGGTTCAAGAAATCAACCTCACAAGTATAAGGCAGGGAAGATATGACAAGACAGTCATTTGTCTGACAAAAGATCTGTGGATTTTAGTGGGGACTCTGGAATCTCAATATTAATCAACATTATGATATGGCAGCTAAAAAAGTTCATGTGATATTCAGTTGAATTGAGGGGCCTCCTGTACAGGATTAGAAAGATCATATTCCTTTGGTTCTATACCTTTGTCAGTCCATGTCTGGAACATTATGTTCTGTTCTGGACACCACATTTTAGAAAGAACACAGATAGGCCAAAGTGAATGTCCAAAGGAAGGCACCCATAATGGTGAAGGATGATTGAGATCATACCATACAAAATCAGCTGACAGAACTTGGGGTGTTTAGTCTGGAGAGCATGAGATGTGGGGGAGGCATGATAGCTCTTCAAATTATATGAATGATTGTAATGAAGAAGATGAACTAGACTGATTTTCTTGGATCCAGGGGGTAGGAGAAGAAAAAATGGGTTAGAAGTTGTAGAGAGGCAGATTTGCTCTGATATAAGGAATTACTTTCTCACAATTAACAACAGAATGCAGGCCACAAAGCAATGATTTTTTGCAGGGGGAAGGGGTGGAGGACAAAACAAGCCATCATAGAGAGGTCACCATCTGCACTGGATTGGGCAAAGTATCCTTATGGATAAAATTAAAGGTCTATTGAGATAGGCATTTTTTTTTTAGTCTTGAGGGTAGGAATATGACCAGAGTGTTGTTCTTTAATAAGAATGATCTTTAAAAAAAAAAGAATGATCTTACTTGTTCATATTTTCAAGGCCTCCAGCACATTCTTTTGAATCTGCTACCAAGAAGTAAATCTTTTGAAAGTAGATTGGGTTTATGAAAAGAGCCAGACTCCCTAGATTGGAGTTGAGTGCTCTGAATGCAATTGGATGATAAAAAATGGGGAATCCCATTTGGAGCTGAATGGGAAAAAAAAAAAGAGGTGTGAATATAATATAAAGGAATAGGTGTTTAGCCCTCACCCATCTTACCCCCAAGGGGATGGATGACTCAGAAGGGTAGTTCTCAGTAGGATGCTTAAATTCTGGTCTGTTTGTTTAAAAAACAAGCAAAAAATTGATCACTATTTTATTACCAATACTTGTCTAATAACATGCCAGGGCTGGGCTTCAGTTTAATCAAATTAACTATTGATTAAGTACCTATTGTGTGTAGAACTGTGGGTGGGTATTGGGGGAGATACAAAGGTTAAATATGATCACCAAGTACCAGCCTTTCAGGGGTGGTAGGCAGACATGACTCATAGCCAGATAACTAACACAGAGCAATATACGACGTGTGTTAAAGAAAACACTGTACTCCATGATTGCAATCATGCATGTGGTAATAAGAATAAAACACCTATCAAATGGAGAATAGATGAAAAAAGCCTGGCATGGAATGGAATGGAATACTACAGTGCTTTAAGAAATGAAGAAAGGGATGGGTTCAGAGAAACCTGGGGAGACTTGTATGAACTGAAGTGGACTGAAGTGGGCAGAACCAAAACAATTTATACAATAGGTACAGCATTGTAAAAACAAAGCCCTCAAAGACGATGAATTCTGATCAATGCAAGGACTTACCATGATTCCAAAGGACTGATGATGAAATGTTCTACCCCCTTCCTGACTGAGACATAATGGGCTCAAGATGCAAAACGAGACATACATTTCTGGACCTGAACAATGTGGGAATTTATTTTGCTTGATTATGCACATTTGTTACAAGACTTATATTTTTCTTTTAAATAAGGGAAGGTGGAAAGGAAATAAAATAAATGTTTTTTAAATTAAAAAAAAAATTTTAATGCACAGCTAGGTTGCACAGTGGATAGAGTGACTGGTCTGGAGTCAAAAGGACCTAAATTCAAATTTGATCTCAGACACTTACTAGCTATGTGACCCTTAGCAAGTTACTTAGCCTGCCTGGGCCTCAGTTTCCTCCTCTCTAAAATGAGGGGGCTGGACTAGAGGTCCTCTGAGGTTCCTTCAATTCTAGAGCTATAATTCTGTGATCCTACAAAAAAGGGTATCTGAGATGGGGGAGGCCACTTAAGATCATCTAGAAAGACTTCCTTCAGGAGATGGCATTTAAAGAATGATTAGGAATTCGTCAGGGCATAGGGAAAAATGGCATTCTAGCCTTTCGGAAAAAGTCTGAGCAAAAGCCAGAGGCTTTAAAGTATGAGATGTGTCCAGGAGACAGAGAGCCATCCAGTTTGTCCGGGAGTGAAGAATATGTGGTCACTTTTTTCCTTTTTGAATACAGAAATATGGTAGAGCATTTCACAAGGCATAATGACATTTCCTCATTCTGAGGAAGAAACCCAAAAACCATTTTCTTTGGGTGGAGCTCAGCTTAGCATAATCAACTTATGCAACTTACAAATATTGTACTGAAACTCATTAGTGGATCAGCACCAAACTGATTTAAGCTTTCTCTTCTTGCTGCTAAGTGGCAGATGTCCCTTTCTAATCAGTGCATCAGTGTAAGGAAGGATGTAGTCCAGTGGAGAGAGCTTGGAGTCTTGAGACCTAGGTTCAAGTCCCAACTGATGTTTGCTACTTGGATGATCTCAAGCAAGTGGATTTTTCTCTCTTAGCCTCAGGTTTCCCTTCTGCAAAGTGGGAATAATAATATCCGCACTATTTTGTACTCTCGTGGTGAGGCAAGAACCTTGTAAAGCTTAAATTACTGTGAATTACTCTGACCAGGCATCTTTCTGTTCAAGACACTCTGAGAAACTTAAAGCAGAATGTAAATATGTTTGTGGTGCTGTTGTTGTTATCAACATCTCATTCTTTTCACCATTTTTTTTTTATAAAATTCAGATAGAAGTAGTCTAAGGACAAACCTCCATCCTGTTATTATTAGTGTTCTGTAAACTACTGTGCAATTTGATGAATGATTGGGTTGGTGTTTTCTTTTTTTTAATTGAAGAAGACTATCAGAATGTGAGCTGATCTTCTGCAGGCTCACTGAAAGCCTCTTTGGAACAACTCCACCAGCAGGCAAGACCACAGGGATGTTATGTACTGCTTCCTTTTCCCATGTGATTTTAATTTCTTCTACTAGGTCTTTATGTTTTCAAAGCTTTTGATTCTATGTGCTTTACAGATTAGGAATATCTAAAAGCAGCTAGCTGGTAGTATGGCAGAATCGAGCATTGGTCTGGAATCAGGAAAACCTAAGTTCAAATCCAGCCTCAGACACTTACCAGCTGGACAACTCATTTAACCCGTTTGCTTCAATTTCCTCAACTATAAAATAAGGACAATATAACAGCACCTACATTGAGGATTGTCATGAGAAAATTGAAACAATAATTAGGAATTATTTTTCCCAACTGTATGCACATACATTTGACAATCTTAGGGAAATGGATGAATATTTACAAAAATACAAGTTGCCCAGATTAACTGAAAAGGAAGTAAATTACTTAAATAACCCCATCTCAGAAAAAGAAATTGAACAAGCCATCAGTCAACTCCCTAGGAAAAAATCTCTAGGGCCAGATGGATTTACTAGTGAATTCTATCAAACATTTAAAGAACAATTGATTCCAATACTCTACAAACTATTTGGGAAAATTAGTGAAGAAGGAGTCCTACCAAATTCTTTTTATGACACAAATATGGTACTGATACATAAATCAAGAAGAGATAAAACAGAGAAAGAAAATTATAGACCAATCTCCCTCATGAATATAGATGCAAAAATTTTAAATAAAATATTAGCAAAAAGACTACAGCAACTTATCTCAAGAATAATACACTATGATCAGGTAGGATTTATTCCAGGAATGCAAGGATGGTTTAATATTAGGAAAACCATCAGTATAATTGATCATATCAACAATAAAACTAGCAGAAACCACATGATCATCTCAATAGATGCAGAAAAGGCTTTTGACAAAATACAACATCCATTTCTATTAAAAACACTAGAAAGTATAGGAATAAATGGAGCCTTCCTTAAAAAAATAGGTAGCATCTATCTAAAACCATCAGCAAATATTATATGTAATGGGGATAAGCTGGAAGCATTTCCAATAAGATCAGGGATGAAACAGGGGTGTCTACTATCACCCCTCTTATTCAATCTAGTACTAGAAATGTTAGCAGTAGCAATTAGAGATGAAAAAGAAATCAAAGGAATCAAATTAGGCAAAGAAGAGACCAAGCTATCACTCTTTGCAAATGATATGATGATATACTTAGAGAATCCTAGAGAATCAAGTAAAAAACTACTTGAGATAATAAATAAATTTGGCAAAGTTGCAGGATATAAAACAAATCCTCGGCATTAATATATATTTCCAATGAAATTCAACAGCAAGAGATAGAAAGAGAAATACCATTTAAAGTTACTGTAGATATAAAATATTTGGGAATCTACCTGCCAAAACAAAGCCAGGACCTATATGACCACAACTACAAAACACTTTTCACACAAATAAAGTAAGATCTAACTAATTGGAAAAATATCAATTGCTCGTGGCTGGGTCAAGCTAACATAATAAAAATGACAATTTTACCTAAATTAAATTATATATTTAGTGCCATACCAATTAATTTACCAAAAAACTACTTTATAGAGCTAGAAAAAATAGTAACAACATTCATTTGGAAGAATAAACGGTCCAGAATATCAAGAGAATTAATGAAAAGAAATGCTAGGGAAGGTGGCCTAGCTATACCAGATTTCAATCTGTATTATAAAGCAGCAGTCATCAAAACTACTTGGTACCAGGGGCAGCCAGGTGGTGCAGTGAGTAAGAGCAACGGCCCCAGAGTTAGGAGACCTGGGATCAATTCCGGGCTCAGATACTTAGCACCACACCCAGAAATAACTGGCCATGTAACCTTGAGCAAGTTACTTAACCCCAATTGCTTTAAAAAAAAAAACTACTTGGTACTGGCTGAGGAATAGAGTAGTGGATCAATGGAATAGATTAGGCACATAAGATTCAGAAGTCAATGACTATAGTAATCTATTGTTTGATAAACCCCAAGACCCCAGTTTTTGGGATAAGACCTCACTATTTGACAAAAACTGCTGGGAAAACTGGAATATAGTACGGCAGAAACTGGGCATAGACCATTATCTAACACCATATACCAAAATCAAGTCTAAATGGGTGCATGATCTAGGTATAAAGGTTGATACTGTAAGCAGTCTCCTAAAACAAGGAATAGTTTACCTGTCATATTTGTGGAGAGGGAAAGACTTTATGACTAAACAAGAATTAGAGAGCATTATAAAATGCAAAATGGATAATTTTGATTACATTAAATTGAAAAGCTTCTGTACAAACAAAGCCAATGTAACCAAGATTAAGAGGGAGGTGGGAAATTGGGAAAGAATTTTCACAACCTATGTCTCTGATAAAGGACTCATTTCCAAAATATACAGAGAATTGAGTCAAATCTATAAGAATACAAGTCATTCCCCAATTGATAAATGGTCAAAGGATATGAACAGGCAGATTTCAGAGAAAGAAATTAAAGATATCTATAAGCACATGAAGAAATGCTCTAAATCACTATTGATTAGAGAAATGCAAATCAAAACAACTCTGAGGTACCACATCTCACCAGTCAGATTGGCTAAGATGACAAACAGGAAAATGCTGGAGAGGATGTGGGCAAATTGGAACACTAATGCATTGCTGGTGGAGTTGTGAACTGATCCAACCTTTCTGGAGAGCAATCTGGAATTATGCCTAAAGGGCTATAAACAATTTCATACCCTTTGACCCAGCAATACCATTCCTAGGATTATACCCCAAAGAAATCATAGAAGTGGGAAATAGACCCATATGTACAAAAATATTTATAGCAGCTCTTTTTGTGGTAGCAAAGAATTGGAAATTAAGGGGGTGCCCATCAACTGGGGAATGGCTGAACAAGTTGTGGTATATGCATGTTATGGAATACTATTGTGCTATAAGAAATGAGGAACAGATGGACTTCATATTTACCTGGAGAGGCTTATAAGAACTGATGCTGAGTGAGAAGAGTAGAACCAGGAGAAATTTGTACACAATTACAGACACAACGTATGTGTGATGACCAACTTTGATAGACTGGACTCTTCTCAGCAATGCAGTGATATAAGTCAATCCCAAAAGACTCATAATGGAGAGAAATGTCTACATCCAGAGAAAGAACTAGAAAAAACTGAGTTTATATCCAGATTGAAGCAAACTACCTGATCTTTTTCCTTTTCTTGTTTGGTTTTAAGTCCTCTTTTCCATTTTTCATTCCATCTGATACAATTCATCTTTATAACCTGACTAATGTTTAATGTGCAAGTATTTACAGATCCTACACTTGACTGTATGCCGCCATGGGGGAGAGGGAAGCAAGGGGGACAAAATGTGAAACTCAAGGAATTGTGGAATTTAATCTTGTAAACTAAAAGTAAACAAACAAATTAATAAAAATTATCTAAAGATAAAAAAACAACAACAAATAAATGAGTTAGTATATAAACAACAAATATAATAAAAAGCACTTAGCATAGTACCTGGCCCATGGTAAACACTATATAAATGCTCATTCCCTTCCTTTCTATAGTGACATTTATTAAAAAGGTTGTTCTTGAGTTTTTAATGGGTCAGTTTTATGTCCAACCAGGTCTAGGAGATGATTCTGTCTCTAACGATGCTCTCATTCCAGCCTGAGACAATCCCTAGCTATTTGACCAGGGGCAATTCTGTTTGCCTCAGTTTCCTCATCTGTAAAATTGGGATAATAATAGCACCTACCTCCAAGGGTTGTCAGGAGGATCAAATGAGATAATTGTAAAGCATTTAGCCCAGTGCTGGACAACATAGTATAAGTGCTATATAAATGTGAGCTTTTATTATTTCCCGGAGAAAATAATGTGCCTAATTGTGGGAGAATATGTTCCAGACTTTGGGGGGAATTGTTCTTTGTACAAACTGTTCTTATTATAATACCTGAGTAAATACCCTGTTCCAAAAGCTTATTAACTGTGACTGGCCAATTGATAATCACTAAGAAGCCCATTGGATGGGGCTCATGAGTAACCGTAGTAGAGACACCAGCTCCTTAGGGCTGCCTGAGGGCAGAAGGAATAATTGCCCTCTGGGGACATGGGCCACCAACTCCAGTAGAAGCTGGGGAAGTAACACTGAAGGGAAGACTACATAAGGAACATATCAACAAAGTTTGATGTTATATGTAGTTATATCCCACACCCAGGGCCCCCACTTCTATAAAGGAGCAGAGGGAAACATCAACTCCTCACTCTTCTTTGCAGCCAAGCTCAGTTATTAATATTGCACAGTTTTGATTGTTTTGTGGATGTTCTTTGTCAATGTCTTGTTCTTTTCACTTACACTATCATAGCCATTGTGTTATATCTATTGTTTCCCTAGCTCTTTTTTCTTTACTTGCATCAGTTCATGTGAAACCTTCCATGCTTCTCTGTATTCTTCATACTCATAATTCCTTAGAGCACAGGAATATTCCATTACAGTCCAGGTAACCAATTTTTAGCCATTCTCAACCAATGGGTGGCTACTTTGTTTCCAATTCTTTGCTACCACAAAAAAAAAGTACTACTGTAAATATTTTAGTGCATTTATGGAGACTTTTTTTTGTTGTTACTGACCTCCTTGGAGGTATGTATTTAGCAACAGAAACTCTAAGTCCTTTTATTGGCATAATTCCAGATTGCTTTCCAGCATGGTTCCCCACATTCTCCTTTGGGGATTCTCTCTCTTTTCTAATTTCTTTGCTTCTCAAACCTCTAGAATCTCGAATTTCAGTCAAGGTTGAACTATTTTGTTCTTTAACCTCCTTTAACTATATTGTCTTCTCCTCTTAGCTTTCACTTTCAGTTTGTGATTAAACTGATTGAGGAAGTTTGATGTTCTTTTGTCTTCAGTGTCCGCTCTTCATGTTCCTCTTGCATTGTCTTTAATCAGGAAATAATGGTGTTTGAGTTTTCTACTGTGCATACCAGCCAGATATTGATATAATCTTACAATGTCTTTTGACAATTATCTTAATTTTTTGATAATTATCTTAATAATTTTCTCAAGCTACTTTGGTGGTTAGGTACTGTAATGGATGGAGTTCTGGATTTCAAGTCAAGAAAGCTTGAGCTCAATCATGCCTCAGACATTTACTAACTATTAACTCTGTACAAATTACTTGACCTTCTCTGTGCCTCAGTTTACTTCTCTGTCATCCTTTACTGGGATGGTATTTGATGCCTGCCTTTAGGAATATTTCTAGACATCTCTGATCTTCTTTCTATTGTCTTTGCCAAGACAACCTTTATAGCATGTACTATTGTGTGCAAGTCCTGAAATGTTTTTATAATCTATCAGATATTGGACAAGAATGCATTCATTCATGATGATTATAGCAGATAACATTTTTTTCCTAATTACTCTGTGCCTTCCTTCTAACATTATCTCCACCTTATCCTATATATATCTGATTTGTGCATAATTGTTTGCCTTTGTTTCTCCCTTTTAGATTGAGTTCCTTGAGGACAGGGACTGTTTTTGTCTTTCTTTGTGTATCCCCATTAATTAACACAGAGGTTAGAGAGGTTGGTTGCCTTGTTGACTTGTTTTGGCATAGTTGGGCTACTAATTAGATTCATATTGTCAAATGAAAAAAAAAAAACCAAAAACCTGAAATTCCATTCTGAGTGTGTCTCTCTCCCTGAGGCTTTGTTTTTGCCAACAATCTCATTATGACTTTATGGATTTGTCAATACCATCACCTTCTTTAGCTCTATCCTCTTCAAATTTAAGTAACTCCTCAATATCTGCTCAATTCATTCAATGTAATCTTAGGAATAATGCTATTTCTTGTAATTACCCTACATTGATTAGCAATAGTATACTATTGCATAACTTGGAGCTGTGAACATCATTGACAAAAAGTAGTAGGAAACTGTTGCCTATTACTGGCAAGACCTGTTTCCAGTTTTACAAGTAGAGTAGGAACATAATAAAAGCATACCATCTCCAGTCCATTCCACATGGTTTGCCTGCCTTGTCAGCATCATCTGTCTTGGAGCATTTGGCTGGGTGGGTGGAGGGGCAGCCATTGATATTTCTGATTTGTTCTGATATAATTTGTCTTATGGCACCAGACCCCAGACCCAATGACTTTTACCCTTCAATCTGTGCCTACTTCTCTCTCCTCCACAATCTGTTGTCCCTAGGCAGGGGATGGCCTGATCTTGGGGTAAACTTTAAGGTCTAGAGGTCATGACCTAGATTCTGATAACCCTAATTTCTGAATATTGAGGGGGGGCAGGGGATAACATCCAGGGCCGAGGGAGGAACATTAGCTTGAAAGCTATGCAAAGGAGTGAGCTTAGTGTCCTCAGGAAGCAGGGAGCAGACTGGGAATTATCTCAGCCAAAGCTAGGAAGGAATTTAAAGGTCATCTATTTTACAGAAAAGGAAACTCAAGTCTGAGGCGGTGACTTGCCAGAGACCCTGGAGCTAATGAGCTGCCAGGCTAGAACTGGGGCCAGGGTCTCCAGGCTCAGTCCAATGTTCTTTCCCCACACCATGCTTCTTTCTATGCTGCTAATTCTCTCTCTATTGAGCAGGTCATTCTCTTTTCTCAAAACCAGGGCTGCCCTGGAAAAAGCCAACGCATACGCTAGCCACATCCCTTGCCTCAGAATTCCTTCTCTTCATAAGGTAAGGGGAAGATTTCTGAATTAGGAGTCAGAAGCCTGCTTTTAGTTTCTCCTCAGTCACCGACAGAGTAGCCCTATGGCTTGGGGCAAGTCACAAACCTCCTCCAGGTTTTCTTATTTGGAAAACAAAGGTAATAATTCCTGCTCTGTGACCCATAACACAAAAGTAAAGCACTATCATAATTCACTGTTATTATTTATATGTCCTATTGTTAGAAAGCAGGATGTTGGGGTGGAAGCAGCACCAGCCTTGTAGTCTAAAGACCCTCTTGACTCTGGCACTATCTGGCAAGTCACTTAAGCTGGCACTAAAGCCCTTTATAACCTAGTCCCCTTGTACCTTCCCAGTCTTCTCACACCACACTCCCCAGCACAACTCTCATCTAGTGACTCTGGCCTCCTGGCTGTTTTTTGAACGTGACCCTCTTAAGTCTTGGCTCTGGGCATTTTCTCCCGCTGTCCCCCATGCCTGGAATAAATATTCTCCCTCCTCCGATCCAACTCCTGACCTCCTTGGTTTCATTTAAGTCCCCACTAAATGCCACCTTTTACAGGAGCCCCTTAATTCCAATGCTCTCCCTCTTCATCCTGGACAGAGCTTGCTTAGTGTATATCTGTCCGCACGTTGCCTCCCCATTCTGTATTTGGTGCCTAGCCTTAGAAATATTCCTGGACATCTCCGATCTTCTGAGGGCAGGGACTATCCTGCCTCTTTTGGTATCCCCAGAGATTAGCACAGCACCTGGCATATAGTAGCCTTTTAATAAATGTTTATTGTATTGAATCAAACCTTTCTGAGCCTGTTTCAGAATCTGGGGAAAAGGGGACTAGTATTTGTACTACATAGCACTTTGGGATTTTTTTCTGAGGGAAGCCTCCATTGATCATAACATGTTATAGAAATGTTAGGAGACGGTAGCTTTGACCTCACTGGGCAAGGGGCCCCTGGGTAAGGAAAGTCCCTCTAGCTGTACAGGCCAGCACCTCCACTGCTGTTGATGGTCTGAAGGTCTAAGTGACTTGCCCAAGGTCACACAGCCAGTATATGGCAGGGGGACTTCTGTCCATCAGAATCCTATGCTGGTAGAATCATTGTGACCATTAGTATCTCTACAATAACCACCTAGAAGTCTAGTTTCTCTTTCAGCAAAGCCTAGCATCCTCACACATGAGATGTCCCTTTGGATTTGTCTTCACAAATGGATGAGTCTTACTGATCATAGGATCCAGCCCCTTCATTCCACAGATGAGGAGCCCAGAGGAAGGGAGGGGAGTGAGCTGCCATCCATGGTCCACGAGCAGGTCCACCCGTGGCAGGGCCAGGCCCCCCACTCAGCCCCCTCCCTGCCAGCAGGCTTCTTGCTTCATTCTAACTCTAACCTGGCCTTTGCCTCATTCCTCATCTTGGAATCCCCTCAGCACCTACAGCCTCCTTACCCTGAACATCCACTGACCCTGGCAGCCTTCTCAGGCTGGAACAGGCCTCCTCTGAGCTGTCCTCCAGGGCCTCCATCTTAGGCAAGGGCCCAGCCGGGCTCACATTCCTTCTGCTGCCAGCTCTGCTTCTTCCTAGACTTTGCAACCAGGCTTTAGCCTCTCTCCCTTCCTCTCTCCCTCTCACTTCAGGTCCCTTCTCCCATAAGAATGGAAGATCCTTGAGGGCAGGGGCCACCTTGTCTTTCTTTTGTGTTTTTATTTGGACCCCACTGCCTGGCACATAGTGGGTGGGTGCTTAATAAATGCTTGCTGCCTTGCCTGAGTCAGAGTTCTTCCTGTTGCACCAGTCTGTTAAAAGTGAGCTCTCCTTCCTGTCACCTTCCATCTGCACATCTTTTATTTATTTACATGTCATCTTCCCCATTAGAATGCAAGCTCCTTGGGAGCAGAGACAGTGTCTGCCTTTCTCTGTAGCTACAGCCCATAGCACAGTGCCCAGCATATAGTAGGTGCTTAAGAAAAGCTTGCTGACTGCTTCTTGTCCTTCCTCTGTTCCTCTCTCCCAGATCTGGCTCAGAGACATCCCTCCTGTCCTCTTCCCATCATCCACCTGCTCTACCCTCCCCCATCTAGGGACCTTCCCTAGTCTTTCTCTGGTAGCCCCTCCCTTGGGAATCACTTAATTCAACCCTTCCCAATCTCACAATGAAACAAGAGGTAGGAAAACACCTCTAGGCAGAAGGGATGGATGTGCCAAGGCCACTCTATTCATCTAAAAAGAGGGAATAGACAGCAGCAGTCCCCTCCATCAGACAGAAGTAGCTACCCCATCAGTCCTGCCAACAGAAATATCATTTCCCTACAGGGTCACTATAAACTTGAGTAACATCTTAGCCTTGGAGCTAGGAAAGAATTATTATTGTCGGTGTTGCGTTATTCTTAAGGAGAGCTACCACTAAACGGTCCTAAACTCTACCCATCTCTGACTTCCCAGGGGTGGGAGGCCCCTCCACAGATGTAGATCTCCACTTGTCTGAGACTTTGCTTGGGGATGCACAGTTATTAAGTGTCCCAAATAAGACTTGAGCCTTGGCCTTCCTTACTCAAAGGCCAATATGCTATCCACTATACCTGACAGGTTCTCCTAAGTTTCCAAATGGTCAGTATTGAAACATACAATTTCATGTTTGTTTCTCCCCTTCAGAGCTGTCCCATCCCACCCTCAGTTCCATTCCCTGGCCCATACCACATGCACTGGGAGGAGGATTCTCTCTGAAGAACAGCTGGTGGCCATATCATTCTCCTGCTCCCCTATTACCATGTTTCCCCGATAATAAGACCTATCCCGAAAATAAGCCCTCCTCTTACTGTGTAAGATTCCTCTAAAATAAGCCCTCCCCTGAAAATAAGCCCTATTGAGATTGCTACTGTAGTGAAGGTGATCCCCTGCGCTACACGCTACATTACAGTACCCTCTGTATGCACCGCCCCCCCCCGTGAAACGCACGCCGCACTCTGAGCTGCATCCAATCAGAGCTGCAGCAGTGAGCGCGTCATCCTGTTCTTCCCCAGTGATTTGCTTATTGAATAAAGGTACATTTTTTTGTTCGCATTTACCTGTTTATTAAAATTGCTGTCAATGTTCATTAAAATAAGCCCTCCCCTGAAAATAAGCCCTCTAGTGTTTTTCCTGTCCAAAAAAAATAATAAGACATTGTCTTATTATCGGGGAAACACGGTAGAATCAACTTACTAGCTTGGCATTCAAGGCCTTTCACAACCTGGTACAAAGTTTCTTAAGGGACAGGATTTGTCTTTGTTGAAGAAGACAAACAGCTTGCCTAGCTTCTTCTAAATTTAGGCTTTCTCTGTGCAGAATCTTTTAGGAAAGGTGCAATTTCCAGGCCAAAATATATCTCCAG